>NC_053154.1:177569349-177931849 GCF_016835505.1 Polypterus senegalus
CCAAATACTCACAGAAAAACCCACAAGTTAATACACACGCTGTCTCTAGAGTGTCTCCACACTTAATCCTCCAGGCTCTACTTACAAAAGGTTACATTGACAATCGTGTTACATTATTTTTAAAATGTTTCCTTTTCTTCTCAATTCATTTTACCCTCGCACCCCCTTGGTTTGAGAAGAAGTATGAAAAAATATGAGGTTAACACAGAAAAACAGATCACCAATTCAAGCTTTATGAATAATCGATTCACCATCAATAATTGTTTTGGTAAAGCCATACTCAGTGTAATCCTCCTTCCATTTTATAATTTTTTCGCCACTAGCCATGATTAAATGAACGGTAAAAAAGTAAGAGCTAAGCGGGTGACTTATTCAGGCAGGCATATATATGACAGCAACACTCATGACAATGTCAATCATGTTACGTTATTATTAAAATGTTTCCTTTTCTTTTTCATTACTTCTTTAACACACTACTTCTCCGCTGCGAGGCACGGGTATTTTGCTATATATATATGTGCCGGCCTTTGAGACGCTGACTGCGCTTCTGCCTTAAGTCAAAGTGAGCACTTTTAATTTTGTTCATCCTCTCCCTGAGCTATAGCCCAGACAAGTGCAAACACGGGACCCCTTTTCTACACTGCGGCAAGCTAATATTAAGGCGATTCGCACTTTTTTTTGCACGTATATGATTATGAGGTCGTCAGCTCGGATTATGAAGACACGCACAGGAGTGGAGGACTGACAGTGCCATCACAGCCGATTAATGGCAGAGACGTCTCACCAAGACCCACCGCGACTGTCCCCAAAAGGCGATCATATCGTCAGCGAACACATCTCCCTATACTATATAAAAAAAGAAAAAGGCAAGTTTCCTTTCTTTACACCTTTTTTCCTTTTATCCCAAACCAAAGCCTCTCTCTCTTAACACTGCAGAGGACACAAAACTAATTTTCTTTAATTGCTGGTAATGCTGGTAAGGCACATTACCGGAAGCAGAAATTTGAACGTTCACATAGAAAATGTAATTTCTATACCACAGCCGTCGTGTAGCGCCTTTCAAAAGGGATCAACTACCGAGAGATGATCCATATACATTTTAGCTGCTGTTAGTACTACTTACCTGTTCTGTTACACCGTCTTTAAAATGTAGTTTACCCGCAACCACTCCAGTAGTGCTCAATGTACCTGTACTTCTTAAAACATTAATGTTTTACTGTTTAATAACTTATAGACTACATTTTATTATTTTTCCCTTGCACTCAGTAACCAAAGCTAAACACACACATAGAGACACATACATATATATACACATATATATACCTGTGTGTGTTTGTATGTATGTGTATATAAAAAAAAATATATATACAGGTATATATATATACAGTATATACAGGTATATATATATATATATATATATATATATATATATATATATATATATATATATATATATATATATATATATATATACATACATACACACACACCTATCTACATTGTATAGTGTGGAGGAGTAGTGTGTTAAAGAAGGTACGAAAAAGAAAAGGAAAAATTTTAAAAATAACGTAACATAATTGTTAATGTAATTGTTTTTGTCATTGATATGAGTGTTGTTCTCATATCTATCTATATATATATATATATATATATATATATATATATATATATATATATATATATATATATGTTGTTCTCATATCTATCTATATATATATATCTCTATCTATCTATCTATCTATATATCTCTATCTATCTATCTATCTATCTACCTACTGCTCAAAAGAATTAAAGGAACACTTTTTAATCAGAGTATAGCATAAAGTCAATGAAACTTATGGGATATTAATCTGGTCAGTTAAGTAGCAGAGGGGGTTGTTAATCAGTTTCAGCTGCTCTGGTGGTAATGAAATTAACAACAGATGCACTAGAGGGGCAACAATGAGATGACCCCCAAAACAGGAATGGTTTAACAGGTGGAGGCCACTGACATTTTTCCCTCCTCATCTTTTCTGACTGTTTCTTCACTAGTTTTGCATTTGGCTACAGTCAGTGTCACTACTGGTACCATGAGGCGTTACCTGGACCCTACAGAGGTTGCACAGGTAGTCCAACTTCTCCAGGATGGCACATCAATACGTGTCATTGCCAGAAGGTTTGCAGTGTCTCCCTGCACAGTCTCAAGGGCATGGAGGAGATTCTAGGAGACAAGCAGTTACTCTAGGAGAGCTGGAGAGGGCCATAGAAGGTCCATAACCCATCAGCAGGACCAGTATCTGCTCCTTTGGGCAAGGAGGAACAGGATGAGCACTGCCAGAGCCCTACAAAATGACCTCCAGCAGGCCACTGGTGTGAATGTCTCTGACCAAACAACCAGAAAGACTTCATGAGGGTGACCCAAGGGCCCCATGTCCTCTAATGGGCCCTGAGCTCACTGCCCAGCAGCATGCAGCTCGATTGGCATTCGCCATAGAATACCAGAATTGAACTTTTGGTCTCGTCCGTTGCGAGAGATGGACATCTGAAGTGGAGCTCCGCTAGCAGCGGTGTTATTTTTCATATTATTTGCTTATTATCCTGAGATATCTTGTATTTATTCAACCTGAGAGGGACTGCTACAGTATATGTAAGCACATATAAACATGGCCAACAAGAAAGGGGGTCCGAAAGAATTGAAGACTAAAGCTACATCCAAGCTACGATCAGCAAGCCCTAGCTCGAGATACGGCCTCTAAGAGACAGACCTGGATCAGATGGGCGAAAGTACAGACTCCTCGGGACCACGGTCCGCTACATCGTCGCCGGCTGAGAGCGAAAAGGGGAGCGAGGGTACAATCGTGAGTGCAGATCTGGATAGCTCGCCGATCGGAGAAGATCACCTGAAGCTGGAAAGGGCCTTGAAGTCCGCGGCTTCAATTACGCAACTACGCAAGCCGGGAGCAGCAGGGACACCGGCTTCAGCAGAGCCTGCTGCTTCATCTTCGGTACAAAAAAGCACAATTGAACTACAGTATCTGAACTGAAGGTGCTGCTCGCTGAGCTTACGCAAGATATAAAGAAAAGCGAGAAGGCTAATGAGAAAGCAACGGCAAAGGCACTTGAGAGACTGAAACAGGATTTTAAACAGGAGATGGAAAGGCTGCGTCAAGATGTGCAACTTGAGCGACAGGTGCTGGGTAAAATTGAAGAGCGCATTCAGGTCAAACTGAGCACGCTTACTGATCAATTGGAGGATCTCAAGTAGACATTCACGTATCGGATTGAAATGGCCGAAAAGGCAGCTGCCAGTGCCGAGGAAAAAGCAGTTAATGTCAGCACCAAATGCAAAAAACTCGGAGACAGACTGGCTGCTTTGGAAGATGAGAGTAGAAGGTATAATGTCAGAATTGAAGGTCTGCCTGAGAATCGAGAAAGTTCAAACCCTGTGAAATTCGCAGCTGAACTTTTTTCCAAAATAATCGGGGAGGACTTTAAAGCAGAATCTGAGATAGCAGCGGCTTACCGCGTACGCGGATCAAACACCGTTAGACCCCGACCAAGATCTTTTATAGTTCGTTTTGAACGATTAGCATTTAAGCTAGAGGTGATGGCACTCCTCAGAAAAAAGGAAGATATTACATATGAAAAATAACCACATTCGTATCTTCCCTGACTTCTCTCCAGCAACAGCTACTAAACGCGCAGCTTTCTATAACATTAAACAGCGGTTACGACAAGCCAGCGTCAAAAACAGCCTCTTGTATCCGGCAAAACTGAAAGTTGAATGGCAGGGTCAATTCTATATCTTCGCTAGCAAGGAAGAAGCAGAGAAAGAATTAAGAAAGCTGATCCCTGGACTATTCTGATACATAATAGTGAGTCATGGCCGTTAATGATATAGCAATGATTAACAATCTACTGTCTGATCTGTTTGTTTTAAAATACGGGTTTTATCAGAATAGATTCTCATTATTACTTATAATTACTCATTATTACTTAGTATTACTAGGGCGCTATCTGTTTATGTTTTATTGTGCTTAATTAATCTTAGAGTAATCTGACGTACTCTATCTCTGGGTATGTCAGAGGACTGGGACTATGTGAAGTGGGTTTTAGCCTCACTGGGGAGGCAAAAGGGAGGGTGGGGGTTAAGGGGAGAGAAAGAGAGCAGGCTTGATCTATACCTAATCTATCTCTCAATCTTTATAATTATAACTATCAACGTAATAATAAGCTGCATGGCAACAACTCTTGGGAAATAGGAAATTAAGACCTAAAATTCTCACTTCCAGTTAAGACTATAAAATGACATCAAAAACTCAGAATCAGTGTCTCCATGATGGGACAGTTAACTTCGTAAGCTGGAATGTTAAAGGCCTGAATCACGAATTAAAGAGAAAGAAAGTACTCTCTCACCTAACAGGTCTAAATGCTAAAATAGTATTTTTACAGGAAACCCACTTACTAAGCAAGGATCAGTTCCGGCTGCAAAAGACTGGACTGGCCAAATGTTCCATTCTAGTTTTACAAAGAAAACTAGAGGGTGGGAATTCTCATACATAGAACAGTACCATTTGTAGCATCAGATGTAGTATTGGATCCTGAAGGGAGATATGTAATGGTCATGGGAGACTTATCTAACTGTAAAATGATTTTGATAAATGTTTATGCACCTAATGTTGATGATAAGGAATTTATACAAAATTTATTTGCATCCATTCCCAATCTGAACACTCATAAAGTTATAATGGCTGGGGACTTTAATTGTGTTCTAAATCCACTTTTAGATAGACTTCCTCCACAGGGGAACGATCTAACACGCAAAGATAATTACAAAGTTTATAACTGATCACAACTTATCAGATCCCTGGAGGTTTTTAAACCCAAATTCAAGAACATATTCTTTCTACTCACCAGTACATCATTGCTACTCAAGGATTGATTACTTCTTTATAGACAATAACTTCTTGCCTAAGATTAAATCTTGTAAATACGATGCTATTGTTATTTTGGACCATGCACCTATGATCTTGGAGCTGAAATTACTAAGCCCCATACACTCACCCGCAGATGGCGCCTCAACCCGCTTCTATTAGCTGACGAGAATTGTACTGAATTTATATCCAAACAAATCAAATTCTTTCTAGAGACAAATACATCCCCTGAGATCTCTGCAGGAATACTCTGGGAAACTCTTAAGGCCTTCTTAAGAGGACAGATTATCTCATATCTTTCCCACAGAAATAAATCCGAAGCCAAGAAAGTAGCAGAGATAAAAGCGAAATTACTAAAATAGATGAAGAACATGCCAGACTACCAAGCGAGACTCTACATAGAGGAGGCAGGCTCTACATTCAGAATTAAACCTCTTGACAACTAAAGAAACTGAACAACTAATTTACAAATCCAGACATCATTATTATGAACATGGAGAGAAAGCTAATAAGCTTTTAGCTCAACAAATTCACAAGCAAGAAGTGCGCAACGCAATCTCGGTAATTACTAACACGAATGGAGATAAAATCATCGAACACAAAAATATAATGCACACTTTTAGAGACTACTATAAATCCCTATATACTACTGAGTTTAAAGAAGACAATATACAATCTAATGCATTTCTGGATACATTACAGATACCACAAATTGACGCTTTAGTGTGGAGGAACTTGATAAACCTCTGCATTATCAGAATTACTAGATGCTATAAAGTCACTCCAAGGTGGAAAAGCAGCAGGCCCTGATGGCTACCCTGCAGAGTTTTACAAGAAATTCTCCGCTCAGCTAGCTCCCCTCCTATTAGCAACATTTACAGAAGCCAGAGATAACCAATCTCTTCCACAAACCTTTCGCCAAGCACTAATCACTGTCTTTCCAAAACAAAATAAGGACTTATTACAATGTGCATCATACAGACCAATTTCACTTCTGAATAACGACGTTAAAATACTCTCTAAAATCATAGCTAGAAGGATGGAGAAAGTGCTCTCCAACGTAATATCACAAGACCAAACTGGATTTATTAGGGGCCGACACTTATCTTCAAATCTTCGACGCCTGTTTAATGTAATATACTCACCAACTAAATCAAACACCCCAGAAATATTATTATCATTGGATGCAGAAAAGCATTCGACATGATTGAATGGAAATACCTTTTACTACATTGGAGAAGTTTGGGTTTGGCCCAACATTTGTGCATGGATTAAATTACTGTATACTAACCCAGAAGCTTCAGTTTGCATCAATAACATTTGCTCAGACTACTTTAAACTAGAACGTGGCACTAGACAAGGATGCCCTTGTCACCACTGTTGTTTGCAATTGCCATTGAACCACTGGCAATACATTGTCGAAATACTGATCAGATAAAGGGGATTAGCAGAGAAGGACTGGAACAGAAAATCTCATTATATGCAGATGACATGGTACTGTATATATCGGACCCAGAAAATTCTGTGCCTGCAGTCTTAGCAGCACTCACAGAATTTCAAAAGATCTCTGGTCTCAGAATTAATCTGAATAAAAGTGTACTCTTTCCAGTGAATTCTCAAGCATATAATATTAGATTAGACACCCTACCTTTTATCATTGCAGAACAGTTTAAATACCTCGGGTAAACATCACAAGTAAACATAAAGCTCTATATCAACAAAATTTCGCGTCTGCATGGAAAAAATTAAACAAGACTTGCATAGATGGTCAACCCTTCATCTCACACTAGCTGGAAGAATTAACACTGTTAAGATGAATATTCTTCCTAAGCTCCTTTTTTATTTCAAAACATCCCAATATACATTAATAAATCATTCTTTAAGCAATTAGATTCAACAATAACCTCATTTATTTGGAATTCAAAACATCCACGCATCAAAAGAGCGACCCTACAAAGACAAAAGGCAGAAGGTGGCATGGCTCTACCTAACTTCCAGTTTTATTACTGGGCAGCAAATATACAGGCGATAAGAACCTGGACACAAATAGAAGAACATACACAGGCTTGGACCGCAATAGAAGTAAAATCCTGCAGTACTTCTTTGTATTCCTTGCTCTGTGCTCCAATAAACACACGCTATCGGCAATACACTAATAACCCAATTGTGCTCCACTCACTTAGAATCTGGAACCAATGTAGAAAGCATTTTAAGACGGAGAAGCTTCTATCTGTGGCACCCTGCAAGAGAACCACCTCTTTCAACCTTCACAAACATATGCAGTTTTTAATATCTGGAAAAATTTGGAATTAACTTGCTTAGAGATCTTTATATAGACAACGCCTTTGCATCCTATGAACAATTACATTCCAAATTTAACATTCCAGCTACACATTTCTTTCACTATCTTCAAATCAGGAACTTTGTTAAACAGAACCTTCCAGATTTTCCTCATCTTGCACCCTCATCCATGCTGGAAAAATTATTGCTCAATTTCAAGGAGTTAGACTCCATCTCTACAATATATAAAATCCTTTTACAATCCCTTCCTTTCAAAGATCCAAGAGGACACTGGGAAAAAGATCTCAATTAATATATCAGAAAAGGAGTGGAAAGTAGCAATGCAGAGAATTCACTCAAGCTCCATATGCAAAGCATACAATTATACAACTCAAAATTATATATCGAGCACATCTGTCTCGACTAAAACTCTCCAAAATGTTTCCAGGGCATGATCCAACCTGCGAACGTTGCAACCAAGTCCCAGCCTCACTAGGTCACATGTTCTGGGCCTGCACCAAATTAACATTATTCTGGACAAAAATTTTAATTACCTTTCAGACAGCCTTGGACTCACAATCCCTCCTAACCCATTAACAGCTGTGTTTGGGGTTCTTCCAGAGGGTCTTAAAGTGGAGAAAGACAAACAAATTGTGATTGCATTCACTACACTGTTGGCACGCAGACTTATTCTGATAAACTGGAAGAACCCAAACTCTCCTCTTTTAAGTCAGTGGGAAACTGATGTGTTATATTATTTGAAATTGGAAAAATCAAATACTCAGTTAGAGGATCTGTACAGACTTTTTCAAAACATGGCAGGATCTAATCAGTAATATTTTAAAATAAGTTTATAAAGCACAGAGAATTTTTTAATTAGGTATTTTACAAGCCTTAAATTTTACACGTTTGGCTTGCTCTCTCTCTCAGGGTGGGGATCGATCTGTTCTTAACTAATTTTTTTTTTGTAAAACTTGATTGCTTTGTATGGATTGTAATAAAATTAAATAAAAAAAAAAAAAATAAAAAAAAAAAAGAATACCAGAATTGGCAGATGCACCACTAGTGCCCTGTGCTTTTTACAGATGAGAGCAGGTTCACCCTGAGCACGTGACAGAAGTGAAAGGGTCTGGAGAAGCCATGAAGAACATTATGCTGCCTGTAACATCATTCAGCATGAGCAGTTTGGTGGTGGGTTAATGATTGTCTGGGGAGGCATATCCATGGAGGGTCACACAGACCGCTACAGGCTTGACAAAGGCACCTTGGCTGCCATTAGGTATCAGGATGAAATCCTTGGACCCATTGTCAGACCCTATGCTGGTACAGTGGCTCCTGGTGCACGACAATTCCTGGCCTCATGTGGTGAGAGTATGCAGGCAGTTCCTGGAGGATGAAGGAATTGATACCATTGACTGGCCACCACACTTTCCTGACCTAAATCCAATAGAACACCTCTGGGACATTATGTTTTGGTCCATCCAATGCCACCAGGTTGCACCTCAGACTGTCCAGGAGCTCAGTGATGCCCTGGTCCAGATCTGGGAGGAGATCCACCACAACACCATCTGTCATCTCATTAGAAGCATGCACCGATGTTGTCAGGCATGTATACAAGAACACAGGGCCATACAAAGTGCTGCATACAATTTTGAGTTGCTGCAATTAAATTTTGGCAAAAGGGACTAGCCTGCCACATAATTTTTTCACTCTGATTTTTGGGGCGTCTTTGAATTCAGGGCTCTGTAGGTTGACCATTTTCATTTCCATCAAACGATGTGGCATCCTTTCATTCCTAACACATTACCCAGTCTATATCAGTATAGATATCCAGGAGGATTTCTTTTTCCCATTGAGATCTGATGTGTTTTCAAAGTGTTCCTTTAATTTTTGAGCAGTTTATATCTATCTATCTATCTATCTATATATATATATATATATATATATATATATGTTGTTCTCATATCTATCTATATATATATATATATATCTCTATCTATCTATATATATATATACCCGCTCTTGGCAGCGGAGAAGTAGTGTGTTAAAGAAGGAAAGAGAAACAAAAGGAAACATTTTGAAAATAACGTAAAATGATTGTCAATGTAATTGTTTTGTCACTGTTATGAGTGTTGCTGTGATATATATATATAGCAAAATACCCAAGGCTATGGCGATGTCATGTGTTAAAGAAGTTATGAAAAAGAGAAGGAAACATTTTAAAAATAATGTAACATGATTGTCAAAGTAATTGTTTTGTGTATTTGGCGGCAGCGTCACGAAGTTGTTTTCGGTAGCTGCATCAGAAAATGTACCACGACGTCTGACTCGCCTCCTTTTTACTGTTTTCTCACAGCTTGGATTGCTGCTATCATATATATATATCTATACTAATAAAAGGCAAAGCCCTCACTCACTCACTCACTCACTCACTCACTGACTCATCACTAATTCTCCAACTTCCCGTGTGGGTGGAAGGCTGAAATTTGGCAGGTTCATTCCTTACAGCTTCCTTACAAAAGTTGGGCAGGTTTTATATCGAAATTCTACGCGTAATGGTCATAACTGGAAGCTGTTTTCTCCATTTACTGTAATGGAGATGAGCTTGAACGCCATGGGGCGGAGTTTCGTGTGACATCATCACGCCTCCCACGTAATCACGCAGTACATAGAAAACCAGGAAGACCTCAAAAAAGCGCTTTAGAAAACATGCATTATATAATTGAGAAGGCAGCGAAACAATAAGAAGCGAGAGAGTGACATATACAACCATATTCATGAGTTCTGCTACTTCGGAAACAAAGCACGATGTAAACCTACACTTTAAATTAAGTTCATAGACAGGCTGCGCTGGCGTTTGTAATTTAGTGCCTGCCCATATAAGGCCGTCCGTCACGCTGCAATCCAATAGCAAACTGCCACGGGTAAATATTCACGGGTGAAGGACTGTGCTTATGGAGAGGAAGATGAGATGGTCAGGGTGGTGTTTGACACAAACTCAGCGAAACTGTGAGAGAAAGTTTTAAGTGCCAGGACTAAGGTAACATTAAATACAGCCATGGACATAGCACGAGATGGCACCAGCACAGCTGGGAACCTTCGATGCATGTACACCGAGTGGCTCACGTGAACTGGCGAGTGCACAGATAAAAGCAACAGTTCCAAAGAGCTGAACAAAACCGAATTACACAATTGAAAACGCAGCAAAAATATGAAGCGTCTGATAAGCATATTCATAAATTCAGCTACTGCGGAAACAAAGCACACGGTGGAAAAAGTCAATGTCCCACTAAAGGAAGACAGTGTTAAAAAAAAACCCGTGCATGCAGTGTGTCAGGTCTCAGATAAAGAAGAAGACGAGCTGTTTATTGATGCAGTAAGAAACGAATCGATGAAAGAAACCTGTCATCTTTACAATGATTGACAAACACGGAATGTAACTTGAACACAACACATCCTACAAATACGAACCTGATTGAAAGAAATAATGATAATCAAATCCTTGATGACAGCAACACTCAGTAACACTCACAAACAAATACTGTATATTGACAGTCATGTTACGTTATTTTTAAAATGTTCCCTTTTCTTTTTCTAGCTTTTTAAACACACTACTTCTTCCGCTTCGATACGCGGGTATATATATATGTATATATATATTCCGATCTACATACTCCAATAATGGATACTTTATTCGCCATCAATGATTGTTTTGGTAAAGCCATACTCAGTGTATTCATTAGATGAACGGTAAAAAAGTAAGAGCGAGGAGAGGATGACTAATTGAGGCATGCAGGCTGTAGTGCGCGTCAACTCTATCTGAATTGCGCGATCACATTTGAAAAAATATCTTTACAAGTTCTATTTAGTTCATATGTGTCAAAGTCAAGGCCCATGAGGCCACATCCGCCCGCGTGTAATTATATCCGCCCGAGATCATTTTATATACTGTATTATTGTTATTAATGGCCCGGGGATATGAAGCACTGGTAACACAATAAACTACAGATCCCATAATGCAGCGCTTCAGCTGCCTTGCCATCTCTTCAGTCGTTTCCTTACTTTGCGAAGGAAGCAGCTTTCTCAGAGCTTCTGCACTGTTTTATAAACGAACGATATATAAGAAAGTCCTTTTTCCTTGCTTCGCCAACGAAGCAGCCTTTTTATTTAATCCACGGGTTCTCCGCTGTTTCATTGTTCATTTATTACGATTTTTATAGTTATTGTGTAGGTTTTATTTAATCCACGGGTTCTCTTCTGTGTTCACTGCGGTGTCTTCTTTCGTTTTGAGCTTGCCAAGGAAGCAGCTTTCTCATAGCTTCTGCACTGTTATAAAACGAGCGACATATAAGAAAGTGCTTTTTCCTTGCTTCACCATGAAGCAACCTTTTATTTAATTCACGGGTTCTCTTCTATTTTATTGTTCATTTGTTACGATTGTTACAGTTATTGTGTAGGTTTTATTTAATCCACGGGTTCTCTTCTGTGTGTCACTGCGGTGTCTTCTTCGTTTACGACCTTCGCCAAGGAAGCAGAAACTTACAACCACCGAAACTTTGTAACGGCACAAGACTTCAGGTCACATCTCTATAAAACAACCTAATTGAAGCAACTATATTTACTGGCAGTGCCTCAGTGACACAGTTTTATTTCTCGCATCCCCGTTATACCATCTAATCTCCCATTTTAATTCAAACGCGCGTTCAATTTCCAGTAAGGCTCTGCTTCACAATGACAATTAATAAGTCTCAGGGACAAACACTACAAAAGGTTGGCATTTATTTGAGGGATTGCTTTTCACATGGCCAACTGTATGTTGCATGCTCAAGAGTGAGCAAAGCACACAGCTTAGTCATATTACAACCAGAGGGCCGAACTGACAACGTGGTATACAGAGAGATCCTTAACAATTAATTTTGACATTTTCGTTCAGTCTAAAATGTTTACTTTTTATTAATAAAAATATTCAGACAGTATTTCACCGCTAAGCTGGTATTTTGCTAGTATATATATATATATACACACACACACATATATATATATATATATATATATATATATATATATATATATACATATATATACAGATACATATCTTCATATCTACATATCTATATACATATCTACATATACACATATATATATATACATACCTATCTACATCATATATATACTATCTACATCATATATACACATACATACATACACACAAATTATATATATATATGTGTGTATGTATGTATGTATGTTGTGTGTGTGTGTGTGTGTGTGTGTATATATATATATATAATGTAGATAGGGGTGTGTGTGTGTGTATATACTGTATATATATATACACATACATATACTTGTGTGTATGTTTGTATGTGTCTATATGTGTGTGTATAGCTTTGGTCACTGAGTGCAAGGGAAAAATAATAAAATATAGTCTATAAGTTATTAAACAGTAAAACATTAACGTTTTAAGAAGTACAGGTACATTGAGCACTACTGGAGTGGTTGCGGGTAAACTAAATTTTAAAGACTCTGTAACACAACAGGTACGTAGAATTAACGGCAGCTAAAATGTATATGGATCATCTCTCTGTAGTAGATCCCTTTTGAAAGGCGCTACACGACGGCTGTGGTATAGAAATTACATTTTCTATGTAAATGTTCAAATTTGTGCCTCTGGTAATGTGCCTTATCAGCATTTAAAGAAAATTAGTTTTGTGTCCTCTGCAGTGTTAAGAGAGAAAGGCTTTGGTTTGGGATAAAAGGAAAAAAGGTGTAAAGAAAGGAAAGTTGCCTTTTTCTTTTATATAGTATAGAGAGATGTGTTCGCTGACGTTATGATCGCCTTTTGGGACAGTCGGTGGGTCTTGTGTAGACTGGTGAGACGTCCCGCCATTAATCGGCTGTGATGGCACTGTAAGTCCTCCACTCGTGTGCGTATCTTCATAATCCGAGCTGAGGACCTCATACTCGTATACGTGCAAAAGAAAGTGTGAATCGCCTTAATATTATTTTGCCGTGGTGTAGAAAAGGGATCCCGTGTTTGCACTTATCTGGGCTATAGCGCAGGGGGAGGATGAAAAAAATAAAAAGTGCTCACTTTGACTTAAGGCAGAAGCGCAGTCAGCGTCTCAAAGGCCGGCACAGCTATGCACGCACGCTGGCTGCTCGACTTTTGCTGGGCAGGAGACCCCAGTTTTTGCGTCTCAGCGCTCTTTGGAGATCATTCATATATTATATATATATATATATATATATATTGTGAACGCTGGCCCCAGCACAGACAGACGGACGACATATTTTGCTCAACACACTGTTTATTTCACAATATTTACAAGATATAAAGTCACGTGCACTCACACAACCCCAGTGCCTTCTGCACCGAATTCCCCAAACGTCCAGGGCCCACAGTCACTGTGCCTTTCCTCTGGCCGCCTCCTGTCCTCTCTCCAGCTCCGTCTTCTTCCTCCCGACTTCCACCAAATGACTGGAGGGAGGCGGCCCCTTAAATAATGCCCCGGATGAGCCCCAGGTGTTTCCAGCCTCTTCTCTTTAGCCACGCCCCAGTGTGGCGGAAGTGTCGGCTGCTTTCCTGGCGGCTCTCCAGGCGCCACACAAAGTCTTCCCCCCGGCACTTCCTGGTGTGGCGGAAGTGCCGGGCTCCGGGATAATTAGGCACCGGGGTGCCGCCTGGCGGTGGCCACGGGTCCCTACAGGGCTGGGCTTCCAAGCCCTGTACCCGAGGCCCCCTGCCTAACCAGGACGGACGCCCCCACTCAGTCTGGAGGAGGCACACACCCTCCTCCGGTCTTCCAAGGCGTCCCGGCCGGGCTCCATCCCCGGCCAAAGACCACACAGGGTAAACGGGCATCGGGGCGCCGCCCGGCGGTGTCCACGGGTCCCTACAGGGCTGGGCTTCCAAGCCCTGTACCCGTGGTCCCCTACACAACCAAGACGGACGCCCCCCGCGGTCTGGAGGAGGCACAAGCCCTCCTCTCCTCCTCCTGGGCGTCCCGGCCGGGCTCCAGCCCCGGCCGGGGACCACAATATATATAGCAAAATACCCGGCCGCTTGGCGAGAAGTAGTGTGTTAAAGAAGCAATGAAAAAGAAAAGGAAACATTTTGAAAATAACGTAACATGATTGTCAATGTAATTATTTTGTCACTGTTGTGAGTGATGAGTGTTGTTGTCATATATATATATATAATATTTACACACACACACATAAACATATATATATATATATACATACACACACACATATATAAACATATATATACATATACATACATATCTGCATATATACACACACAGCTATTTCGTATCAGTGCAATACGCGGCTTGTTAAAATGGATAACTCCCGCTCTTACGTGCAAGTCTGCGTGGATATTATGAACTATCGTATTTGTTCAAGTTCTATTTAAATTTTAAATATAAGGAATTTTTATTTAGTCGACAGAAATATCTTTGGTAGGAATGGTAAAAACAGACAGGAATATTATTCCTGAATAAATCAACTCAAACCTTAAACAACTTATAATATTTTGCTCTCCATAAAAATATATCCTGTCTAAATTATACAAGTTAGAAATAAAGTAAACATTAAAAGAACAAACATTCAAATTTTTTTGCTCTTATGTAATTTTATATAAAAAATAAACTTAGATTTTAAATATCCCAAAAGATTTTGCTCTCCATAAAAATATATCCTGTCAAAATTATACAAATTCAAATATGAACATGCTGCATAACGAAACCTGGAAATATAAATAAAATGTGTTCCTTTCAGCAATAACAAATCAAATCATTCAGTTGTCTTTGCTCATATGTCATTTTAGAGCTGGACGCCTGGCATCTTTTTTTGGCAACAGGTTCGTTTCTGTTTGGTGTGAGGTTCTGTGTTGTGGAGATTCTCAGGATGGATTGCAGGTGCTCATCAGTGAGGCGACTCCTCTGTGCTGTTTTGTTAGTCTTCATGACTGAGAAGAGCTTCTCACACAGATATGTGCTACCAAACATGCACAAGGTTTGAGCCGCATGTAGACGGACTTTTTTTGTTCTTCAAAGTCACCAAAGCGCCGTGCAAACTCAGTGCGCTCAGTTTATCAGCAAAGTGCGTATTTGGGAACACCGCAGTGACGACTTGGTTTAACATTACTTGGCAACAGGGAAACTGGGGCAAGGTGCACTGGTGCATTTGTGTCTCCCATAAAAGCAGCTTCACTTGAAATCACTTTGTGATTGTGCACGGGTAAAAACGCTGAAGTGTCAGATTCTTATTTAATTATTCTGCTTTCTGTATCTTCTGCATTGCATTCAGGTTACCCTGATGTTTTGTCTCATAGTGCCGTCTTAGATTAAATTCTGTAATTACAGCCACATTAGCTCCACAAATGAGACACACGGGTTCAGTAAACATATATTCAGCCTCCCATCGGTTTTTAAAGGCTCTATTTTCAGAATGAACTTTTCTCTCCAGCATCGTGTGAGCTAGCTTCGCAATAACTTGCAGCATCATAAGCTATGACACTCTGTCTCTGGCACTAAATTACAAACGCCAGCGGCAGCCTGTCTATGAACTTAATTTAAAGTGTAGGTTTACATCGTGCTTTGTTTCCGAAGTAGCAGAACTCATGAACATGGTTGTATATGTCACTCGCTCGCTTCTTATTGTTTCGCTGCCTTCTCAATTATATAATGCATGTTTTCTTCAGTTTTCTATGTACTGCGTGATTACGTGGGAGGCGTGATGATGTCACACGAAACTCCGCCCCCACGGCGTTCAAGCTCATCTCCATTACAGTAAATGGAGAAAAACGGCTTCCAGTTATGACCATTACGCGTAGAATTTCGATATAAAACCTGCCCAACTTTTGTAAGGAAGCTGTAAGGAATGAACCTGCCAAATTTCAGCCTTCCACCCACACGGGAAGTTGGAGAATTAGTGATGAGTCAGTGAGTGAGTGAGTCAGTGAGTGAGTGAGTGAGTGAGTGAGTGAGGGCTTTGCCTTTTATTAGTATATATATATATATGTATATATATAGCAAAATACCCGCGCATCGCAGTGAGAAGTAGTGTGTTAAAGAAGTAATGAAAAAGAAAAGGAAACATTTTAATAATAACGTAACATGATTGACATTGTCATGAGTGTTGCTGTCATATATATGCCTGCCTAAATAAGTTACCCTCGCGTTGCTCTTACTTTTTTACCGTTCATTTAAATCATGGCTAGTGGCGGAAAAATTATAAAATGGAAGGAGGATGGCTTTACCAAAACAATTATTGATGGCTTAATCGATTATTCATAAAGCTTGAATTGTTGATCTGTTTTTCTGTGTTAACCTCATATTTTTTCATACTTCTTCTCAAACTAAGGTGGTGCGAGGGTAAAATGAATCGTGATGCGCTGATCAATGTAATCGGTGTACCAGGAAATCATGCATTGACAAAAGCTCCCCTTTGCTTGTAATGCAAAGTGTGATTAAATGCATTATTTTTTTACGCGTTATGGAGCACATGCATCGAAGCTTCTCAGCTGTGCTTGTGCTAAGAAAAGGAAAGATTTTAAAAATAACGTAACACGATTGTCAATGTAACCTTTTGTAAGTAGTGCCTGGAGGATTCAGTGTGGAGAAACTCTAGAGACAGCGTGTGTATTAACTTGTGGATTTTTCTGTGAGTATTTGGTGGCAGTCTGACGAAGTTGCTTCGGAAGACGGCGTTAGTCATGAGCTCAGCTCAGAGCGAAATGAGATGAATGGGAGGGGAGATGATGACGTGACTCCCCCACCCGCCTTAACTGTCAATCCCCCACAAACACAGTCTCTCAGAATTTGCATAAGCACACCCCTTCACCTACAATTTTAACTTAGTTACAAAGTGATCAAAACTCTCGCTTATATCCTCGCCCTCTCATTAAACTTGTATCCCGCATTACCTGTGGGCATGTGAAACGCCAGCGGTAGCCTGTCTATGAACTTAATTTAAAGTTTAGGTTTACACCTTGCTTTCTTTCCGAGGTAGCAGCACTCATGAATATGGTAGTATATGTCACTCGCTCGCTTCTTATTGTTTCGCTGCCTTCTCAATTATATAATGCATGTTTTCTTAAGCGCTTTTTGGAGGTCTTCCTGGTTTTCTACGCACTGCGTTGACAGTCAGTTCACGTGATTACGTGGGAGGCGTGATGATGTCACACGAAACTCCGCCCCCACGTCTTTGCCAGCTCAACTCCATTACAGTTAATGGAGAAAAATACCTTCCAGTTATGACCATTAGGCGTATAATTTCGAAATGAAACCTGCCCAACTTTTGTAAGTAAGCTGTAAGGAATGAGCCTGCCAAATTTCAGCCTTCTACCTACACGGGAAGTTGGAGAATTAGTGATGAGTGAGTGAGTGAGCACCTAAAATCTGGAATAGCCTGCCGATAGGAATTCGCCAGGCAAATACAGTGGAGCAATTTAAAACACTGCTGAAAACACATTACTTTAACATGGCCTTTTTATAACTTCACTTTAACATAATCCTGATACTCTGTATGTTCAATTCTTCATAATAACTATTCATGGTGGCTCTAAAATCCGTACTGACCCCTACTCTCTCTTCTGTTTCTTTTTCCGGTTTCTTTGTGGTGGCGGCCTGCGCCCCTGCGCCACCACCACCTACTCAAAGCATCATGATGCTCCAACAATGATGGACTGAAAGCCAGAAGTCTACGTGACCATCATCATCAGGTCCTTCCATGAAAATATGATGATTTATGTTAGGTAGAATGCCCAGAGGGGACTGGGCGGTCTCTTGGTCTGGAACCCCTACAGATTTCATTTTTTTCTCCAGCTTTTGGAGTTTTTTGTTTTTCTGTCCACCCTGGCCATGGACCTTACTCTTATTCTATGTTAATTAATGTTGACTTATGTTTATTTTTTATTGTGTCTTCTATTTTTCTATTCATTTTGTAAAGCACTTTGAGCTACATTTTTTTGTATGAATATGTGCTATATAAATAAATGTTGATTGATTGATTGATTGAGTGAGTGAGTGAGTGAGTGAGTGAGGGCTTTGCCTTTTATTAGTATATATATATATATATATATATATATATATATATATATATGTAGACTCAAACCCATTATGACAGCAGCAATCCAAGCTGTGAGAAAACAGTAAAAAGGAGGCGTATCAGACGTCGTGGTACATTTTCTGATGCAGCTAGACGAAAACAACTTCATGACGGTGGCGCCAAATACACAAAACAATTACTTTGACAATCATGTTACGTTATTTTTAAAATGTTTCCTTTTCTTTTTCATAACTTCTTTAACACACGACATGCTAAGCTGGTATTTTGCTATATATATATATATATATATATAACAGCACCACTCATAACAGTGACAAAACACTTACATTGACAATCATGTTAGGTTTTTTTTTTAAATGTTTCCTTTTCTTTTTCATAACTTCTTTAACACACTACTTCTCCGCTGCGAAGCGTGGGTATTTTGCTAGTAAGGAATAAAATTTGATCACGCATGTCAAACACTTTGAAAACAGTCAAACAAAGGCCCTTTTACCAGAGTCCAGAAACACTGGATCACAAAAGAATCCTTAACATATGGACAAATGTAAAAAAAGGAGGGATAGATTTGGCAAATTAACGATTTTGAGACATTTTAAAATCAATTTAAGTCAACCATTAAACATTACCCTTTACTAGTTTTTTTTAAACAGCTAATGATGCAAATACAAATCACACAACAGCAGACACTACACATCTAACTGAGGGAACTTTGACAAAACATATTATAAAAGCATGTTGTTACAAAAACAGTTTTAAAACATTGTTTACCAGAAAATATCCAAAATGATCTTGGAACTCACTACTTCAACAGTACAAATTTAAAAAGATGAATTATTATTTTTAGTATTGTTTGTATTCATTTTAAGCAGTGTTTGTCAATTACTGGAGAGATAACGGCACATAAATACTGCAGAGATAATGGCACATACATTTCAAATGTGCACATTGTTAAGATAAATCAGGTAGTTCAGGGTGATGTCATTCTTTATAAATCCTATGCTGAAATCTCCTCATTACTGTAACATCTTCCAACTTATGTTACATGTCCATCACACATTAAATATCAAGCTTTACCTGTTTACTTAAATTACAGTTGGGTACCTGGTTCATTGGATATAGTGGTATTTTAAGCTGGTGCTATTAATCTTTGTATTTATATATTTTATATTGTATTACAGGGAAGGGCACAATACTGTTCACTTAAAAAATGAGGTACCTTTAATAAAAAGCCATTGAATGGGATTTCTGTTCTGGCCGTGGTCTTGAGTGTTGTGAAATTTCACTGGTATTGGTATTAAATACAATTCTGGCATTGTGACTATGTACTTTAAGGTATTTCTTTTAATGACACATACACTCCAGTTAACCCAGTTTGCTGTTTGGAGTACTGTATTAATTCCCAAGGAGAAACTGTCTTTTTGCATGATCTTTTGGGGTCAGGGTCATTCATTATGTGGGGCCCTATAGTAAATTCCCAGTTAACTGCTATATTCAAGGGCCCAATAGAGAAGATATCTCCAAGAAGAATATTAGTACAGCAAAAAAGCACCTAAACTGCACCATACACACTTCATCCCTGACCACCACCCTCATTTACTTAACTCTTCACAGGAAAATAATCTTTTTTTATGTTACAAAATCTTTAAAGTGCTTTGGAAAATGTCTTTATCTTGTCGATTTACACAGGGTAGGTAACCACTGGTTCAACATTATCTTTGATTCTGCAGTTTCCTGAAGACTTTCTTGCCTAACTACTACTTCTCTGAGATCAGATTCCTGGGGATCTACAATTTTGTTAAGGAGGCTGCTCTGGAAACTCACACCTTAGAACTTCTAATACTTTCTGATTTGGAGTCCTGAATCACATCTGCCTTGACTCTGGCTCTTATTTGATGGACATGCTGTTTCAAAGTCTGTCTATTGCCCCAAAGTTCCATATATGACACAGGCCCTGTGCAGCTTACTATCACAACAGGAATCCATTTTGGCCCATAGCTGATCTCAATCTCCTTGCCATCATCAATTCTGCTGCAAACAGTCCAGTTGTTGATTCTATTAATTGACATCTTGTCTCCAATGTTTTTAATGACCTCCTTGTAGTTCTGGACTATTGGCTCATCTAGTCCATTCAAAGAAGGGTAGACGTGTGTTCATTTAAGAAATTGTACACCATTCTGCCTAATGAACAATGCAAATTCAGTACTTGCAAAACACGCTCAGAAGCTAGTATTTGGGGAGGTCCAAAGACACTAAACTTTGGCTCAATTTCTCTATTGTGGCTTGAGAAATTGCAATACTTATCACATAAATGACCATCCATTTTAAATGTGCATCGATAATAACCTAGGAAAAGTCCAGCATAGTCAACATTGATTCTTGACCAGGATGTTTCTGGACACTCCTAATAATGTAAAGGGGCAACAGCTGGAGCTTTGCAATGTCTCTGACATTCTTCAAATAGCAGCACCTCTTTCTCCACATCCTGGTCCATGCCTAGTGTGAAAAAATACAAAACAGCTTGATCAATCTGGTGTGCATGACAAGAGTCTGCAGACCCTGCTTGCCCATGGTGTACGTGACAAGGGTCATGAAGACCCTGCATGCCCAAAGTATGCGTGCTAGGTGCTACTTCTTGTTTTAAGGTTACTACACAAAAAAAAACACAAGTGTGGACTCATCGAGCCCCAAACTAAGGAAACTAACAGATGTATTCCACCTGTAGATTTCTGTTAGTGCTGATTCAGGCTAATATTTTGAAATACTTGTGTAACTAAAGTCATAAGACAAAAGCCCTATAAAAATTTGGGACACCAACCCCTCGGGGCAGACGAAGGGCAGGTGTCCTAGGACTGTGCTTCTCTGTCATTTTACCTTTGCCTGGTGTGTATCAATTAAAGATTTTTACTAACTTTAATTATATCTCTCTGTCTTCAGTCACAAGTAACGACACTATAGAAAAAGTGTCCACACTAGCCACCAAAAATAAACCTGGCTAAACCTTTCATTCTTAATATATCTGTGTGGGTTTGGTGCAACAACCCTTGCTCCCCAGAGAACATACCTATCCCTCACATTTAGTTCCAGTCTTTTCTGAAAATATGTTTGACCTTTGGATTTACTTCATTAAGCCAACTGCAAAGGACAAATTCATGGACTCAATACTAAACTGTATCCTAAGCTGTTCACAGTTTCACTTGTTTTGTCTCTACAGGTGCATCAGCCATGACATCCAACATTAACACTTGTTCTGTCTGTTTATCCTCTTCTCCAGCCACCGGAACTGGCAGTCTACAAAGAGCATCAGTATTTACATGGTATTTCCCTATTTATATACATTGGTGTAATAATAAGTACTCATGAGTACAGCCCATCTCTGGACTCTGAGTGAACATTTTTGAGGAATATTCTTCTTTTCATTAAAAAGTGCTATTAAGTTTTTATGGTCTGAAATGTTTAAATTGCCAGCCATAAAGATATTTATGGAATTCCCAAATAACACAGATCGCCGCTAGTCCTTCTTTGTTCAGCTGTGAGTAGTGCTTCCCAGTAGGCGTGACTGTGTGTGACACAATCCCCAAATACTTTTCACTTCCATGTGATGTGGCAACACTGCACCCACTTCATAGGATGAGGCATCACATGAAGGTAAGAATTCTTTGTCTGCTGAATAGTGTACTAACACACTGCAGTAACTCCTTTGACTTTGCGAATGCCTCTCCCTGTTCCTTTTTCCACTCCCAGCGCACCTTCTTTCTTACAGATTAAGTCATGGTGCTAGTAAGGTTGACAAATTTGGCAAATTACTTTCCCATAATAATTTAACAGTTCGAAATAATCTTATAGTTCTGACACATTTTTAGGATATCTCCATGATAGTTTTGATTTTCCTTTCGATGGGGTGAAGTCTCTATGCATTTACTTCGTGCCCAAAGTATTCACACTTGTTTCTTTTAAAAAGTAAGCCTGCATCAGACTTTTAAGACTGTCCAGATTTTCAAGATCTAGGACAATTCAACATCTAGGTCAATTCCCATGACAAGTATGTAATCTAAATACACAATAATCTTCAGAACTCCTGCAACTGACATTCCATTACCCACTGAAATATGACAGGTGCAGAGGCCACCCCAAATAGGAGCCTTGAATAAGTGAACATGCCTCTATGTGTGTTCACTGTCAAATACTTTTAAGACTTGTCATCGCCTTCTACCTGCTGGTATGCATGGCTCATGTCTAGATCTGTGAATTGTTTACCTCCAGACAATGTTGCAAAAAGTTATTCCACTCTTGCTAGGGGGTAATGTTCCATTGAAGCTATCCGATTCAGAGTGAGTTTGTAGAATTTTACAGAAACATCTGGCTTCAATATATGAACTACTGGCACGACCCAGTCTGAATACTCAACAGGTTTAATGATATCCTCTTTTTTTTTGTAATTCTCCTTCTACCTTAGACCTCATGGCAAATGGAACAGACCATGGGTGAAAGAAACGTGGCTTTTTCATCCGAAGAAACAGGAATCGTAACCCCTCTAATGGTGACCAGTCCCTCCTTAACACTAGAATTACCAGAGCCTACGAAAAAATTAATAGATCCGTCCCACCTTAAAACGCTTCTCACCTCTCCATCAGCGTCTTTGTACTTTAAATGTGTTGATAAGCAGCAAACAGCAAGCAGTCTGCTATCATATCCCCAACCGGTGCATAGTTTTCTCAGCTCAAGTCTGTTTACCTGCGTGTCAGTTGCTTACGAGTTATATAGAGTGAGAAGTCAAGCAAAATGACACCTTTTATAAATACTATATCATTATTTGGAACACTTGCATTTCATGTGTGTTCCGTGTCTACAACGATCTATGCACAGTAAACACATCATTAAAACAGAAACGTTTTTCATGTTTTAGTAATAATTGACAAAATGTAGACATGCAGTGTATAATGTGTGAAGTCTGAATTCCAAATATCAAAGAAACACTTTCAAAAAAGATACAAGTATAACAGAACAAATGCACTTTTTTCCAAGACTATAATCGAAGAAAAAGAAATCAGGTTAGTGCTGCATGTTGTCCTGACTTCTCGGGTAGTATAGTGGTTTGAGCTGCTGACTCCAATTCAGAAGATTGTGGGTTCAAGTCTTAACGTCTCCCAAAATAAACGCAGTGAGCTGTTCTTATTGTTAGTCTATATTAATAAAAGGCAAAGCCCACACTGACTCACTGGCTCACTCATCACTAATTCTCCAACTTCCCCTGTAGGTAGAAGGCTGAAATTTGGCAGGTTCATTCCTTACAGGTTACTTACAAAAGTTAAGCAAGTTTCAATTTGAAATTCTATGCGTTACAGTCATAACTGAATCCTACTTACGTACATATATATGTCCATAGCCTGCAGCTAGGTCGCCGTGTGAGGTGGAGTTGCATTCCCCATCCCCACGCCTCCCACATAGTTGGCTGCCTGCCTATATTGCGTCCTCCATCCCCACGCCTACCACGTAATTGGCTGTCTCCCCATATAAGGCCATCCGTCTCTCCGGTCTCTTCATTCCCCTCCTTGCTTCGCCACGGTATCCATGGCTTCTCCGCTGTTTTTTTGTGCTGATAACTGCAGCCTTTTTATTTAATCCACGGCTTCTCCGCTGATTTATTGTTCGTTTATTACGCTTATAGTTATTGTGTAGGTATTTTAGACTTAGTTTACATTGTTCAGGTACCCATTTCTTTTACCATTCCAACTGTACCCCCATTAACATGTCTATCGTGGTGATCACCATCGATCAAAGAACTGTCACTTACCGAGTGGTTTCCATGCCCAGAGATGACACCTGCCTTTTCCATTCTCTTTGTTACATATTGCACAGCCATATCAGGCTCAATCTTGATATCCGGAGGAACATTGTGTCTTATGTATTGAATGACTGGGACAGGTTCAAGGTGTGGACTGATGACGGTACAGGAGATAATTATACTACACAGGAGCACTATAAAAGTGAAATGCTTAAGCCCTTCACCTAAGCTTCTGCATGTGAGTTGATGGCTGCCGCTGAATTGTTCGGTTTTAGCTTTCAAGTGTACCGAAATGGCCAAATATTTTACACCTTTGGAGAACTGCCAATGCCTCTTAAACATCTTAGATTTACAGGTGACAATTTGAGTAGTGGACACTTTGATGTTTAAACTCTCAAAAGCTGGATGCAAAGTTATCGATGAAACCGGTTGTATGCTTACAATGCTTGACAGATGCCAAATGTCATTTCAACGCAACAAGTCCTGCAAATACTAACGTAATTGAAACAAACCATGAAATTCAAACCAATTATGACAGCAGCAATCCAAGCTCTGAGAAAACAGTAAAAAGGAGGCGTGTCAGACGTTGTGGTACATTTTCTGATGCAGCTAGATGGAAACATCGTCGTGACACTGCCACCAAATACTTGCAGAAAAATCCACAAGTTACTAGACACACTGTCGCTAAATACTCGCAGGCAAATCCACAACTTAATAGAGATGCTGCCGCTAAATACTCGCAGGCAATTCCACAAGTTCATAGACACGCTGCCGCTAAATATTCGCAGGCAAATCCACAACTTAATGCCAGGAATGCCTGTTAAACATCTTAGATTCGTGAGTAGAGATTTGGGTAGTGAACACTTCGATGAATGAAACCTGTTATCTTTACAACAGTTGACAAACACGGAATGTAACTTGAACAGGACACGTCCTCCAAATACGAACCTGATTAAAAGAAATAATGATAATCAAATCCTTGATGACAGCAACACTCATAACAGTGACAAAACAATTACACTGACAATCATGTTACATTATTTTTAAAATGTTTCCACTACTTCTCCGCTGCGAAGCGCAGGTATTTTGCTACTATTATACAATAAAAGCATACATTTGATTTGCGTCTGTAACAGCCGCTTTAAAAGTATAGTACTTGTCAAAGTTAGCGTCTTTTTTTAGTTTAACTAGTTTTACTTTATTTACTTATCTTCCTACAGCATAAAGTCACAAGTATACTGCAAAGCTTCCTCTGTTTGATCGTCAAGGGCACGTTCACAAATTACACGAAAAATACCTGCTGACACTTCAGTACGCGAGCAATGGTAGGAAAATGCAGTTAGACATTTTGGGCACATACACCACGCTAGTTTTTAGATCTGGACGGTGTAAAGACGCGCTATAACAAATAAAGACGCGCTATAACAGAGGTAAACTCTGATCGGAGAAAACAGAAGCCCTCCCTGCAAGAAACGTCCACTCACATATAAGAACAACGCAGCTGCACCAGGCTTAATGGCGAAAGTCCGGCGTCATCCTGCCAATCACCTGTCCTTCACAGAAACAGCATGGCTTACAGAGTTCGCCAATGCTACACCGTCCAGATCATTTTTTCTTTTGCTCTTTGCGCTGAACAAGAACTTGTGCAGTCCTAATTAAGCTAATTGGTTCCTGTATATGTTTAAAGTTCAATTTCGGTTGTCTTACGTTGTGGCTTTTCTGACTTATTCCACATTTTCTATGAACTTAACTTAATTCATCACTGTTAGCCTGCAACCGCAGGATCTATTTCAAATTTAACTACTTTGCCATTTAGTTCCATGTCCACAGTACAGTATATGGATCTACGTTCATCTGATTGTTTATCCTTTTTAATGCATCCTAATGGGAATGTTTCAACTTCACTTTTACTATCCTTCTCTTTCACTTTATGTCAGGACTAGCTTCGATTTACTTTTATTTTCTTTCATCTCTCCTTTATTTTTCAATTTGCCCTGGCAGGCCCTTGCAACGCGTCCTCGTCTTTCCACAAACATGGGATTTTTCTGTTTTCAATCTATAAACGCGGGCGGTGCAATTTACTCCTATACATCGGTAACATTCATCTCCGAAACCCCGCGCTGTTCTTCCCTACTTTTTGTTCTTTGCGATTTTTTCAATTTTGTGGTGGGTCGCGGCCATA
Source organism: Polypterus senegalus (assembly GCF_016835505.1). NCBI lineage: Eukaryota > Metazoa > Chordata > Cladistia > Polypteriformes > Polypteridae > Polypterus > Polypterus senegalus. The sequence goes on from NC_053154.1 coordinate 177,595,586, forward strand.
TTTGTACTTTACAAATCCTGCACATTCCTCTGTGGTACCTCCATCGATAAAGCGATTTTAAATACATTTTCGAACGTTAGGTTCGCCTCCGATAAAAGCCTTCACTGTATTCTCTCGTCATTTATTTCACAAATAAATCCAGCATGTGCTGCAACGTATCGTCATAACTACAGTCTTGAGCAAGTTTGCGCAGCTCTGCTACATACTCCGTTTCTAACTCGTTTACTGTACCTGTGAACCATTTGACTTGGCTCTGGGTCAAAATGATTCTTTATCTCAAGTTTACCTACTGGTGATATTTGTTATCTTTAGGCTTTTCCGGACTAAGGAGATTACGCATTAAATTATACGTTTACGCTCCGACCAAAATAATCAATATGGCTCTTTGGCGATCTCCGCCTCGATAAACTGGCCAGGAATTTACCAGTATTCTTCCCAAGACTGGTGCTTCACAGCGAAAGCGTAACAGTAGTCGCCATAGACCATCCTTTTACTCTAGCACGGAATCGAACAGCCCCACCGCCGTCCTACAAGGTAGGCCTTATACCACCACTTTGCGACACTGACCAGACATTGCCACTTACTGACAGTGACAATATCAACGCGCTGACAGAATGACTGACGACAGTGTGGTCTCCGTGCCGTCTTCACGCACAAAGTGTAAACTGAGCATTACACGCACCAGAGATTGTTAGCACCCTTTTTCAACACACGCTACAAAAGACTAGTGTGTCAATGTATAATACTTAAAATTAATGCTTATTAACTAATTATTACAGAACTTGGCGCACTTACAAATTTCTAAAATACAAAATTAAACTTGTCCTACCTTTGAATTTCGGCAGTAACGTACCGAAACTAAAAATATACAAAGCAAGTGCTACACTTATTAACAATACTTTACACGAATTACTGCTCACGTTAATAACACTGACTCTTAAAACTAACGCTCATAACCTACCGCGGTTATCCCCCAATATCATCCACTTGCAGAGCCACAGCACCATACGTCACCGCAGTTCTAGACCCGCGCTTACAGACCCGGAAGTGGCGACACCTTCGTTCCAGGACTGACTTCGTAAAGTTACTTTTCGGCAGGTCTCGGCAAAGCCCGGAAAGTAACGTCGGGTCTAGGACCCGTTTAGAAACCAAATAATACGCATCATTGTAAAGTTCAGAGGGTTTCTGCAATCACGTCATACATCAAACTAAACAATACGGATCGTTTCTGTGGAATATTAATATTAAGATTTACGTTGTGTTCGGGTCTGTGGGAACCATTTAACACGTCGACAAAATTAAAATCATCGAGATCTGTGTTAATTGAAAATATTTTTTTAGTTTACATTCATGAAATGAAGTATACAATATAATTATAATGTTTACACCGCGTTAGAGTTTAGTAAACCGTCAATAATAATAGTGATTACGTTTTCTAAAATGTTCTATGCATCTGTGCAATATTGTTCTAAACCAATTTAGAATTAACATTTAAGCCAATCTACTATTTTTAAATATGCATGTGAAGAAAACGGCAATACATATTCTACACTGAATTATGTTATATATTAATTGCATTATATAGAACTGCTCTAGTTTTTGTCACTTATTATTATAAATGATGGGCCATCAAAAAAAAAAAATACTAATAAGAACACAATTTATTTATATTGCACCCTGCCCAGAATTCAGAAAGAACAACAGGACAAATATAACATTGGCTACAAATAATATCTTCACTAAATAAAGAAAAATACAGGATGTACAAAATATTCAAATAGAAAAACAGACAATAATCTAGACTAAAATACAACATATAATACTACAAACAAATCTTGAACAAATAGCATAAATTGTGATAAAAATGCAAACTCCGAGTACCTGGACAGATAGAGGGGGTAAATTGAAAGAAGGGACAGAATGTCAGGTCTGTTTAATGTCTCCCTAAACAAATGAGTTAAAAACAAATGAATGGAGTCAGCTGATGTCATTAATTTCAGGAGGCCATTCCACAGTCTGGGCGCTATATAGAACTGAAGGCCCTGCTGTCACCCACAGAGTGCAGGTTAATGTGGGGCACAGAATGAGAGGACCTTAGTGGGCAGGTCAAGAACAGAATTTGATATTCAGTCCTGTGAGACACATGGAGCGGTGAAGGTGCAACAGGATGGCTGTGATGTGCTCGCTGTTGGGGGTTTGTGTCAGGACTGTTGCAGTTGAGTTTTGAATCAGCTGGAGCTGTGATATAAGATTAGAAGTGGCACCTGCCAGTTGTGACTTACAATAATCAATGCAGGATGTGATAAAAGTAGGGACACATTTCTCAGTATTTGAAAAGGAGAGGAATGAGCAAACATAAGGAATAATAGGTGGAAGTAAGAAAGTTTCTTAATATGGCTTACATGGGTGAAATAAGAAAAGGAGGAATTAAAGTGACATAGAGATTCTTTGCAGTAAATGAAGGTCTGATGAGATCATCACCAAGACTGGCTGAAGGAGGAGTTTGTTTTCTTAAGTTACACTTTAGTGCCACTTTGCAGGAGTTCAGTTATGTTGCAATTTAATTTTTAAGAATTTTGCTCTGTTCAAGTTTTAATTTAATTTCACTGAGGTAAGTTGTGAGCAGAGAAAGCTTTGATTAAGTGTCACTTTTAACACTGAAATAGATCTAAGCATCATCTGCATAAAAATGATAAACCAGTCCAAAGCTACGAATAACTTTCTCAAGGGGAAGCACGGAGATACAGAAGAGCAGAGGATGTCATTCCATTAACAAAGGGAAGTCAGATGGAGGAACTCCTGTGAGAAATTAGGGCATGAGGGTTACCCTGGACATGACATAAGCTGCATGGCCACAATGCCATATGTAATAACTTACTTTTACACAAACTGGGACAGCAGCTCCTCAAGAGGAAGGTAACAATTCTTAGGACAATAAGGAAAAATAAGCCAGAGCTCCCATCTCAACTGCTGGCCGCACAGAATAGGCTAGTGAAGACCTTAAAGTTTGTCTAAACAAATGACACATCCTTGGTGCACAATGTGACCTGCACTGGGATAGGAGATTCCATGGCCAGAAATGATAATGGACTATAATGCTACAAAAAGAGGAGTGGAGAATTTAGACAAAATACTATGCTGGATGCTGGCCATAGGCAATTTTTTCAACATACTGAACATCTCAGAAAAAATACTTTTGTCATCTCAACAACATTAAACTAAGACTGGAACAGGAAGAAGGAGAGGAGCAGGGTAAACCATTGGTGACACCTCACATGCTACTGGGACGACATGTGCCAAAGACCCCAGCATGTACAGCTATCGTGTCGATTCAACAGTCCAATCCACAGAAGAACCAATGACGGCACCCGTAGTGTGTATGCATAATGAGTGTGTTTGTGTGTCTCACTGTGTTATTTTAGCCCGCTGAACTGTACAGTTATAAGAGTATTGTGTAGAAAATGAAAATATTCAGTTCTGCTTGATAAACAAATAGAATGTGATCTGAGGGTAAAGAGTAAACAGGTTATTTACATTACTTGTTAAAATAAAGTGAGCATCTGATTTAAAAAAAAAAAGTCCCTCAATAGTACATACATAGCAAAAATGTAATCATAAGTTGAGATTCAACACAATTATATTTCATGTTTCTCAAAGAGAAATTAAAATACGATGTTTGTAAACTACTGCATTTGTGAAGGACTGAAGTGCGGGGCCATCTAAAACTATCATTGAGTGTATTTCAGTAATTTATGTAGTGACTTATAAAACCACAATATTACATTAAAATATACTGCTCAAAAAAATTAAAGGAACCCTTTTTAATCCGAATATTGCATTAAGTCAATGAAAGTTGTGAGCCATTGATCTGGTCAGTGAAGTAGCAGAGGGGCTTGTTCATCAGTTTCAGCTGCTTTGGGGCACTAGAGGGGCAACAGTGAGACGACCCTCAAACAGGAATGAATGGTTTAACAGGTGGAGGGAGGCCACTGACATTTTTTCCTCCTCATCTGTTTTGTCACTCGTTTTGCATTTAGCTATGGTCAGTGTCACTACTGGTAGCATGAGGCCATACCTGGACCCTACAGAGCTGGCACAGGTAGTCCAGCTTCTCCAGGATGGCAGACACATCAATATGTGAAATGCCAGAAGGTTTGCTGTGTCTCCCAGCACAGTCTCAAGGGCATTGAGGAGATTCCAGGAGACAGGCAGTTACTCGAGGAGAACTGGACAGGATCAGAGAAGGTCCTAAACCCATCAGCAGGACAAGAGGAACAGGATGAGCACTGCCAAACATACAAAATGATCTCCAGCAGGCAGGCCACTGGTATGAATGTCTCTGAGCAAACAATCAGAAACAGACTTCATGAGGGTGGCCCGAGGGCCTGACATACTCTAGTGGGCACTGTGGAGCTCAGTTGGCATTTGCCATAGAATACAAGGATTGGCAGGTCCACCACTGGTGCCATGTGCTTTTCACAGATGAGAGCAGGTTCATCCTGAGCACGTGACAGACGTGAAAGGATCTGGAGAAGTCGCGGAGAACATTATGCTGCCTGTAACATCGTTCAGCATGACTGGTTTAGTGGTGGGTCAGTGATGGTCAGACTGAGGAGGCATATTCATGGAGGGACGCACAAAGCTCTACAGGCTAGACAACGGCACCTTGACTGCCATTAGGTATTAGGATGAAATCCTTGGACCCATTGTCAGACCCTGTCTAGCTTATGTCATGTCCAGGGCAACCCTCATGCCTTAATTTATAATATAATAATTAAGTTATCTTAATTTTATAATAATATAATCTTACATCACAGCTCCAGCTGATTTAAAACTCAACTGCAAGAGTCCTGACACAGACTGGCAACAGCGAGCACATCACAACCATCCTGCTGCACCTTCACTGCTCCCTGTGTCTTACAGGACTGAATATCAAATTCTGTTCTTGACCTGCCCACTAAGGTCCTCTCATTCTGTGCCCCTCACTAACCTGCACTCTGTGGGTGAAAGCAGGGCCTTCAGCTGTATATAGTGCCCTGATTGTGGACTGACCTCCCTAAATTAATGACATCAGCTGACTCCATTCATTTATTTCTAACTCATGTGTTTAGGAGGACATTAAACAGACCTGACATTCTGCCCCTTCTTTCAGTTTACCCTCTTTATCTGTCCAGGTACTCAGGGTTTGCATTTTTATCACAATTTATGCTATTTGTTCAAGATTTCTATGTTGTATTGTAGTCTGAATTATTATCTTTTATTCTATTTGAATGTTTTGTATATCCTGTATTTATCTTTATTTAGTGAGATATTATTTGTAGCCAATGTTACAACGGTCCTGTTGCTCTTTCTGAATTTTGGACATAGGAAGGGTGCTATATAAATAAACTGTGTTCTTATTAGTATTTTTTTTTTCTTTTGATGACCCATCGTTTATAATAAGTGACAAAAACTAGAGAAGTTCTATATAATGCAATTAATATATAGCATAATTCAGTGTAGAATATGTATTGCCGTTTTCTTCACATACATGTTTAAAAATATTAGATTGGCTTAAATGTTTATTCTAAATTGGTTTAGTACAATATTTCACACATGCCTAGTACATTAAAAAAATAATCACTTTTATTATAAACGTTTTACTAAACTCTAAAGTTGTGTAGGCTAAACATTGTAATTATATTGTATATTTCGTTTCATGAATATAAACGAAAAACTATTTTTCAATTAACACAGATCTTGATGATTTTAGTTTTGTGGACATGTTAAATGGCTCCCACTGACCCGAACACAACGTAAATCTTAATATTAATATTTCACAGAAACGATTCATATTGTTTAGTTTGATGTATGACACGACGTGATGGCAGAAACCCTCTAAACTTCACAATGAAGTATTATTTGGTCTGATGTACCTTTTTTCTTCTCGTTTTTTTATTTATCGCTTAATTTCTGAACGGGTCCTTGACCCGACGTTACTTTCTGGGCCTTGCCGAGACCTGCTGAAACCTTCTGAAAGTAAGTTGACGAAGTCAGTTCTGAAACGACAGAGACGTCACTTCCGGGTCTGTAACTGCGGGTGTGGTGTACAACTGTGGAGACGTATGGTGCTGTGGCTCTGAAAGTGGATGCTTCTGCGGTTATCAGGGAACAACCAATTATTAAGCCACTGAATAACCGGTCAAAAAATTTCAAATTGCCAATCGCAGGATGATAAGGGGGGGCACAAAAATGATAGTCATGTCCATTGACCAACCAATGTAGCCAAAAAATAAAAAGTCCTTGTAGACTGCGACTGGTTGTAAGGATAGGTTTGTTCCACTGAAGTGGTCCAGCATCCGCGTCCGGATAAAGTGTTTTAGTGTTTTTAAGGTAAGAACGATGGTGATGGTGACTCATTATTCGCTTCTCCATATTCAGTTTGCAGATAGCTAATTCGGACACTTTGTGTAAAGTTGGTCAAGCTGCAGTTGAGCTTTCACTGGCCTAAAGTGGGTAGCTGGGTCTAAAGACCTTGCAAAATTGGCACACTCCAATATCTAATGAACAGGTTTTATTGTGATGCTTGAATAGCACCAACCAAAACGTCATATTTTTATAAAAAGGCGGGATGCCTCTGTTAGGTTTCAGTTGAATTTTGCCTGGCCCAACATGGATATGTGGGTCAAAAGGACTGGCAAAGTTGGCACACTCCCTAATGATTGAGATTTATTGTGATGTTTATAGGGCATTGTAAATCATCAAAAACCAGTGGGCCACCCCAATTGTCACACTTTTCATAAAAGACTGATGCCTTGTTTTGCCTGGCCCAGTGACACTAAGGTGGAACAGTTTGTTTTGATATGATTTAAAAATGCAGAGGCTTAACTAAAAGTGTACTGTATGCTGCATTTTCACAAACAGCACATTTAATTGCATATTAACATTATCATGATTTATAAAGAGTTTACTTAAATATAGTATACAGGTATATGTATTTGTAACATCAACACTTTTTGTTTCATGTGATTAACCATTTATAACCAGGCTCTTTCCAAATGCTGCCCGTCGTGATGGCGATTCATTTATATGAGGCAGGCAAAAAAAATTTGCAACATGGCCCTCCCAAAATATAAATCCAAAAACTGCACGGCGGTATTCAACAAAGTCGCACATGCGAGTACGCTTGTGTGCACACAAAAAGCACAAGTATGATACACAGTTTTCAAATTAACCTTGCGCAGGCTCACAAAAATAAATAAGAAATTAAAATCTATTGAAAGATTATATTTATTTGAATGAAAACAAACCAAACACAGAGCTTGTGCATATTTATTAAGAAAAATGACCACAAATTGCAGTTTTGTTCTTTAACTTTACAAGAAGTGTCACCCAAAGGGAGCAATATGTTGAATGCCTCAAATCAGGTAAGTTTCGCTGCTACATCTTGTCCAGATACATAGTCCTACTGGTGAATATCTTCATGTACAAGTTCCACAAATTCCCTTTTTTTTTTCCTTTTTGCCTAATGCTATTGGGGAGCATACCATTTTCTTTGTAACGGTTTACTCAGCAAACTTTAAACCAACATATCACTGAAAACCAATGGTTTCTGAGTTATCTGCATCCTAACTTAAATGGTACAACATATATCAGAGCACAGATAGTTGTCCAAATATAACTATACTGCTCAAAAAAATTAAAGGAACCCTTTTTAATGAGAGTATAACATCAAGTCCATGAAACTTATGGGATATTAATCTGGTCAGTTAAGTAGCAGAGGGGGTTGTTAATCAGTTTCAGCTACTTTGGTGTTAATGAAATTAACAACAGGTGTGCTAGGGGGGCAACAACGATACAACCCCAAAAACAGGAATGGTTTAACAGGTGGAGACAGCTGACATTTTCCCCTCCTCATCTTTTTTGACTGTTTTTTTTTTTTTTTAAACTAGTTTTATATTTGGCTATGGTCAGTGTCACTACTAGTAGCATGAGGCGATACCATACACTGGTGTGAATGTCTCTGACCAAATAATCAGAAACAGATTTCATGAGGGTGGCCTGAGGGCCCAACATCCTCTAGTGGGCCCTGTGCTCACTGCACATCGCTGAGGACCTTGATTGGCATTTGCCATAGAATACCAAAATTGTCACGTCCAACACTGGCACCCTTTGCTTTTCACAGATGAGAGCAGGTTCACCCTGAGCACATGTGACAGATGCGAAAGGGTCTGGAGAAGCCATGGAGAAATTTATGCTACCTGTAACATCGTTCAACGTGACTGGTTTGGTGGTGGGTCAGCGATGGTCTGGGGATGTATATCCATGGAGGGCCGCACAGACCTCTACAGGCTAGACAACGACACCTTGACTGCCATTAGGTATGGGATGAAATCCTTCAACCCATTGTCAGACCCTATGCTGGTGCAGTGGGTCCTGGGTTCCTCCTGGTGCCCAACAATGCCCGGCCTCATGTGGCAAGAGTATGCAGACAGCTCCTGGTGGATGAAGGAATTAATACCATTGACTGGCCCTCACGCTTGCCTGACCTAAATCCAATAGAACACCTCTGGGAGATTATGTTTCAGTCAATCTGACTCAGCAGGTTGCACCTCAGACTGTCCAGGAACTCAGCGTGCGGTCCAGATCTGGGAGGAGATCCTCCAGGACACCATCTGTCATCTCATTAGGAGCATTTCCCGGACGTTGTCAGGCATGCATACAAGCACGTGGGGCCATACAAACTACTGAGTATGATTTGGAGTTGCTGCAATGAAATTTTGGCAAAATGGACTAGCTTGCCACATCATTTTTTCCACTTTGATTTTCAGGGTGTCTTTGAATTCAGCCCTCTATAGGTTGATAATTTTAATTTCTATCAAATGAAGTGGCATCACATTACCCAGTCCACATCAGTATAGATATCCAGCATGATTTTTGTTCTCATTGAGATATGATTTGTTTTCAAAGTGTTCCTTTAATTTTTTTTGAGCAGTTTATATTGATTGGCTGATTGGCTCTGATTTGGTTTCGCAAATCTGTTTTTTACCAGGTTGTCTGTCCAAACAAATGTATTGACATTTGTGCAGTGATGGTTCAACTGTGTATGACTGGCCATGGCTTTAGGGACATTTATACCTATTAACAATCCCACCTTTGTTTTTATCTGTGGTAGATGCACATCTCTGAGGTAAGACCATCTTGTGATATCCTCTTGCATTGAGATGTTCTCCCTTTTCACTAGTATAAATGTCAATGTGTAAACCTCTGGCAATTTGATAAATATATTTTCTTCCACTCCACAAACCTGTAACTCCGATTGAACAAAACATTTAACTCATGTCTGTTTATTGACTTTATCCCTTTCTACAGTGCTGATATGGACTTGAGTTTTCTTCAGGAGATTTAATTCCTCTTGCAAGCTTTCTGTGCAGAATGCAGCTCTACTGTTGATATGATTTAAAAATGCAGAGGCTTAACTAAAAGTGTACTGTATGCTGCATTTTCACAAACAGCACATTTAATTGCATATTAACATTATCATGATTTATAAAGAGTTTACTTAAATATAGTATACAGGTATATGTATTTGTAACATCAACAATTTTTGTTTCATGTGATTAACCATTTATAACCAGGCTCTTTCCAAATGCTGCCCGTCGTGATGGCGATTCATTTATATGAGGCAGGCAAAAAAAATTTGCAACATGGCCCTCCCAAAATATAAATCCAAAAACTGCACGGTGGTATTCAACAAAGTCGCACATGCGAAACGCTTGTGTGCACACAAAAAGCACAAGTATGATACACAGTTTTCAAATTAACCTTGCGCAGGCTCACAAAAATAAATAAGAAATTAAAATCTATTGAAAGATTATATTTATTTGAATGAAAACAAACCAAACACAGAGCTTGTGCATATTTATTAAGAAAAATGACCACAAATTGCAGTTTTGTTCTTTAACTTTACAAGAAGTGTCACCCAAGGGAGCAATATGTTGAATGCCTCAAATCAGGTAAGTTTCGCTGCTACATCTTGTCCAGATACATAGTCCTACTGGTGAATATCTTCATGTACAAGTTCCACAAATTCCCTTTTTTTTTCCTTTTTGCCTAATGCTATTGGGGAGCATACCATTTTCTTTGTAACGGTTTACTCAGCAAACTTTAAACCAACATATCACTGAAAACCAATGGTTTCTGAGTTATCTGCATCCTAACTTAAATGGTACAACATATATCAGAGCACAGATAGTTGTCCAAATATAACTATACTGCTCAAAAAAATTAAAGGAACCCTTTTTAATGAGAGTATAACATCAAGTCCATGAAACTTATGGGATATTAATCTGGTCAGTTAAGTAGCAGAGGGGGTTGTTAATCAGTTTCAGCTACTTTGGTGTTAATGAAATTAACAACAGGTGTGCTAGGGGGGCAACAACGATACAACCCCAAAACAGGAATGGTTTAACAGGTGGAGACAGCTGACATTTTCCCTCCTCATCTTTTTGACTGTTTTTTTTTTAAACTAGTTTTATATTTGGCTATGGTCAGTGTCACTACTAGTAGCATGAGGCGATACCATACACTGGTGTGAATGTCTCTGACCAAATAATCAGAAACAGATTTCATGAGGGTGGCCTTAGGGCCCAACATCCTCTAGTGGGCCCTGTGCTCACTGCACATCGCTAAGGACCTTGATTGGCATTTGCCATAAAATACCAAAATTGTCACGTCCAACACTGGCACCCTTTGCTTTTCACAGATGAGAGCAGGTTCACCCTGAGCACATGTGACAGATGCGAAAGGGTCTGGAGAAGCCATGGAGAAATTTATGCTGCCTGTAACATCGTTCAACGTGACTGGTTTGGTGGTGGGTCAGCGATGGTCTGGGGATGTATATCCATGGAGGGCCGCACAGACCTCTACAGGCTAGACAACGACACCTTGACTGCCATTAGGTATCGGGATGAAATCCTTCAACCCATTGTCAGACCCTATGCTGGTGCAGTGGGTCCTGGGTTCCTCCTGGTGCCCAACAATGCCCGGCCTCATGTGGCAAGAGTATGCAGACAGCTCCTGGTGGATGAAGGAATTAATACCATTGACTGGCCCTCACGCTTGCCTGACCTAAATCCAATAGAACACCTCTGGGAGATTATGTTTCAGTCAATCTGACTCCGCCAGGTTGCACCTCAGACTGTCCAGGAACTCAGCGATGCCCCGGTCCAGATCTGGGAGGAGATCCTCCAGGACACCATCTGTCATCTCATTAGGAGCATTTCCCGGACGTTGTCAGGCATGCATACAAGCACGTGGGGGCCATACAAACTACTGAGTATGATTTGGAGTTGCTGCAATGAAATTTTGGCAAAATGGACTAGCCTGCCACATCATTTTTTCACTTTGATTTTCAGGGTGTCTTTGAATTCAGCCCTCTGTAGGTTGATAATTTTAATTTCTATCAAATGAAGTGGCATCACATTACCCAGTCCACATCAGTATAGATATCCAGCATGATTTTTGTTCTCATTGAGATATGATTTGTTTTCAAAGTGTTCCTTTAATTTTTTTTTGAGCAGTTTATATTGATTGGCTGATTGGCTCTGATTTGGTTTCGCAAATCTGTTTTTTACCAGGTTGTCTGTCCAAACAAATGTATTGACATTTGTGCAGTGATGGTTCAACTGTGTATGACTGGCCATGGCTTTAGGGACATTTATACCTATTAACAATCCCACCTTTGTTTTTATCTGTGGTAGATGCACATCTCGTGACCATCTTGTGATATCCTCTTGCATTGAGATGTTCTCCCTTTTCACTAGTATAAATGTCAATGTGTAAACCTCTGGCAATTTGATAAATATATTTTCTTCCACTCCACAAACCTGTAACTCCGATTGAACAAAACATTTAACTCATGTCTGTTTATTGACTTTATCCCTTTCTACAGTGCTGATATGGACTTGAGTTTTTCTTCCAGGGAGATTTAATTCCTCTTGCAAGCTTTCTGTGCAGAATGCAGCTCTACTGCCAGAGTCTATTAGGACATACGTTTCTACACATCTTTCACTATAACTTAGACTTAACTTTAACTGAGACCACGGCTAGGACACACACTTTACCGGCCCAGTAGCAATGCACGTCTCTGATTCCACAGAGACATACGAACAAGAAATATTCTTCCTTTCCAACTCAGTGTGCTCTTTTTTAGTGGGTGTGACTTTATTGTCTGTATCCATTTCCTTATTAATATGCAAAATGTCTTTATGTGACTGAGAACATATTTAACAATTAATTTTTTCTACACGGTCTTTACTAAGGCTAGGGATCTGCATTGGCAATTGGAAGATTGCTGGTTCGAATCCCATAAATGCCAATAGGGACTCTGCTCTGTTGGGCCCTTGAGCAACGCCCTTAACCTGCAATTGCTGAGCGCTTTGAGTAGTGAGAAAAGCGCTATATAAATGCAAAGAATTAAGATGTCCTTCTTTGAGGCACTTAAAACATAAGCCTTTAGATTTCAAAAAGTCATTTTTTAATCTCTGGAACTTACTATATTTGACAAGAGCGTGACTTGTACTGCAAAATTGATAGGGCTTACTGATTGCACAAATATCCCTCTGCCTTTTTGGATTGAGGTGTCTGGAGTTCCCTTTTCAGCAGCAAATGTAAAGTTTTCAGCAAAACTGCTTTTTCTCGGGCCACTTTTGAAGAGGGACTTCCCTTTATCAGCCTTTTCTTTTTCCTTTTTGAAAAAAATATGGCTTTGATAGACTCTACTGCTCACAGGATGCAAGACTGTTGTACCCTGTTGTTCCAGAAAGTCATCTAGGTCAGCGAGTCGTGAGCCTGATTTTTTACTTTCAATTTCACAAGCTGTATATTGCCACTGTCCTCACAACTCGTAAGGAAGCTTTGAGAGTGTAGTACGAAAGTATGTACTGCTCTCCATGTCCATTCTTCATGCTGGTATTGAAGAAAACCCCCCGAGAAAGACAGGAATAGTTCAATCAATTAGATTTTTATTTAGTCACAGATGAGTACTTTTATTTTATGTTGCAAGGCAGAAGAGCAAAGTTACATTTTTTCTATTGGCTTTTTATAATTTCCTCTTCCTCCCCTTTGCCCTTATTTCTTAAAAATAAACATAATATCATTTACTTAAGCATTTTATTTTATTACACTAATGAGCCATCGGTTCTTATTTTTTTCACTTGTCAGATAGACCCTAAAAAGAAGGAAAGGTCAGGTTTATTGTGTCAAATAGACGCATTCCTAAGAAACTGAAAATTTTCCTAGTTCAGCTTACTACACCCTGTCTTATGACAGACACCTGTATGAATAACCTACTGTACTGTTATAGCAAAATGACTTTATCAGTTATTAACCCTAAGTAGCTTTGCAAGCAGTTAATTTTTCTTTCACACTTCCTCCATTTTCTTTTTAAACTGTCCGTTGAAAAGTTAAAGCATTGGGTGTTGTCTATCTGTATATCTGTTGTGGTAGTTCAACCTTGGCACAGACAGACATGGGCACAATGTTCCAAAAACACACTTTTTAATTTATAAAAGTCCAGCACACAACACAGTGCCCCTGCACCAAACACCTTTCTTGTCCTTTTCTCTCCCTTCCAGACTTCTCCTGCCGCCTTTCCACCTCTCCTCCTGAGCGTTGCCTTCTTCCTCTCGACTTGGCTCTCTCACTTGGAGGAGGCGGCCTCTTTTATAACCACCCAGATGTGCTCCAGGTGCTATCTGATGATTTTCCAGTGGCACTTCCTGGTGTGGCGGAAGTGCTGCATGAGCACCTGGACGCACCCTGGGTGTCTCTGGAATCTCTTCCGCCAGCATTTCCGGGCTCCACAATCCTTTGGGTGCCCCCCTGTTGAGGCCACAGGCCCCAGTGGGGTTGAGCTTCCATGCTTTGTTCCCATGGTCCCCATACAGACCTCTCCTGGTCTTTCTAGGCGTCCCGGCCAGGCATGGGTCCTGGCTGTCCGCCACACTGTATATTCTGGGACCAGAGATATAAGAAGAAATTGATGTGCCACAAAATGGGTGATAATGGAAAGGACACAGGGAAGTACATAACAAAGGAGTAGACCAACAATAAGAAGGCTAATACCTACCATAATAGCGAACTGAGTAAGGGACACTTTACAGTTGGAAAACAGCGAATTAAACCAGTCCAATATTGATGTAGGTGCAGTAATTACGTGATCAGTAAATTCTTTTTGGACAACTTTAGCTTGTAAGGTCCATAGTAAAGGTCCCATTACAAGCAGTATTATTAGAATTAAAAGTGCAACATTTCTCTCCAAACAAGACACATACTCCTCCCTTTTTCAGCAAGGAGCATATCTAAAGCAATGCGATTTTGCCAAGCCATTTTAGATGTGGCATCCAGCTGACATGCTAGGGTGGTATGTGTTGTAAAATGAACGAATCGTTGTTGGGTATAATACAGGTAAATAATCCATTCGGTATTTTTAGTAATCGTAGCACCAGGTATTATAGATGAAAAGAAAACCAAAGTCTCATCTAAAGCTTTAAAATAATGAGGAGTCTGAATTAGAAGGGAGAGAAGGAAGGGAGAGAGAACAAATGTACCGGTGTCAAGAAGTATGATTTGGTAATATAAAAAAGGCATAGAGAGCATAACTCTCACATATAGTCCAGTCTAATTAAGAGGCAGCGATCCCCGTAATGCGGAACCATCTGGTTTGGGTCCACAAATCCAGAAAATATCTGCCAACTTACAATGTTGGTCCTGCCAGGATCTGCACTTATCTCTTTGGACGGTCTCATTGTTACAGCCACTACCAATAGACGCTCCCTGGGGTGGACATATTATAAATGGTGTGGCAGGGACTGGTAAAGTGTCCTACCAAATGATTTCCTCCTGTATTTTGAAAACACTCAAATTTACCTGTCTAGCCGGTGGACTCATTGAGGTGACTAGCCACCAAGTAAAACTGTTGTTGTTATAACTACACATTAAAGAAGAGAATGATGGAAAAGAAAGGACAACTAGTTTTGCTATTACATAACATAAAAGCTGAACAAGTACTGTAGTTAGGTTATATAGTAAAGGGACTGCTAAGAGGGTTGGTCGTGATGCAGTGCAAGTATAACCAGAAGTCTTATGAATTAACAATGTAGGATAATTAACCCATTGATACCAAGTATTACCCTGAAGATGGTAAGGAGAATACAAATCCAAAAGTGCCAAACTTAAAGTACAAAAAAGAAAACAGAAAAGAAATATATGATGTTGAACAGGGGTGCCCAATGCATCGATCGTGATCGACCAGTCGATCGCAAAGGTAGTGCAGATAGATCGCGTTGCATTAAAAAAAAAAATTTTTAAACGTTAGTCTACCATATATCCTCCCTATGTCATTTGCCACTTGATTGACATACAGGCCAGTCAGTCTGAGATCTCTTTCCTTCTCACACACTGGTCATCCCGCACGCACGATCAAATGCGCAAGCTACTGCAAAACTCCAGATGTGATCTAGTTAGCCTTCCAATTTTTTTTTTTTTGTTTTTGAAATTTTATTCATTTTATTGCAATCATTCCATACAAATCAATAAATTTTTACAAAAAGTAGGATAGAGAACAAGTCAACCCCCACCCCTGAGAGTGAGCATAGCCAACGGGGTAAAACTTAAGGCTTGTAAACATACCTAAATTGATAAATTTGATGGGCCAATAGAGATGAATGGAGAAGAAAAAGAAATACAGAAATAAATGCTTCCTCGATGCTTTAAGACCTTATTCTACAATATTATTGATTAGATTCTGCCAGGTTTCGAAAAAAATCCGTACAGATCCTCTAACTGAGTATTTAATTTTTTCCAATTTCAAATAGTATAAAACATTCATTTCCCACTGACTTAAAAAAGGGAGTTAGGATTCTTCCATTAGCAAAATAAGTCCGTATGCCAAAAGTGTAGTGAATGCAACCACGGTTTGTTTGTCTTTCTCTACTTTAAGCCCCTCTAGAAGAACCCCAAACACATCTGTTAATGGGTTAGGGGGGATTGTGAGTCCAAGGCTATCTGAGAGGTAATTAAAAATTTTTGTCCAGAATAATGTTAATTTTGTGCAGGCCCAGAACATGTGACCCAGTGAGGCTGGGACTTAATTGTAGCCTTCGCAGGTTGGATCATGCCATGGAAACATTTTGGAGAGTTTTAGGCAAGACAGATGTGCTCGATATATAATTTTGAGTTGAATAATTGTATGCTTTACACATATGGAGCTCGAGTGAATCCTCTGCATTGCTATTTTCCACTCCTTTTCTGATATATTAATTAGGACATCTTTTTTCCAGTGTCCTCTTGGATCTTTGAAAGGGAGGGACTGTAAAATAATTTTATATATTGCAGAGATGGTGTCTGAGTCCCTGAAATTGAGCAATATTTTTTCCAGCATGGATGAGGGTGCAAGATGAGGAAAATCAGGAAGGTTCTGTTTAACAAAGTTCCTAATTTGAAGATAGTGAAAGAAATGGGTAGCTGGAATGTTAAATTTGGAATGCAATTGTTCATAGGATGCAAAGCGTTGTCTATATAAAGATCTCTAAGCAAGATAATCCCAAATTTTTTCTAGATATTAAAAACTGCATATGTTTGCAAAGGTTTGAAAGAGGTGGTTCTCTTGCAGAGGTGCCACAGATAAAAGCTTCTCCATCTTAAAATGCTTTCTACATTGGTTCCATATTCTGAGTGAGTGAAGCACAATTGGGTTATTAGTATATTGCCGATAACTTGCATTTATTGGGGCACAGAGCAGGGAATATAAAGAAGTACTGCAGGATTTTACTTCTATTGCGGACCAAGCCTGTGTATATTCATCTATTTGTGTCCAGGTTTTTATAGCTTGTATGTTTGCTGGCCAGTAATAAAACTGGAAGTTAGGTAGAGCCATGCCACCTCCTGCCTTAGGCCTTTGTAGGGTCACTCTTTGGATATGTGGATGTTTCAAGTTCCAAATAAATGAGGTTATTGTTGAATCTAATTGCTTAAAAATGATTTATTGATGTATATTGGAATGTTTTGAAATAAAAAAGGAGCTTAGGAAGAATATTCATCTTAACAGTGTTAATTCTTCCAGCTAGAGTGAGATGAAGAGTTGACCATCTATGCAAGTCTTGCTTAATTTTTTCCATCCAGACGGCAAAATTTTGTTGATAAAGAGCTTTATGTTTACTTGTGATGTTTACCCCTAGGTATTTAAACTGTTCTGCAATGATAAAAGATAGGGTGTCTAATGTAATATTATATGCTTGAGAATTCACTGGAAAGAGTACATTTTTATTCAGATTAATTCTGAGACCAGAGATCTTTTGAAATTCTGTGAGTGCTGTTAAGACTACAATTTTGTGGGTCTGATATATACAGTACCATATCATCTGCATATACAGAAATTTTCTGTTCCAGTCCTTCTCTGTTAATCCCCTTTATCCATCCATCCATCCATTTTCCAAACACAGAGTCACGGGGGTCTGCTGGAGCCAATCCCAGCCAACACAGCACAAGGCAGGAACCAATCCCGAGCAGGGTGCCAACCTACCGCAGAACACACACAAGCACACACTAGGACCAATTTAGAATCGCCAATCCACCTAACCTGCATGTCTTTGGACTGTGGGAGGAAATCGGACCGCCCGGAGGAAACCCACGCAGACACGGGGAGAACATGCAAACTCCATGCAGGGAGGACCTGGGAAGTGAACCCGGGTCTCCTAACTGCGAGGCAGCAGCGCTACCACTGCGCCACCGTGCCGCCCAATCTCTTTTATCTGATCAGCATTTTAACAGTGTATTGCCAGTGGTTCAATGGCGATTGCAAACAGTAGCAGTGACAAGGGGCATCCTTGTCTGGTACCACATTCTAGTTTAAAGTAGTCTGAACAAATGTTGTTGATACAAATTGAAGCTTCTGGATTGGTATATAGTAGTTTGATCCATGCACAAATGTTTGGGCCAAACCCAAATTTCTCCAGTGTAGTAAAAAGGTATTTCCATTCAATCATGTCAAATGCTTTTTCTGCATCCAATGATAATACTATTTCTGGGGTATTTGACCTAGTTGGTGATTATATTACACTAGCAAAATACCCGCGCTTCTCAGCGGTGAAGTACTGCCTTAACATTTTTATTAAGAAGAAAATGAAACCTTTGTAAACTGAGGGAAAGTATACCAATAATTATTTGTTAAGAATCTGTTTGTATACCACATTGTCAGTTCAGTCCTCTGGTTGTAATATAACCAAGCTGTGCGCTGAGCTTACTCTTGAGCATGCAACGTACAGTTGGCCATGTGAACAGTAATCTTGTTTCAAATCTCACAGCTTGGATTGCTGCTATCATAATCGGTTTGAGTTTAATGGTTTGTTTCAATTACGACAGTATTTGTAGGACTTGTGTTGAAGAGACATTTGGCATCTGTCAAGCATTGTAAGTATACAACCGGTTTCATTGATAACTTCACATCCAGCTGTTGAGAGTTTAAACATTCATAAACATCAAAGTGTCCACTACTGAAATTGTCACCTGTGAATCTAAGATGTTTAAGAGGCATTGGCAGTTGTCGAAAGGTGTAAAATATTTGGTCATTTCGGTACACTTAAAAGCGACAACCGAACAATTCAGTGGCAGCCATCAACTCACATGCAGATCCATAGGTGAAGGGCTTAAGCATTTCAATTTTATAGTGCTCCTGTGTAGTATAATTATCTCCTGTACTGTCATTAGTCCACACCTTGAACCTGTCCCACTCATTCAATACATAAGACACAATGTTCCTCCGGATATCAAGATTGAGCCTGATATGGCTATGCAATATGTAACACAGAGAATGTAAAAGGTAGGTGCCATCTCCGGGCATGGAAACCACTCGGTAAGTGACAGTTCTTTGATCGATGGTGATCACCTCGATAGACATGTTAATGGGGGTACGGTTGGAATGATAAAGGAAATAGGTACCTTAAACAATGTAAACTAAGTGTAAAGCACCTACACAATAACTATAATCGTAATAAATGAACAATAAAACAGAGGAGAAGCCGTGGATTAAATAAAAAGGCTGTAGTTATCAGCAGGGAGACGTGAATCCCATGGCGAAGCAAGGAAGGGAATGTAGAGACTGGAGCGACGGACGGCTTTATATAGGCAGGCAGCCAACAACGTGGGAGGCGTTGGGATGGGGGACCCAACGCGGCCTCACACGGTGACCGAGCTGCAGGCTATGGACGTATATATGTATGTAAGTAGGATTCAGTTAGCGTTGGGAACCCGTGTACCAAATTTCTTAAAGATGGGCCCATAAGTAACAAAGACCATTGAAAAGTTCAATATGGCGGCCGACAGTGGCATTATACCACCGAAATAAGTACGTACATTGGTTTCAAGTTAGCGAGGGAAGCCGCCACCAAATTTCGTGAAGATTGGGCCATAAATAAGAAAGTTCAACATGGCGGACGTTGTTGACCGTTATGACCGTTAAGCGTAGAATTTCGAAATGAAACCTGCTTAACTTTTTAAAATAACCTGTAAGGAATGAGGCTGCTAAATTTCAGCCTTCTACCTACACGGGAAGTTGGAGAATTAGTAACGTTGGAAAGTTCAATATGGCGGCCAACAGTGGCGTCATACCACCAAAATAAGTACGTACATCGGTTTTGGTTAGCACAGGGAAGCCACCTACCAAATTTCGTGAAGATGGGGTCACCTGCTACCTGCCGGAAGTTGGAGAATTAACGTTGGAAAGTTCAATATGGTGGCCGACAGTGGTGTCATACCATCGAAATAAGTACATACATCGGTTTCGGTTAGCGCAGGGAAGCCGCCTACCAAATTTCGTGAAGATGGGGCCATAAATAAGAAAGTTAACTTTCGCTATGACCGTACGTAGAATTTCAAATGAAACCTGCTTAACTTTTGTAAGTAAGCTGTAAAGAATAAGCCTGCCAAATTTCAGCCTTCTACCTACACGGGAAGTTGGAGAATTAGTGATGAGTGAGTCAGTCAGTCAGTGAGTGAGTGAGTCAGTGAGGGCTTTGCCTTTTATTAGTAAAGATTAGCAAAATACCCGAGAAGTAGTGTGTTAAAGAAGTTATGAAAAAGAAAAGGAAACATTTTAAAAATAACGTAACATGATTGTCAATGTAATTGTTTTGTCACTGCTATGAGTGTTGCTGTCATATATATATATAAACACAAACACACACACAGAGACACACACACATATAAACATATATACATATACATATATACATATCTACATATACACAAATCTATATATATATATATATATACACATCTACATATATATACATATCTACATATACACATATCAACATATATATACACATACATATACACACATACATACACACACACATACATATATATATATATATATTGTGAAAGCTGGCCCGGACACACACAGACGGACAACATACTGTTCACCCACACACCGTTTATTGTACAATATTTCCAATTTGTGCTCATGTGCAACGTCAGTGCCTCTTGCACCGATTCCCCCAAAGTCTAGGGCTCACAGTCCTTGTGCCTTTCCTCTGGCCGCCTCCTGTCCTCTCTCCAGCTCTGCCAACTACCTCCCGACATCCACCAATGACTGGAGGGAGGCGGCCCCTCTTATAGGAACCCGGATGGGCTCCAGCTGCTTCCCAGCAATTAGACTTGGCCACACCCCTGTGTGGCAGAAGTGCCGGCTGCACACCCGGAAGCCGCCCGGGTGTCCCCAGTCGTCTTCCCCCCGGCACTTCCTGGTGTGGCGGAATTGCCGGGCTCCCGGGATAAACCGGCATCGGGGCGCCGCCTGGCGGTGGCCACGGGTCCCTACAGGGCTGGGCTTCCAAGCCCTCTACCCGAGGCCCCCAACATAACCAGGACGGACGCCCCCTCGCGGTCTGGAGGAGGCACAAGCCCTCCTCTCGTCCTACTGGGCGTCCCAGCCGGGCTCCAGCCCCAGCCGGGGACCACAATATATTTACACACAGACACATATATAAACATATATATACAGACCTACATATATATACATATCCACATATATATATATATATAAGTGTATACACATATATATACATATCTACATATATACAGTATATTGTGGTCCCCGGCCGGGATGCCCAGGAGGACCGGAGGAGGGCTTGTGCCTCCTCCAGTCCACGAGGGGGCATCCGTCCTGGTTATGTTGGGGGCCTCGGGTAAAGGGCTTGGAAGCCCAGCCCTGTAGGGACCCGTGGCCACCGCCAGGCGGCGCCCCGGTGCCGAAATATCCTGGGAGCCTAGGACTTCCGCCACACCAGGAAGTGCTGGGGGGAAGACGACAGGGGACACCCGGACGGCTTCCGGGTGCGCAGCCGGCACTTCCGCCACACTGGGGTGTGGCTATAAACAAATGCCGGGAAGCAGCTGGAGCCCATTCGGGTTCCCATTTAAGGGGCTGCCTCCCTCCAGTCATCGGCAGAAGTCGGGTGGAAGAGGACAGAGCTGGAGGGAGGACTAGAGGCGGCCAGGAGAGAAAGGCACAGAGACTGTGGCCTGGACATTGGGGGATCGGTGCTGAAGGCACTAGGGAGTGCACGTGACTATATTAACTTGTAAATATTGTAAATAAAAGTGTGTTGGGTGAGATTACGATGTCCATCTGTCTGTGTCCGGGCCAGCGTCCACAATATTTATATATACACACACATACATATATACATACATACTTACATACATATACACTCACCTAAAGGATTACTAGGAACACCTGTTCAATTTCTCATTAATGCAATTATCTAATCAACCAATCACATGGCAGTTGCTTCAATGCATTTAGGGGTGTGCTCCTGGTCAAGACAATCTCCTGAACTCCAAACTGAATGTCAGAGTGGGAAAGAAAGGTGATTTAAGCAATTTTGAGCGTGGCATGGTTGTTGGTGCCAGACAGGCCGGTCTGAGTATTTCACAATCTGCTCAGTTACTGGGATTTTCACGCACAACCATTTCTAGGGTTTACAAAGAATGATGTGAAAAGGGAAAAACATCCAGTATGCGGCAGTCCTGTGGGCGAAAATGCCTTGTTGATGCTAGAGGTCAGAGGAGAATGGGCCGACTGATTCAAGCTGATAGAAGAGCAACTTTGACTGAAATAACCACTCGTTACAACCAAGGTATGCAGCAAAGCATTTGTGAAGCCACAACACGCACAACCTTGAGGCGGATGGGCTACAACAGCAGAAGACCCCACCGGGTACCACTCATCTCCACTACAAATAGGAAAAAGAGGCTACAATTTGCACAAGCTCACCAAAATTGGACAGTTGAAGACTGGAAAAATGTTGCCTGGTCTGATGAGTCTCGATTTCTGTTGAGACATTCAAATGGTAGTCAGAATTTGGTGTAAACAGAATGAGAACATGGATCCATCATGCCTTGTTACCACTGTGCAGGCTGGTGGTGGTAGTGTAATGGTGTGGGGGATGTTTTCTTGGCACACTTTAGGCCCCTTAGTGCCAATTGGGCATCGTTTAAATGCCACGGGCTACCTGAGCACTGTTTCTGACCATGTCCATTCCTTCATGACCACCATGTACCCATCCTCTGATGGCTACTTCCAGCAGGATAATGCACCATGTCACAAAGCTCGAATCATTTCAAATTGGTTTCTTGAACATGACAATGAGTTCACTGTACTAAAATGGCTCCCACAGTCACCAGATCTCAGCCCAATAGAGCATCTTTGGGATGTGGTGGAACGGGAGCTTCATGCCCTGGATGTGCATCCCACAAATCTCCATCAACTGCAAGATGCTATCCTATCAATATGGGCCAACATTTCTAAAGAATGCTTTTAGCACCTTGTTGAATCAATGCCACGTAGAATTAAGGCAGTTCTGAAGGCGAAAGGGAGTCAAACACCGTATTAGTATGGTGTTCCTAATAATCTATTAGGTGAGTGTATATATATACACATATCTACATATATATACAGTGGTGTGAAAAACTATTTGCCCCCTTCCTGATTTCTTATTCTTTTGCATGTTCGTCACACAAAATGTTTCTGATCATCAAACACATTTAACCATTAGTCAAATATAACACAAGTAAACACAAAATGCAGTTTTTAAATGATGGTTTTTATTATTTAGGGAGAAAAAAAATCCAAACCTACATGGCCCTGTGTGAAAAAGTAATTGCCCCCTAATAACTGGTTGGGCCACCCTTAGCAGCAATAACTGCAATCAAGCGTTTGCGATAACTTGCAATGAGTCTTTTACAGCGCTCTGGGGGAATTTTGGCCCACTCATCTTTGCAGAATTGTTGTAATTCAGCTTTATTTGAGGGTTTTCTAGCATGAACCGCCTTTTTAAGGTCATGCCATAGCATCTCAATTGGATTCAGGTCAGGACTTTGACTAGGCCACTCCAAAGTCTTCATTTTGTTTT
Organism: Polypterus senegalus; assembly: GCF_016835505.1. NCBI lineage: Eukaryota > Metazoa > Chordata > Cladistia > Polypteriformes > Polypteridae > Polypterus > Polypterus senegalus. The sequence goes on from NC_053154.1 coordinate 177,619,042, forward strand.
TCTTCAGCCATTCAGAGGTGGATTTGCTGGTGTGTTTTGGGTCATTGTCCTGTTGCAGCACCCAAGATCGCTTCAGCTTGAGTTGATGAACAGATGGCCGGACATTCTCCTTCAGGATTTTTTGGTAGACAGTAGAATTCATGGTTCCATCTATCACAGCAAGCCTTCCAGGTCCTGAAGTAGCAAAACAACCCCAGACCATCACACTACCACCACCATATTTTACTGTTGGTATGATGTTCTTTTTCTGAAATGCTGTGTTCCTTTTACGCCAGATGTAACGGACATTTGCCTTCCAAAAGTTCAACTTTTGTCTCATCAGTCCACAAGATATTTTCCCAAAAGTCTTGGCAATCATTGAGATGTTTCTTAGCAAAATTGAGACGAGCCCTAATGTTCTTTTTGCTTAACAGTGGTTTGCGCCTTGGAAATCTGCCATGCAGGCCGTTTTTGCCCAGTCTCTTTCTTATGGTGGAGTCGTGAGCACTGACCTTAATTGAGGCAAGTGAGGCCTGCAGTTCTTTAGACGTTGTCCTGGGGTCTTTTGTGACCTCTCGGATGAGTCGTCTCTGCGCTCTTGGGGTATATTTGGTCGGCCGGCCACTCCTGGGAAGGTTCACCACTGTTCCATGTTTTTGCCATTCGTGGATAATGGCTCTCACTGTGGTTCGCTGGAGTCCCAAAGCTTTAGAAATGGCTTTATAACCTTTACCAGACTGATAGATCTCAATTACTTCTGTTCTCATTTGTTCCTGAATTTCTTTGGATCTTGGCATGATGTCTAGCTTTTGAGGTGCTTTTCGTCTACTTCTCTGTGTCAGGCAACTCCTATTTAAGTGATTTCTTGATTGAAACAGGTATGGCAGTAATCAGGCCTGGGGGTGGCTACGGAAATTGAACTCAGGTGTGATACACCACAGTTAGGTTATTTTTAACAAGGGGGCAATTACTTTTGCACACAGGGCCATGTAGGTTTGGATTTTTTCTCCCTAAATAATAAAAACCATCATTTAAAAACTGCATTTTGTGTTTACTTGTGTTATATTTGACTAATGGTTAAATGTGTTTGATGATCAGAAACATTTTGTGTGACGAACATGCAAAAGAATAAGAAATCAGGAAGGGGGCAAATAGTTTTTCACACCACTGTATATATATACTGTATATAGCAAAATCCCCGCGCTTTGCAGCGACCTTTGTATACCACGTTGTCAGTTCAGCACTCCGGATGTAATATGACGAAGCTGTGCAAGCTCACTCTTGACAATGCAACGTATAGTTGTCCAGGAGAAAAGGAATCTTGCCTGAAATCAATGGCAAACTTTTTGTACCGTCTGTCCCTGAGACTTATTACATGTCATCGCGAAGCAGAGCCTTACTGGAAATTGGAGGCATCTGAATTGAAATGGGAGATCAGACGGTATAACGGGCATGCGAGAAATAAATTAAGTGTGGAGAAATTCTAGAGACAGCGTGTGTGTTAACTTGTGGATTTTTCTGTGAGTATTTGGTGGCAGCGTGACGAAGTTGCCTCCGCAAGACCGCGTTAGCCGTGGAGCTTAGCTCGGAGCATATTCTTTTCCTACCTTGTCAATTGTGTAATGCATTTTTTGAACAGGTTTGATGCATGGAAGTGATCACTCGTACTGCGTTTAGTTAGTTCACGTAAGCTGCTCTCTTGTGTGATGTTGCGATGTCCACAGCTTCATTTAATGTTAGCTAAGACCTGGCACTTAAAAGTTTCTCGCTACAGCAATTTTAACTCCATTACAAAGTGATTCAAAGTCTTGTTTATACCTCGTGTCTTCTCAATAAACTTGTATCTCACTAATAAAGTATTCGATGAAGGCTTGACAAACGGCAGTGGGAGCGTGCCCAAAAACTTAATTTAAACTTACGGTTTACACCATGCTTTGTTTCCGCAGTAGCTGCACTTATGAATAAGCTTGTATGCGTTTTTGTTCAGCGCTCTTTGGGAGCTCTTCCTTCTTTCTACGTACTGCGTTCACAGTCAGTTGACGTCATTACGTGGGAGGCGTGATGATGTGAGACGCAGCTCCACCCCCCACGGCCATCGAGCTTTTAAAGTCCATTACAGTATATGGAGAAAAATAGGTTCCAGGTATGACCATTCTGCATATAATTTCGAAATGAAACCTGCCCAACTTTTGTAAGTAAGCTGTAAGTAATGGGCCTGCCAAATTTCAGCCTTCTACCTACACGGGAAGTTGGAGAATTAGTGATGAGTGAGTGAGTGAGTGAGTGAGTGAGTGAGTGAGTGAGTGAGTGAATCAGTCAGTCAGTCAGTCAGTCAGTGAGTAAGTCAGTGAGGGCTTTGCCTTTTATTAGTATAGATTAAACAGGTGTCAAAGATTTGAAGATAAGTGTCAACCCTTGATAAATTCAGTTTGATCTTGTGATATTACTGAAAGGAGCACTTTCTCCATCCTTCTAGCTATGATTTTTGAGAGTATTTTAACATCATTATTCAAAAGTGAAATTGGTTTGTATGATGCACATTGTAATAAGTCCTTATTTTGTTTAGGAAAACCGGTGATTAATGCTTGGCAAAAAGTTTGAGGAAGAGTTTAATTGTCAGGGCTTCTGTAAATATTGCTAATATGAGGGGAGCTAGCTGAGCGGATAATTTCTTATAACATTCTGCAGGGTAGCCATCAGGGCCTGCTGTTTTCCCGCCTTGAAGTGACTGTATAGCATCTAGTATCTAGTTAGCCTTCCAATTTATATCAACTAAAGCAGGGATTTTAAAAAACAATGTTTGGAGAGGGCATGGGTTGAATACGGAATTGAAAGAGGATTTTTTTTCCCACAATGTCACAATCGAATTGCATTTGTCTGATGTCAGAGGTTTGATCCCCAATGAGGGGTGCAGTGGAGTGTGTACGTCTGATGAAAATAGGGCGAAACACGTGTTGCATACTCTTTGTATTATTTGACAGTTAACTATATAACATTCTATGATCTGCTTCTCGCAACTGAGAGGGCACCTGTAGCAGATGTCTACCAACTTGCAGACCAACCACGCGTGTTACCTGGTAGGTAACCACCCACGCAATCAGATTGTGATTCAGACTTAGAATGCTATATATATATATATATATTTATATATATACTAGCAGAATACCCGCGCTTCTCAGCGGAGAAGTAGTGTGTTAAAGAAGGTATGAAAAAGAAAATGAAAAATTTTAAAAATAACGTAACATGATTGTTAATGTAATTGTTTTCTCATTGATATGAGTGTTGTTCTCATATCTATATATATATATATCTATATATATATATATATATATATATATATATATATATATATATATATATAGCTACCCGCTCTTGGCAGCGGAGAAGTAGTGTGTTAAAGAAGGAAAGAGAAACAAAAGGAAACATTTTGAAAATAACGTAACATGATTGTCAATGTAATTGTTTTGTCACTGTTATGAGTGTCGCTGTGATCTATACTAATAAAAGGCAAAGCCCTCACTCACTCACTCACTCACTCACTCACTCACTCACTCACTGACTCATCACTAATTCTCCAACTTCCCGTGTGGGTGGAAGGCTAAAATTTGGCAGGTTCATTCCTTACAGCTTCCTTACAAAAGTTGGGCAGGTTTTATATCGAAATTCTACGCGTAATGGTCATAACTGGAAGCAGTTTTCTCCATTTACTGTAATGGAGATGAGCTTCAACGCTGTGGGGGCGGAGTTTCGTGTGACATCATTACGCCTCCCACGTAATCACACAGTACATAGAAAACCAGGAAGACCTCAAAAAAGCGCTTAAGAGCGAGTGACATATACAACCATATTCATGAGTTCTGCTACTTCGGAAACAAAGCACGATGTAAACCTACACTTTAAAGTAAGTTCATAGACAGGCTGCCGCTGGCGTTTGTAATTTAGTGCCTGCCCATATAAGGCCGTCCATCATCGGCAATCCAATAGCAAACTGCCACGGGTAAATATTCACGGGTGAAGGACTGTGCTTATGGAGAGGAAGATGAGATGGTCAGGGTGGTGTTTGACACAAACTCAGCGAAACTGCGAGAGAAAGTTTTAAGTGCCAGGACTAAGGTAACATTAAATAAAGCTATGGACATAGCACGAGATGGCACCAGCACAGCTGGGAATCTTCGATGCAAGTACACCGAGTGGCTCACGTGAACTGACGCAGTGCACAGATAAAAGCAACAGTTCCAAAGAGCGCTGAACAAAAACCGAATTACACAATTGAAAAGGCAGCAAAAAATATGAAGCGTCTGATAAGCATATTCATAAATGCAGCTACTGTGGAAACAAAGCACACGGTGGAAAAGTCAATGTCCCGCTAAAGGAAGACAGTGTAAAAAACCGTGCATGCAGTGTGTCAGGTCTCAGATAAAGAAGAAGACGAGCTGTTTATTGATGCAGTAAGAAACGAATCGATGAATGAAACCTGTCATCTTTACAACGATTGACAAACACGGAATGTAACTTGAACACAACACATCCTACAAATACGAACCTGATTGAAAGAAATAATGATAATCAAATCCTTGATGACAGCAACACTCAGTAACACTCACAAAACAAATACTGTATATTGACAGTCATGTTACGTTATTTTTAAAATGTTCCCTTTTCTTTTTCTACCTTTTTTAACACACTACTTCTCCGCTGCGATACGCGGGTATATATATATGTATATATATATCCCGCTCTACATACTCGAATAATGGATACTTTATTCACCATCAATGATTGTTTTGGTAAAGCCATACTCAGTGTATTCATTAGATGAACGGTAAAAAAGTAAGAGCGAGGGAGGATGACTCATTGAGGCATGCAGGCTGTAGTCTTGCGTCAACTCTATCTGAATTGCGATCACATTTGAAAAATATATCTTTTCAAGTTCTATTTAGTCCATATGTGTCAAACTCAAGGGCAGGGCCACATCCGGCCCGGCGTAATTATATCTGGCCCGTGAGATCATTTTATATACTGTATTATTGTTATTAAAGCCCGGGTATATGAAGCGCTGGTAACACAATAAACTACAGATCCCATAATGCAGCGCTTCAGCTGCCTTGCGAACACTTACCGCTTACTAGAGTTATTGCGCACTGAGTTTGCACGGCGCTTTGGTGACTTTGAAGAACAAAAAAAGTCCGTCTACATGCGGCTCGAACCTTGTGCATGTTTGGTAGCACATATCTGTGTGAGAAGCTCTTCTCAGTGATAAAGACTAACAAAACAGCACACAGGAGTCGCCTCACTGATGAGCACCTGCAATCCATCCTGAGAATCTCCACAACACAGAACCTCACACCAAACAGAAACAAACTTGTTGCCAAAAAAAGATGCCAGGCGTCCAGCTCTAAAATGACATATGAGCAAAGACAACTGAATGATCTGATTTGTTATTGCACGTAAGAGCGGGAGTCAACCGTTTTAACAAACAGCGTATTGCACTGATCTGAAATAGCTGTGTGTGTATATATGTAGATATGTATGTATATGTATATATATGTTTATATATGTGTGTGTGTATGTATGTATATATATATATATGTATTTGTGTGTATATATGTGTGTGTATATATGTAGATATATATGTATGTATATATATATATGACAACAACACTCATCACTCACAACAGTGACAAAACAATTACATTGACAATCAGGTTACGTTATTTTCAAAATGTTTCCTTTTCTTTTCATTGCTTCTTTAACACACTTCTCAGCTGAAGCGCGGTATTTTGCTAGTATATATATATATAGCAAAATACCCGTGCTTCGCAGCGATGTTGTGTGTTAAAGAAGTTATGAAAAGAAAAGGAAACATTTTAAAAATAACGTAACATGATTGTCAAAGTAATTGTTTTGTGTATTTGGTGGCAGCCTCACGAAGTTGTTTTCGGTAGCTGCATCAGGAAATGTACCACAACGTCTGATACGCCTCCTTTTTACTGTTCTCTCACAGCTTGGATTGCTGCTGTCATAATGGGTTTGAGTCTACATATATATATATATATATATATATATACACATACATATATATATATACACATACATATCTTCATATCCATCCATCCATCCATTTTCTAACCCGCTGAATCCGAATACAGGGTCACGGGGGTCTGCTGGAGCCAATCCCAGCCAACACAGGGCACAAGGCAGGAACCAATCCTGGGCAGGGTGCCAACCCACCGCAGGACACACACAAACACACCCACACACCCCCACATGTCTGCTTGTGCATTTCCTTCACTCACTCGATTAGTTTTTCCCATGTGAGCTTGACACTTCACTACCACAAGTGTGGCTGGTAGCTGTATGGCATCTAACAGGCATTCGACCAGCACATGATGCTGAATCGGTTTTTCAGTACTAGTTTTATAACCCCTTAGTTTCCATAATGAGCCATGGTCGTGGCAGACCCCGAAAGCATACCTAGAATCAGAGTAAACAGTCACTTGTTTGTCTTTGAACAGTTGACAGGCACGTATGAGGGCATGCAATTCAGCAGCCTGTGACGATATATTTGGCTTTAGTCTGCCTGCTTCCAGCAGTTGCATATCCTGGGCGATTGCATAACTAGTGGACAGGCTTCCATTGTTCAATCTTAAGGAACACCCATCTGCAAACACTGTTGCTCCTTCTTCTAGCAAGGTGGCTTTTTTTTTTATTAATTTTATTGCGATCCATACAAAGCAATCAAGTTTTTACAAAAGGAAAAATTGAGTTAAGAACAGAACGGCGTAAAATTTAAGGCTTGTAAACATACCTAAATTAATAAATTCTCTGTGCTTTATAAACTTATTTTAAAATATTACTGATTAGATCCTGCCATGTTTTGAAAAACGTCTGTACGGATCCCCTAACTGAGTATTTGATTTTTTCCAATTTCAAATAGTATAATACATCAGTTTCCCACTGACTTAAAAGAGGAGAGTTTGGGTTCTTCCAGTTTATCAGAATAAGTCTGCGTGCCAACAGTGTAGTGAATGCAATCACAATTTATTTGTCTTTCTCCACTTTAAGCCCCTCTGGAAGAACCCCAAACACAGCTGTTAATGGGTTAGGAGGGATTGTGAGTCCAAGGCTGTCTGAGAGGTAATTAAAAATTTTGTCCAGAATAATGTTAATTTGGTGCAGGCCCAGAATATGTGACCCAGTGAGGCTGGGACTTGGTTGCAGTGTTCCCAGGTTGGATCATGCCCTGGAAACATTTTGGAGAGCTTTAGTCGAGACAGATGTGCTCGATATATAATTTTGAGTTGTATAATTGTATGCTTTGCGCATATGGAGCTCGAGTGAATTCTCTGCATTGCTACTTTCCACTCCTTTTCTGATATATTAATTGAGAGATCTTTTTCCCAGTGTCCTCTTGGATCTTTGAAAGGGAGGGATTGTAAAATGATTTTATATATTGTAGAGATGGAGTCTAAGTGCAAGGTCTCTTTTAAATCATCCCTAGGTTTAATGACTGCTAATATTTCTTGTTTACAATTATGTGGCTCTCCGTCTATTTCCATTGGCGCAGGCTTCAATGTATGACATCGTTTGAGCGTAATGTTAGCAAAGAAAACAAACACATTTTGATAATGAGTTGCCCGAGCAGCTGTCAAATGAGATGTTCTTGCCTGTACTAAGATGGAATGTACAGCATGTGGTACCTTAACAATTAATGGACTCATGAGAACAACATCTGAGCATGCTAATATGGCCTCTGTTGGTGCAGCAACTGCTCTCAAACAGGCTGGGAGTGCAGTGGCCACTGGAACCAGTTTCTTAGAAAAGTATGCAACCAGTCTTTGTCTATCTCCATATTGTTGAGTTAGTACTGCAGTCATATACCCCCTTTCTCATCCACAAACAGATGGAAAAGAATCTGGAGCCCTAACACAGGCGCAGACATCCATGATATTTGATCAGTCAAGGCCAAATCAGGAGAGGTCGTTAAATCTTGGAGTGGCTGTGCTGTTTCAGCAAAATCTTGAACCCATTGCCAGCAGTACCCCAACATTCCAAGGATGGACATAATCTGCCGCCTTGTAGTAGGATGAGGTAAATTTTTAATAGCCTCAATCCTATCATTAAACAGTGCACGTTCCCCTGCAGTCAAATGATGACCCAGGTATTTTTAATCAGTTTAATCAACTTTTTTCCGGGACACCTTCTGCCCGTTTTCAGCTAGGAAGACGAACAAAGCCTTTGTGTCTTCTTCACCCTGTTTCTGAGTCTCAGAGCGTAACAACAAATTACCCATATACTGCACCAGGACACTAACCCCCTTTGGCCAATAACCTTCCAAATTTTGCTAATTCTTGTCCATACACATGCAGAGCCTCTGTATATCCCTACGGCATCACAGTCCAGGGCCACTGCTACCCTTTAAAAGTGAATGCAAGCCACAGCTGGGAGTCAGGGTGAACAGGAATAGAAAAGAAAGAATTTGTGAGGTCAACAACAGAAAACCACATAGCAGTGGACAGGACTGTAGAGGGAATAGTGGAAGGATTCGGAAGTATAGGAGTCCTAGGGTGGATAGTAGCATTGTCTCCGCGGAGGTCCTGAACAAACCGCCATGAGCCATCCGTTTTTCTAACTGGAAGAATAGGAGAATTCACAGGAGAGTATTGGATCGGAATAATAGCACACCACTTAACTAAATTAGCATGAACAATGGTAATATTGGCCTCAGGCAAAAGAGAATATTGTGCACAATGTGAATGGAAGGATGATTTTTGGGAAAATTACCAGGGTTTCAATGTGAGCTATTCGGCCAAAATCATTTTTCCCATTGTGCCCAGAGAGAGGAGAAGTATGAGCCTAACCAAGAGATTTGAAGGGTAAACAGCATAGGTGTAGGTTTAAGGGTGAAAGATGAAGGACAGAGCGATTGGGTTACAGGTATAACCAGTCCTACTGCAAATATCTTAAGAGATCCATCTGTGGTGGACTGAATATTAGGTCCCACATACAATCCTCCCTATCCTGACATGCTAATACCCATGGTCCCACATCATGCCCCTGAAAGGGAGCGGATTTACAAATAGAAACATATGGGGGTGGAACCAGTCCAGAAAAAAAGTAGTTGTTGTGATGAAAGGGAGACTGTAGAGATATAACAGTATGTTAGGCAAATAGTATTTTTGTTAATAGTGCTGGCTAAAATGTCAGACAGCCGGACTTAGTCAACATGCAATCCAAAAAATTGTGCAGCACAGTGAAATGATTTTAAACAATGTAATCTGGAATTAACCCAGGACAGCAAAGATTCTTGTTGTTTTGAAGAACCATGAGCAACCCAGGCAGCATAGGAGGATGTAATGGTGGTGGTCAGTGCAAGAGCTGTGTGTTGTTCTGATGCGACCTCCACTCCCTTTGTAATAACGGAGATGCAAAGACACAGATAGGCCATCAAGTCTTGTCCTAACAAATTCACAGGGCAGAGAAGGTGGAGTAAAAATCGATGGGTTAATGAAACACTTGCAAATATGGCTTGAATGGGAACAGGTGAAGAAAGACAGGCAATGTGGTTCCCCTGAGGCTGTTAAGACAGTAACAGTGTCCTTTGTAATGCACCCGAGACGGATGTAGGGTAGATCAGGTGGCTCCAGTATCAACCAGAAAGCAAATGCTCTATCCAGCCACTAAGACAGTAATCATGGGGTCACTTTCAGGGTGCCAAGTAAGGAGGGGAAAGAGACCCAGAGACTTTCCCTCCATCCCCACAATTTCCTGAACTCGCCCTTCACTATGCTGGGCAGAAATAGGAGGCCATAGGTAAGATTAACCCTGACCATCAGCAGGCAGAGGTGGTGGTAGCTGCTGGCCTTGACGGGGAGGACAGTCACGGTGAAAATGTCCAGGTTGGCCACAATAACAGACATTAGACAACAGGCTTTGTCCCGGTCCCTGCACTTGGAATCGGGGTGCGTCTCTTTGGCCACCGCGACCACATCGTCTGCCTCTGGGCGCGGTGTTCCTGGACGAAAAGTGGACCTATGCCGCCAACAACTTTTGGTGTGCTTTTTCAACTTTATCTTCGATGTTTCTTTTAGCATGGCTCTTAACCCCAGCAAAATCTGCTCCTTCCCAGCCCAGACAGGTAAAACATACACAAAGACAGGATTGCATTTGCCAAATTCCTTATCCTATAATGCATTTCTGTAGCAAAAATAGTGTGAGCATTGTTTAAAATAAATGCATTATGTTCTCTACCTAAAGCCTTGCCCCTTCATTATAACAATTTTACTTTTGGTACTTTATAGGAGCTGACTTTTTACTTTTACAAGTATAATTTCTGTATATAAGTTTGTATATACTTGGTGCCCAAGCTTAAGGGGGTGGGGTTTGGGGAAATCACATAATTAACAAATTTAAATATATAAAAATGTACAGTTGGGGATAATTTGATTCCCTGCTGAATTTGTAAGTTCGCTCATTTGAAAAGAAATGGAGTCGCTAATGTTTATGGTAGTTTCATTTTAATGGAGAGACAGGATATCAACCAAAAATCCAGAAAAAACACATTACATAAAAAGATATTTCACTCAATGACATGCAAATTTATAAGTATTTGATCCCCTACAACCCAGCTAGAATTCTGGCCCCCACAGATTGTAGTGTGTGCCACATGGGCACACAGCCAATCAATCACAGATACTCCTGATCTCAACCAGAGTATAAAGCACAACTGCCTCAGACTCAATTTCTTCCTTTCCAATGTCTCCACTACCATAGGCAAGAAAAGAGCTGTCAAAGGATGACAGGGAGAAAATTATAGACCTGCACAAGGCTGTCATGAGCTATAAGACCATCAGCAAGAAGCTGAACTGTTGGTGCGATTATTTGGAAATGGAAGAAATAAAATGACCATCAAATCTCCCTCAGTCTGGAGTTCCATGCAAGGCCTTGCCTCATGGGGTGAGGATGATCGTGAGAAGGACAAGGGATCAGCCCAAAACTACACAGGAGGAGCATGTTAATGATCTGAAGGCCATTGGGACCACAGTCACTACCACCACCAGTGATTACACATTATGCCGTAATAGATCAAAATCTTGCAGCACCTGAAAGGAACCCTGCTCAAGGCGGCACATGTTCAGGCCTGTGATGGTTCAGAGTTGTAAGAGGCAGAAAGATGGTCAGACCTGTTCAGATGCAAGCAGCGTATTATTCATACATGCACACATACTTTTAATATGGAGGATTCCAGCAGGTGTCAGCACAAAAAAAATAAATAAATAAAATAAATCAGTGAGAAAACCTCCAGATTCATTATGTTGCGAGTTGAAGAAATAAATGTATCGCATCCTCACAATAGGAAACATGCAACACTTATTGCCTATGCGAGAAATGAACACATTCGCATGTCGGCATTAAAGTATGATGATTTGCTTTAAGGCATCGAATCATTCAAAACACAAAGCATGCAGGTTCATCCTATTGAAACAGTATTGCAGCTTGCTGTCACATGTTTATAGTAAACCATGATGCTGATGTCACTTACCAAAAGTTGAACATACACGCGCCACCCATTTTTTTTGCTGCTACTGCAGCTTGCGTACGTGGCATTAATTTGTGGCGATATGCTCAGAAGACTCATCAAAAGAATGCTAGGAATGTGTAGCAGCCATGATGCATTTGTTGAACGTGAAGTATAAACCAGCCCCAAGATGAAAGCACTGCCAATCAACTACCCCAAATGTGTTAAGCTTTCTTGTAGGCCACATTCAGGATGGGGTTAATAAAAGTATCACTTTATACTCACTAGTTAAGTGGCCTATTAACGTGCGTTTTGGGGAAACAAAGTAGCTTGTTCATTCTATACAAACATCGTAATGTGATTAAATCTGAAATGTTACAGCCCACATTTATTAAATTGTACGGATTTGACTAAAGCATTGAAAGATTAACTTTTCTTGAAGCATAACACTAAATGACTTTCATTTTTATAATTAAATGGTTTAACAAAACCCCCCCAAACACTACAAGTTGTAAACCATTTTATTTCATTTATGTTTAAGATTCTTTTCCAATTATCTGATATAAAATACTAATTTTTACAAAAAAAAAACAAAAAAACAAAAACAAAAAACACAAAAGTATATACAAATGAAGTTCCATTAAAAACTAAAGAAAAAAGGGAGAATTGCAAGTCCATTGTTGTCTAACGGGTGAACTTGATTGAAACACTGTTGAGGTTGCTCCTCATTGGTGGCGAATTCCACACAGCTGAGCTTGTTCTTTTCAAGTATCGGGGTTTACTTTTACTGAAAATTTCCTCCAGATTAGGTGGTTCTATTTTACCATATCGTTTGTCAGTATCAGGGGGATTATAGTAATGATGCATTATTGCCTGGTTTAGCTTTCGCCCTGTAGGAGAAGGATAGGACATAAAAACAGAATTAGCAGGGAAATAGCACAGCAATCAATTTGTGGATTTAAGAAAATCTGTTTCCTAAAGTAAAAATATACCGATCTGAACTTAGCACTAGGTTTATACTACACACAATTGACTAAAACAGTGAAGTTGCATGGTTGAATGAACTTAACAGTATTCATTTTGGCAATACATACTGTAAATATCCACCAAGATGCACTTAAAATATTTCACATTATTTAAAATAAGATCAAGTCTGTGCTAATATTCCAACACTCATAGGCAATGGCTCAGAAATATCCTGCACTTGAATGGGTAAAAAAATCCGATTTCCATTCCTCAAAATCCTGTTGCATAACACACATATACTCAAATGGGCCTGTGCAATCATTAATCACTCAATTTACAAGTGCGATTTCCTAATCAATCACCTGTCCAACTTCAAAACTAAAAAAAAAAAAAGTACACAAAAGCACTAGAAACACAGCCAAACAGCCTGACCATATAAAGTTCACACATGCCACATGAAAGTATGAAATAATTTTAAGGATTTGTAGCATACTTCACTTATATTTATTCTGCATTATTTCACATACTTTCATTCTTTTCTACTACTGAAATTTATGTAGCAATTTACAAATAGAAAGTTATTTTGTATTTGTTTATTGCAAACTACTCCACATGCAGTGTTCTCTTTCTTCCTTCCTCTTTTGCTTTCTTCCCTTTGCTAATGTTAGTGCTTTTGTTCTACAGAATAAATACATTATACTTAGTATTTAAAATTGCTGTTCTGCTACTGGTGAAAGCTTATCCTTATTTTCAATATTTTCAGTGTTGGGATTTGCTTAATTTCACCAGTTGCAAACTACAGAAACGTGCATCTTTAGGTAGAAGAAAAAACAAAAAAAAAAAAAGTGTCTATAACTCCATGATTTGCAACATTTTATAGTTAAAGCAAGTGAACTTGTAGAATACTTCCATTTTCTTAAAAACAAATGAATGCACAAGAGATTTAGAAAAGTTTACTAATTTCTCTCATTTTGTCTCAAAAATCTTAGCAATATTAAATATTGTGGCGTAAGCTTAATTTTCGACCTGAATGTTTTGCACAATTTCTCTTCATTTTGCATCAATTTCACCCATTAAAAATGGCAAACTATTTGATAGTTATTTCTATATGCAGTACTTCCCTATTAATCGTTCTTTTGGACCAAGCAAATTTTCACTTTTGGGAAATCCACTACAGCCCGATTTATATTAAAACTAGCAAAATACCCGCACTTCGCAGCGGAGAAGTAGTGTGTTAAAGAAGTTATGAAAAAGAAAAGGAAACATTTTAAAAATAACGTAACACGATTGTCAATGTAATTGTTTTGTGACTGTTATGAGTGTTGCTGTCATCAAGGATTTGATTATCACTATTTTTTTCAATCAGGTTCGTATTTGAAGGGTTGTGTTGTGTTCAAGTTACATTCCGTGTTTGTCAACCGTTGTTAAAAAGATAACAGGTTTCATTCATCGAAGTGTTCACTACCCAAATCGGTACTCGTGAATCTAAGCTGTTTAACAGGCATTCCCGGTATTAACTTGTGGATTTGCCTGCGAATATTTAGCGGCAGCGTGTCTATCAACTTAATGTAAACTTAAGCGTTACACCTTGCTTTCCTATTGATCTGTCTACAAAGGCTTGTTCAGTTTCAGAGGATTGTTCCTTTCTGACTGCATCAATAAACAACTCGTTTTCCTCTTTATCTGAGACAGCACACACTGCATGCACGGGTTTACTGTTCCCAGTCCTGCAAACTTTAGCAAAGTGGTTCAATTTACCACATTTTTTACACTGTCTTCCTTAAGCTGGACATTGACTATTTCCACCATGTGCTTTGTTTCCGCAGTAGTTGCACTTATGAATATTCTTTTGCTGCCTTCTCAATTATGTGTAATGCGTTTTTTCTCAGCGCTCTTTGGAGCTCTCGTTTGTTGTCTGCGTACTGCGTTCACAGTACGTTCACGTGAGCCGCTCGGAGTACATGCATCGAAGGTTCTCAGCTGTGCTTGTGCTATCTTGCGATGTCCACGGCTTTACTTAATGTTAGCTCAGACCCGGCACTTCGTTTCTCTCACACTTTCGCCGAGTTTGTGCCAAACACTAGCCTATCCCGGACCATCTCATCTTCGTTTGCATAAGCAGTCTTTCACCAACAATTTTAACTCCGTTACAAAAGTGATCAAAAGTCTCGTTTATACCCTGCGTCTTCTCATTAAACGTGTATCTCGCGAATATCGTATTCGTCTTAAGCATGACAAACACCTCAAAACAGTCAATCTCACCACCCAAATCGCTACTCGTGAATCCAAGATGTTTAACAGGCATTCCCTGTATTAACTTTTTGATTTGCCTGTGAATATTAAGTGGCAACATGTCTATTGGATTGCTGCTGACAGACGGCCACATATGGGCAGGCACTCAATTACGTGGGAGGCGTGGGTATGGGGGGACGCAATATAGGCAGGCAGGGAGCCAACTAAGTGGGAGGCATGGTGATGGAGGACGCAACTCCGCCTCATTAGGCGACCGAGCTGCAGGCTATGGCCATATATATGTACGTAAGTTACATATCAGTTATGACCGTTACGCGTAGAATTTCAAAATGAAACCTGCTTAACTTTTGGAAGTAACCTGTAAGGAATGACCCTGCCAAATTTCAGCCTTCTACCTACAGTTAAACTATAGAGTACTGTGTAATGTCAGTTTGCTAAGCTAAATTTTTGTTGCAGTGTGATATGCTTATTATGGTTACACAGACAAATCAGAAATGCAAAATGTAAACTAATTATTCAGATCATTTCTATTGACCATAATTATGGGAATTTTGTCCAGCTGTTGCATTGAATGATACTGGACTATAATATGCTCCCTCTACTTCTAATAGGACCTCTATGTGTATTTGAGGAATCATTAGGGAAGACTGACAAAGTGTTAGAAATTCACTGTATTCCAGCAAAACTACAGACTGAAGTAGGCAGAAAGCACTTTGGCAATCCACTACTGCGTCAATCTGCCTTTACCCAAGGATTTGGACCCACTTAGTGTTCTTTTCTAAAAGACCTGCGTGCAATGGAGCTGTGCGTGTATCTGTGTTTCTATCTGGCACCCAAGGAGGCTTTATTCATGCTTACAAAGTGGAGGTATTTGTAGAACAATGTAATGGATTTCAGAATGTTTAACATCTAATGCCGGAGTAGAAGAGGAGGGGGAAAAAAAAAAAAAACACACCACACACTATTTTGATTTGTTCTCCATGGGTGACCACCACCAAGGCGGCTACAATAGACTTGTTGCATGCAGTGGGGAATACTTGATTTATAAAAATTAATGCATTTAATGAAAGACATCTGATAATGACTTAAAACAAGGTGGAAAAGATATTCCAGATACCAAAATCTGCTACTTTCCTTAATGACAGTAAATACACTAAACACAATTTCTGTTCCACATATGAAACACTAGGAACAAGAGTAAAATTTGAAACACAAACTGATTTCATACACAATTTTCTCTCATGTATTTTTAAACCAGAATTAATTCCAATATGGTCTTTTATTCTTTTTTTCCTTTATTTAATGCAGAATACATTTGTAAATTATCAGATAAGAATGATCCATCACTGGTCTCACTTTTTATTTTAGCCCCTACACAAACAGCAAGAAGGTAGTGCAAAAAAATTTATTTCTAAGTTGCCTCACCAAAAGCTTCAAGAAATGTCATTTTAAAAAGTTACTCATAAAATTTTACACCACAAACACTTAAATGCATAATGCTTGCACGACTGAAACACCAAAAGCCTTTTTTGGGGGAAGGTGGCTAATTCCTTGAATTATGAAACTCACCTTCTGCCCAGGAAGGAATAGGTTTTCTGGGAGCACTTTCGTCATCAGTTGAATCATCACTGTTTAGATCCATCCCATAGTTTTCGGAATCTAAATGTGAAATAGTCTTATTGCCTCCTTTGGGAGTCATTTGATATGACTGAGGAGACTTCTACAAAGAAAGAAAAAATGGCTAACAATGATCAGATAAACATTCTGAAACTCATTCATTCAATCTAGTTCTGGGTATAGAGGGGCAACAGTCTATTCCCTGGAAACCTTAAGACAGTGTTTCTATAGCATCTACTGTGAAGTTCACAAAAGAATATTTATCAAGTGAAAAAATGTCTACAAATTAAATATTAAAGCAGAACTCTGTAGATATTAAATATTTTATTTTAAAATGGAAAACAATTTGAGTACAGGTTTTATACAAACTTAAGACAGCACAGACCTAAAACACAACTCCCAATTTTACAATTAGGGTCAATGTGGATGTATCCTCTCACTTGCAAATTCTTACCAAAAACGTTTAATTTCTTTGTTTCCTTGTCTTACTATATTTGGAAAAACTTTTTAGCATTCCCAAATAAGTGTACCCGAATCTGTCCCTTGGCCATCTCCACAGAAATGTCTATTCTAACAGCAATAGTGGAGGAAAAACTAAACAAAATGCATTCTGTCAAAGCTTACCTCTAAATCAACAGTAATGTTCAAAGTCTTATGACTGCTAGAGGTATCTGGTTTTTCCTTTACCAGTTTCTCATCCTTGGGGTGTTCTTTGAGTTCATTTTCCAAATTAGCCTTATGCTGCTGTTCTTGCTGTTAAAAAGATATTTTTTCATTATTTGTGGTGTACAAAAATGGCAAATTTAGATGCAAAAGTTATACTTGCCTTTAATTTCTCTCTTTCCTCTGCCTCCTTCTGTAGTCTCTCCTCTTTGGCAGCGTCCAATAAAGCCTTTTCTTTAGCTGCCTTCTCAACCTCCATCTGTACAGCAAAAGCCTTTTCTTTTTCAAGAAGTTGTTCCCTGAAAAATATAGGATTTAAAGATGAATGGTTGAAACATTTATGCAAGCTAACTCCTTGGAATGTTTAATACACAGCTCAATTCAACAGGTGTTTATATTATTCATTAGTCATTTTAGATTATGTAGTGCTCACCACATTTAATTACATTTTAAGAATACAATTACAATAAAAATGTACCATATACATTACCACCAAAATAAAAAATTATGGCCTGCACAGATTGATAAGTATAAAAGGCATGACAGATTTTGTACTTGTCAATCATGTATACATTTGTCAACACCGAGATACTGGTAACTCCATAAACCTCACAATGATGGCCATTTACAGCTTATAGCCCACCTCTGCCCATTACAATCCTACAATTCTAGGCAAAGAGTGAGACTTGCTTTTTCTACTACATTGTTGCCAGACAGCATTGCTGTTACACTACTTTCTTGGCCGAGGAGTAATTCCAGAGCTCTGGCCTAAATCTGGGTCCAGCAACACTAAATGAGAACTAGTATGTTTAAGATATCTTTAGTATAATTAACGTGTTAATGGTAGTGTGGAATTACACAAAAAAGTGGCTATTAGCTGTAGAGTAACTACAATAGGTTTTACTTGTTATATGAAAGACCTTTCAGTCTTTTACAAAGTATGGATTATGAATTTCTGATCCAAGACCACAACAGTCAAAATCTTAAATTTCAGTTAAAAAAAAAAAAAAAAGACTACTTGTGTAAATGACAGCTTTGATCCTGATATATGGCATAATTAACCATGCATTAAAAAAAACACAGCTATAAAATTCATGGTTTATGAACAGAAAGAATATCTTGCCAACTATTCCAGTAAATATTAAATACATTCAATCAAATACTCAAATTTCTTTCATAAACTTAGTGTATCCTATAGGAGTACAGGATTTTAGGCTAAATCTTGGACTTATTCTTAAATTCTCAATATGCTGGAAATTCACCATTAAGACTATGCTTTTCAATGTTAAATCAGAAACATGTAAGCATGTTATTTTGTGGCAGCATGAGGAGGTAGAAAATTCTATATATTTTAGTTTAAAAAACCCAAAAACGTGAATGTGAAAAATAGAAATAACAGCATCAGGAAATAGGAATCCATTGATTTCATTGCCATATTAGGTACAAACACAAAAACCAACATTGACTGCCAAAAAACAAAACAAAACAAAAAAACCAAACAAACAAAACCCTGAATAGCATTAGCTGCTGAGCTAAACACATCTGAGTACTGTGTAATAATGAATGTTAGCTATCATAAAAGTGTACATCTTTATATGTCAACTTTCACACAAGCCGTTTTTTATATATATGAACCATGAACAACTTTTCTTGAAATTTAAACTCGCAGATGCAACTAAAATCAAACAAGGAGGGACAGACATTACAGACGGAGCCTAACTAGAAAGCAATTTTTCTCAAAAAAAGCACACCTGAATACCACTGATGAATTCATTAAGAATGCTATTCAAAACCAGGAGAAAATATATATATATATATATATATATATATATATATATATATATATATATATTTTTTTTAAATTATCTTGAATATATATATATATATATATATATATAAAACTATCAGAATACCCTTGAATATATATATATATATATATATATATATATATATATATATATATATATATATATATATATATATATATATATATATATACTATGAATATATAAAGTCATTCCTGATTATATAAAGTCAATATCGGAGTATATAAACTCACTCCTGAATATATAAAGTGAAAGTCAAAATCTATTGATTGAACTGAACTAAGTTAATAAAAACGTATTCAGAAAAATTAAACAAACACTGTTCGGTTAATGTTTTGAAAATGATGCATTTGCCCTGCACAGGGATTGGTTCCTGCCTTGCGCCCAGTGTTGGCTGGGATTGGCCCCAGCAGACTCCCCGTGACCGTGTGGCCGGATTCAGCAGGTTGGGAAATGGATGGATATTCCGACGCTGACTTTATATATTCAAGATTTGACTTGAGTATGGCTTTACCAAAACAATTATTGATGGTGAATCGATTATTCATAAAGCTTCAATTGGTGATCTGTTCTTCTGTGTTAACCTCATTTTTTTCATACTTCTTCTCAAACCAAGGGGGTGTGAGGGTAAAATGAATCGGGAAGCGCTGATCAATGTAATCGGTGTACCAGGAAATCATGCATTGACAGAAGTTCTCCTTTGTTTGTAATGCAAAGTGTGATTAAATGCGTGATTTTTTAACGTGTTATGGAGCACATGCATCGAAGCTTCTCAGCTGTGCTAAGAAAAGGAAACATTTTAAAAATAACGTAACACGATTGTCAATGCAACCTTATGTAAGTAGTGCCTGGAGGATTCAGTGTGGAGAAACTGTAGAGACAGCGTGTGTATTAACTTGTGGATTTTTCTGTGGAGTATTTGGTGGCAGTGTCACAAACTCGCTTCCGTAACACTGCGTTAGCTGCGGAGTTCAGCTCAGAGCGAAATGAGGTGAATGGGAGGGGAGATGATGACGTGACTCCCCCACCCGCCTTAACTGTCAATCCCCCCACAAACACAGTCTCTCGGAATTTGCATAAGCACAGCCCCTCACCTGCAATTTTAACTTAGTTACAAAGTGATCAAAACTCTTGTTTATATCCTGCGTCCTCTCATTAAACTTGTATCCCGCATTACCCGTGGGCATGACAAACGCCAGCGGCAGCCTGTCAATGAACTTAATTTAAACTTTAGGTTTACACCGTGCTTTGTTTCCGAAGTAGCAGCACTCATGAATATGGTTGTATATGTCACTTGCTCGCTTATTGTTTCGCTGCCTTCTCAATTATATAATGCATGTTTTCTACAGTGCTTTTTGGAGCTCTTCCTGGTTTTCTATGTACTGCGTTGACAGTCAGTTCACGCGATTACGTGAGAGGCATGATGTCACACGAAACTCCGCCCCCCACGGCTTTCGAGCTCAACTCCATTACAGTAAATGGAGAAAAATAGCTTCCAGTTATGACCATCACGCATAGAATTTCGAAATGAAACCTGCCCAACTTTTGTAAGGAAGCTGTAAGGAATGAGCCTGCCAAATTTCAGCCTTCTACCTACACGGGAACTTGGAGAATTAGTGATGAGTCAGTGAGTCAGGGCTTTGCCTTTTATTAGTATAGATTGTTGCCTTTGTTGTATTGAATTAGAAACACTGGTGGCATGTCCGGTAAATACTGGTTTTAGTGTTTATTCTTGACATTTAATACAAAAAAGCATCTATTTTTTTTCACCCAATGCTTAAAATTGCTCCTTCCAAATATATACAAGGGACTGTAACAATTGTACAGTAAGTTATGCCCATGCAGAAAAACTAAGTGAGAGATTAAGTCTTGCATGCCGTTAGAGTACAACTGTTGCAATATTAGAAGGGAACATTTTTACAACTGCAATTCACCAATAGGAAAACACCCATTAGCAATCATTTCAGGTGCTAAGTGTTTTAACATCTTAAGGTCACTAGATTGGTCTCAATTACAGAAATGGACTAAGACAAAATTAAGGTTGTGTTTTGTGTCTCAGCTAAATTGGTCTAAATTAGAAATCCATTAATTCAACAAAATGTTTAAATGACTACTAGTCAAAGTTTTAAAAGCACTTGCAACAGTGTCTTCATAATTATGAATACTTGACTTTCAAGTTGCCTTGTCAAGGCACATGGAGTTTTTTGTGGTAGTGAGCAATATAGCAAAATATATTTACAATATTTCCTCAAGACTAAAGTAAATTTTAAATAAGCCACTCAACATGCATCTAGAGGATTAACTTCAGGCTACTTATCAAAACCCTATTTGGTGCCGACTTTTCTTGCTCATGAACTTAATACCGTTCAATCCGAATGCGCTCCTGCTCCCTCTTTCTTTGGAGTTCTTTCTCTGCAGCAAGCTGTCTTTCTTGGTCTATTTGTTTAAGTCTCTTAACTTCAGCAATTTTTTTTAGACGCTCTTGTTCCTCTTCCTCTCTCTTCTTCTGAAGTAACTCCTGATGTTTTCGTTCCTCTTCTTCCTAAAAGACAGAATGAAAAACTTATCAGCGAAAAAAAACAACCTTTCTCAGTTTTAACCACAAAATTATACTTGCACCATGGCAAGATGTGAAATTTAGATATCGCCCCATCAAGATGTTTAGGCGCCAAAATTTTGGTTCTCGGGAATTATTACAATAGGGGGGCCTTTTCACTTTTTTTTTTTTAAAAATACTAGTATAGTCTGAAATCATTTCACAACATTTAAAATCTAAACTTGCAGTGATTAAATTTGTACAGGTACCATTTCCCTTTGCAAATTTCAAGCCGTGCTGTAACGTTATTTAAAATATCTGCCAACTTGTCCAATCAGACTCGGTTCTGATACATCCGTGTACTGTAAGGGAATGTTTTTAATTGAAGTTTAACTCTTGGTCATTCATTAGTCAGGACAGACAGACTTGTATGAATGATTCAGATTAAAAACATACTAGATTGATCATCCAGTGACTTCATTCCAGACAAAATCAGGGCAATACGTGTGTACTCAAATACTTAAGAGCATGCAACACTAAAGCTTTATAAGGAGAACATTAGCTAGTTAAACAGCAAAAACAGATTTCCTGGAATCAACTTTATAGCAGTAGGTGATGGTCTCAAATTTGACTCATTAAATTCAATTTGTTTTGCCCTACCAAACAACTTACTTCCTGCATTTTATGCAGACACGACAGTCATCTTCAGTTAATTTCCCCACAACACTTTTCAAAACACCAAAACGGTAGCATACTTCAGACTAAGTCCTCTTATGGGGGTGAAACACTGAACCATAGCACCAACCTCTATAGTTATACTGTGCTAGATGTCTAATTTGCAGGATTACATACTTTTTAACTAATGCTCTACAGTCTAAAAATCCAAACGGCTTTTTTTAACACTTTGTAAAAACAAATCTTATAGGAATAATTTAACATATGAAGCAGTGTAAATTTCACTGCATTAGATTGAAGAAATGTGGTAACCTTCCCATCCCTTAATGTGAAGGGTCACATCTACTGTTTAAAATACAAAATATAAAGCACATAGAAGTCTTACAGCCTGCAAAGCCTTTATTCTCCTTGCATCTTCCTCTTGTTTACGACGAATCTCTGCTTCTTCCATTTTCTTATTAGCAAGCTTGCGCTTAGCTTTCTCCTCTGCAATCCGTTCCTCACGTATCTAAAGTAAAAATAACTTCGTAAACACAAAAACTACTGGAAAAAAATACTTGACTGGATTTCTAAATTACAAAATTAAATTAGCAATGTGCTCCATGTCCATGCATTCATTTTCTTTCTATGTATATATATCTATGTATGACTTAGATGGCCGTTTTCGCATGAAAAGGATCTTTTTTCGTTTATTCAATAAAAAGCAAGATACACTTCTCTATTATATATAATAAAAATCTTGGAAGGAGACATGATTTTTTCAGAGAGAGTTTCACATCTTGCAAGAAGCTGCAAGCCAGCAGCTGATTGAGCAAAGAGGCAGCGAGGGGAACAAAACACACTGTTTCACCATTGTATCACCGTTTGAAGGGGGGTGGGGGGCTGTGGTGGGGTTGGAGGAGTGACCATCTCCTTGGGGTGCGTTTAACCCCCCTCTTCACAATGTGAGCAGCAGAGACATGAAGTGGAGAACAAAGCCCCTAGTAATTAAAAATCCAGAAAGGTTTCATGCCAAGTAACTCCTTATACATATGGTTAGTCTACATATTCATGACAAAATAAAAATGGAGCCAATACAACCAGACGTCCACATTGGCCATACATTCATATATAGATAAGCTCATAAAGATGTTTCAAAGACAAAGGCACCACATCTAAAAGTTTTAGAGATAGCACAGACTACATGTGATCTCCAAAA
Organism: Polypterus senegalus; assembly: GCF_016835505.1. Taxonomy (NCBI): domain Eukaryota; kingdom Metazoa; phylum Chordata; class Cladistia; order Polypteriformes; family Polypteridae; genus Polypterus; species Polypterus senegalus. Next base: position 177,642,273 of record NC_053154.1, read on the forward strand.
CATCTAACTTTAATGTGCAAACACTGAATCTTTGCTGCAGGGCAATTACTTTTGAAGTATTTTGACCATATCATCATTTTTAATGCGTATATTCCAACTCCAAGCTGTATTAACTTGAATGCTTATTGGATTTAAGCACGTCAGGTGATGTGTATTTGTGTAATGAGGGAGGGTGTGGCCTAAGGAGATCACCCCCCTATATCAAGGTGTGCAGAACTATTAGGCAGCTAGTTTTCCTCAGGCAAAATGGGCCAAAAAAGAGATTTAACTGACTCTGAAAAGTCAAAAATTGTAAAAAGTCTTTCAGAGGGATGCAGCACTTTTGGAATTGCCAAGATATTGGTGTGTGATCACAGAACCATCAAACATTTTGTTGCAAATAGTCAACAGGGTCGCAAGAAACGTGTTGAGAACAAAAGACGCAAATTAGCTGCCAAAGATTTGAGAAGAATCAAACGTGAAGCTACCAGGAACCCATTATCCTCCAGTACTTTCATATTCCAGAGCTGCAACCTACCTGGAGTGCCCAGAAGTACAAGGTGTTCAGTGCTCAAAGACATGGCCAAGGTAAGGAGGGCTGAAACCCAACCACCACTGAACAAGAAACATAAGTTGAAACGTCAAAACTGGGCCAAGAAATATCTGAAGACAGATTTTTTTCAAAGGTTTTATGGACCGATGAGATGAGAGTGACTCTTGATGGACCAGATGGATGGACCTGTGGATCAGCAATGGGCACAGAGCTCCACTCCAACGTGGAGGTGGGGTACTGGTATGAGCTGGTATTTTTAAAGATGAGCTAGTTGGACCTTTTGCATTGAAGATGAACTCAAAATCAACTCCCAAACCTACTGCCAGTTTTTCAAGACACTTTCTTCAAACAGTGATACAGGAAAAAGACCATGATTTTTATGCAGGCCAATGCTCCATCACTTGCATCGAAGTTCTCACTGCGTGGCCAGCCAGTAAAGGCCTTAAAGATGAAGGAATAATGACATGGCCCCCTTCCTCATCTGACCTAAACCCTATCGAGAACTTGTGGGCACTCCTTAAACGCTAGATTTACGGGGGAGAAAAACAATACACCTCTCTGAAGAGTGTCTGGGAGGCTGTAGTCACTGCTCCACAAAAAGCTGATCGTCAACAGATCAAGAAACTGACAGACTCCATGAATGGAAAGGCTTATGACTGTTATTGGAAAGAAGGGTGGCTATATTGGTCATTGATTGATTGACTTATTTTTTTTGAAATGTCAGAGATATTTGTAAATTTTGAGGTGTTTGTTTATTATTCTCACTATAACAGATGAAAACAAACAAGTGAGATGGGAAAATTTTCATTTTTCCTTTAGTTGCATAATAAATCTGCACACTAATAGTTGCCTAATAATTGTACGCACATATGTATTCCCCTGATGTTCACACTCACATTTCCGTTGTGAAACATTCAGGTTTCAGGTTTATTAACATTTTGGATTGACTGATAGCACTGTGTTTGTTCCATATTAAAATTAATCCTCAAAAATACAACTTGCCTAATAATTGTGCACACAGTGTATACGTTAAGTACAAACTCAGAGGTAAATACATTTATGGACTCAATTTTCTTTATGTACAAATGGTTTATGCATTCAAATTCTACCAAGTAATTGGTTTTAGTTTAAGTAGCTGGTTTTCCACCAAGATTGCAATTCAAAATCTGTGCCACACAAATTAGTAAATAGACTTGTTCAAGAAATTCACAAAATCTCTTCAAAGCTAATTTATATCAGCGCTTGAATTTCATTGTGGTATGGCAGATTTTTTTTTTATAAATCCTACTAGGGTTTTGTCATGTGTTATTGCCATACTTTATCAAGTTTCACTGCTAGTAAATTTTGTAACAGTATGGTGCATGCTTAGAAATAAAAATGCATGAATAATACATGAGTATGTTACCAGCAAGATGCTACTTTCCCCATTTTAACATGCAACATCTTCAACTGGGTAAGGAAATTATGCATAGCCCTAATGAGGGATGCAAGTCTTCATATTGATCCAGTAAAACCTAAATCAGCATAGATAGCTGTCTGTCCATTCCCTACTTATCCTCCAAGACAAATTCAAAATATGCAAAAAACAGGCAATGCCTGTGCAAGGTGCAACCAATCATAAGTGGCGCGGAGAACCCTAAATACAAAAAGAGGACTGTTTAATTTATGTTTGGTAGAATGCCCAGCGGTCCCGTGGCCTGGAACCCCTGCAGTTTTTATTTTTTCTCTCCAGCCGTCTAGTTTTTTTTTTTTTTTTTCTGTCCTCACTGGCCATCGGACCTTACTCTTATTCTGTGTTAATCAGTGCGGTCTTATTCCAATAGTTTCTTTCTTCATCATGTAAAGCACTTTGAGCTACATTTGTATGAAAATGTGCTATATAAATAAATGTTGTTGTAGATGTGTCCATGATGGTGTTCTGTGAAAGTAACATTAAGAAACAATTTAGAGTTCCTAATCCACAGTAAATATACACTACTTTGCAATAACAAAGACCGAGATTCAGAAATCCCCATTCAAGCAACACCAGCTACAACTTGTACCAAATCACAAAAATTGCAAGACACAAACCAATTGGCTACCACTTATTTTAAAACAGTAATAAATTGAATTTGCGCTGGATGTGCAATCCAAAATAAATTTTAGATAGATACTCCTTTAATGACAAAGCATTTGTCTCATCTCACATTTATGGCACACAGATTAGAGACATTTATGACAACTAAGATGTACTTTTACTATTTTTATCACATATAACAATTTATATATTGCAATCTCAAGGACTACATTTCTGTTAGTCAATTACTAACCTGCTTATTCCTAAATGGGCCTACAGTGGATATTGGAGCATATCCCAGCTAGCATTGGGCATAAGGCAGAAAAGAACCAGGGAAGGAATGCCAGTCCACTGCAGGACAAAAACACACCCCAAGGCCAATATAGCATTGCCAATCAACTGAATCTGCAGGTTGTTGGACTGTAGTAGGAAGCAAGAGCGCCCAGATCTCAATGATTAAATAATTGCCGTCTCCTATTGCAAGGCATGACCAATTGAAATTGTATAATCACTTACTACAGTGAGCATGGGAAAGGATCATATTAAAAACACTGACAAAATGTACATTAACGTATGCATGAACTCTTTAATACATAATTTTTTTGTCAATCTCAAACCTCAATTAAAATTATTTCCGGATAAACGACAGTACGATTATTTCCTTTGACCTGTCAGTAAAGTTGGGATTTTTTTTTTTAAATGCGAAAATAAAGCACACCCCAAAACAAGCAATCTTTTCAAAACTGGATTTAAATCTGTGCTGCATGAATTTGTAAACAAAGATTATTCAGGACAATGTAATTTACAAAAAAATCTCTAAACCTTTTAATACATACCTATATTTTCATTGTTAGATTACTTTTGAACAGTATTTTTCAGTTAAAGAGACAATCACTGAATAAAATCTGGAAGGTGCACATAAATGGCACCTGGTTTTTTTGTTTTTTTTTTTAGAAAAAATCCCACACTCAAATCCCCTAACCCTATAAAACAAATTTCCTCAAAAAACAAGAAATTGGTAGCATTCTGGCATGGCGTTAATCCTTTTTTTTATACATATTAAATGTATAAGTTTGCCTATTTAGAGACTTCACATCTCATGTCCATGTGTATTTTTATCTAGTCATTTTGGATTTGTTGCCATATCCACCAAATACATGATTGCTATACTTATTGGGAATTTTAAACTCTCAAAATGAGTGCAGCCGTGTTCACCAGTAAGCTTTGCAATGGATTGACATGCTATCCATTATTAAGACTTGAGGTTCAGATAAGCTCTTGCCCACCTGAAGTGAATTAAGCATGCTTTAGAATGTTTAAAATAATTTCATTTCAGTGACTGGAAAAAAAAAAAAAAAAAAAAACACACACACACACACACACTACAAATTAACCTTATACTTAAGGAAAGAAATTTCAAAAACAGGAAACACACAGGGCACAACAAACTCCTTAAAAAGGCATTATGTTAATGCCATAACGTTAGAGAATTGCTAAAATTTCATAACATTAATAGATATGTTTTTCTTAAAAACAAGAGGTCTATGAGTAAGCTGTGGAACTCTAAACTGCTCAGAATAGAAACATTAAACCTTCATATTAAAACGAAATACACAAAAAAAGTATTGAATTTTAAAAGTTCAATTTTAGGCATCAATGTTCTTCTGTTCTGACTTATGCAACAGTTTTTAAAGACACCTGAACATCATAAGAGAAAATAGAAGACAACATAGAAGTAAAATTCTGCTCCAGTTGCAATGCACTTCCCAATATCACTGCTACAGGACAAGAATATGCACTTCATGATCCTAGCCAAACTAAACCAATGTTCCATCAGGAAACACTGAAATCAGATATTTTCTGCTATGATATTAGTATAACAAAAGTATGTGATTAAAAGCCACACTAATAACTTCATAAGTTGAGAATATAAGACTCACCTTGTCATTCTTTTCCTCCATTTGGGCAAACTTTTGCTCAATTTTCCTTTTTTTGGCTTCTTCTTTCTGCTCCTCTCGCTCACGGGCCTCAGTTACCTTTTTTAAACGCTCTTCACGTTTCCTGAAACATCCACAAACAAACATTCACACACAGCACTAGGAATGTCACAAGCAGATTTTGAGCTCACCAGTAAAACTTCACAATAGTCGATGCCAAGGCAAACAAATCACATCAAAAGCATTTCTATTAAAGGAACCTTCATTATTCAAATAATAGTGTGCCCTTTTCTGTAATAGTTTATATTTAAAAAAAAAAAAAAAAACAAACCAACACCCCACACTACTTAATACTAGTATACCCATCAAGTAGCTTAGCCACATATCACTAAACTAGTATTCAAGTCAAGTTCGGGAGCATGCACCCACTACACAACGAAACGACTCAGGATCCCAGTTTGCAACCCCCAGGCAGACACGCGGTCCAGTCCCCACCCTCCAGAAATGATTCTCCATCTGCCACACCCAGGTGTTACCCTTGGCCTGGTCCAGCCACTTGGGTCCCCAACAATGAGGATCTTACAAGCTGGATCACCCTGGGGGGAAAAACACGTCACATGGCCTTAGTACCGTAACCGACATTCCCTCACAATGCAGATAATGTGCCCCATTCGGGACTACGTGAGCAATCACTTATTCGACACAAAGTTGAACCAAAGGTACCCAATGATTTTCCGGAGAGATAGTACCAAAGGAATCCAGTCTTCATCTCAGGTCACTGGATAGCATCCATGTCTCGCAACCATATAGCAAGACAGGAAGCACCAGGACTCTAAAGACTTGGACCTTCGTCCTTTTGCATAGATAAATCAGGACCACCACACACCCCTTTCCAGCAACCTTATGACAACCCCCGCTCTCCCAATCCTTCTACTGACTTCAAAAAGAAGAGTCACTAGAGACATGAATGTCACTGCCTAGGTAAATAAACCATTCAACAAGGTCGACACTCTCTCTGCAAACAGACAAACTACTGATGGCTCTGCCCAAGAGGTCATTAAAGGCCTGGATCTTTGTTTTTATCCAGGACACTCGCAAGCCTAGACACTCAGACTCCTCACTCAGTCTCTCGAACGCCCCGATCAGAGCCTCCATTGACTCCGCGAAGATATCAGCAAAGATCTGTGAATCTTTCTTCATCAACAGATGCCCCATAGCCACTGGACCCAACAACCTTGCCCACCCCCCAGACCATACAAGCACTGAACAGAGTAGGAGCAAGAGCACACCCCTGACAAACCCCAGAATCAACTGGGAAAAAAAACGCAGAGGTCCTGCTGCCACTCTGCACAGCACTCAGTACCAGTGTACAGGCCGGCCGTGATATACAGCGAACCCTCAGGATGTCCCACAAGGAAGCTCGATCAACCGAGTCGAATGCTTTGCAAAAATCAACAAAGGCGGCAAAGAAACTCCGATATTCACGTTTGCGCTTCATGGGAACCCTCAGTCCCAGGATGTGGTCGATAGTAGACTTCTTATTCGTAAAATCAGACTGTTCTGGTCGCTGAGCAAATGATCACAGATCCTATTGAGGATGACCCTAGCAAGGACCTTACCCGGCACAGAGAGCAGTATTATCCCCCTGTAGTTGCTGCAATCCAGGCAATCGCCCTTCCCTTACCAGATAGGGATCATGCCAGTCACCCAAATGGAAGCAAAGATTTCTTGCAATGCCAGGAGGACAGCCAGGAGAAGTTCACCCTAGATACCACAGATCCCTGCAGCCTCCCCCCATAAGCAAGATATTTAAAACTTTTTCTAACATACTTTTCAAAGCTTTTCAGAAAAATCATTTGCAATTGTTAGATGAATAGTGGTATTTAACAAATTAAATCAACTCCTGATATTACTTGACCATATCTGCCCTTTTACTTTTACCCAAATTTTATGGCTTCCTATGTGAAATCAATCACTAGCTTTGTTGCACTCCCATTTCACAGTTCTGTAGAACAACCTTTGTTGTGTAGTTTTCAGAGCTTTGTATGTGATCAATTAGACTTGTTCTTTATGCATGTGTACAAATCCAGAAAAAAATCTGGACATACATTCCCTGTACTCCTTTAATCGTAACCATTAGAATACAGGACAAAATGTGTTTTCACTACATTTGATAAGGTATGTTTTGTTACTAATCAAGGCCCCAGTCAGGGGTGATGTTGCTTAACACATACAAGTAAGAATTTCACTATACTTTGTATATGCGACAGTAATGACCCAATAAACCTATAAACATTTAAGGAATTAATCCCATGAACATTTTCTTCAAAAGCCAAACAAAATGACATTTAAACACTTGCATATTCACATTCGATTCTCAAGTATGCGGTTTTGCCCATCTCTGTGATCATGCATTTCTGTAAACACAATATAGGTCTTATTAATGGTTAGAGTTTGTTTCAAAATATTAAACACACTACATTTTATTTAGGTATTAAACTACAGCAGCTTATTTCGCTACTTGTGTAGACAAGTCAAATTGCCACTTCAACTGAAACTTCCTTAACGTATACCTGCTAAAAGTGTTGTTAGAAGCACTGTCAAACTGCAGTTTTCTCCCACATTCCAAAGTCTTGCATGTGTAATTGTGGATTCATCAAAAGAACATGTTATGCGATTACAACTCGCATCTGATTTGTCGGATTCTGTAACAATCTATTCCTGAATTACCCCCATAAAGGTGAGAAAAATGGCAACAAAAGCAACACAATCATGCATTCAAATTCTGCCTCAGGAATCAAGTATTTCTAGACATGACCTTTGTGGTTTGTCCTTTCAATGTGCTGACACAGTGCTGCATCATTACTGCTGACCAATCAGGTATTTCGCAATCAATGAGTCATGCCAGCTGCATGGGAGGGTACCTGCTTATCATTCAGATATACAAGAATTCCTTACACTGTGGTTGAACTGTCAAACATCAAAGCTACGATTTTCAGAAATGTCAGGCTTTCCAGATGTAAATCAGAGCAGTTAACTGCATACACATTGCTATTGCAATGGCACTTGACAAGTTTCATCAGCCAGGGACTCCAATAGAATGGCAAAAGCCAAGCAGTCCTTTAAGGATTGAGAATCACCTCAAGAGACAAGAGCAGAGAATCTATCCATTGCAGCACTCCATGCTGATGTTACACTATAATGGCACCTTCAGAGAATTCATTTGCTCAGGTAAATAGAAAGCATTTCCAGTCCAATCTGCTACTGTACAGTCCACAGAAAGTGTTGCATTGTGCTGCATAACGTGCACACAATCACAGCTTGCTCTTATCTGAAGAGATGCCGAATGACAACCCTGACCCACCAAATCGGACAGCATTACAACTTTGTTTAAATGTAATTATAAGAATGTAAAAAACAGGTAATTAGATGTAGCATTTTAACCAATTTGTTTAAAATTGGTCAATATCACATAGTACAGTCCTTGTACTCCTTAGTTCATTGGCCACATCTTACAACAGGGGTCCTCAGTCACGGTCCTGGAGGGCTGCAGAGGCTGCAGGTTTTTGCTCCAACCTAACTGCTTAATAAGAAGCACTTATTACACAAGTAACACTTCTGCTTCACTTTAGTGGTCTCGCTCATTAAGATTGAACCCCAATCGCTTATTTTAGTCTTAAACAGCTGTATTCTTGGTTTTTAATTGCTCCAAATTACAAATAAGAGACCAGCATTTCTCCATTTAGTGGGTTACCATTTCCACCTGTGTGTATTTATCATGCACTATTTTGTTTAAATACTTGGAAGGGAAGTGAAGAGAAAAAAAAAAGAAAAGTACTGAGAATTACTCCTCCATTTTAGCCTTCAAATCATTTGGACGATATCCTTAGAAAGAAAAAGAAAATCTACGATATGAGAATTACCTAACAGAGTTAAAGCACTAACAAGCCATGAAATTAAATTGGCAAGAACTGCTTTCTAATTAAGCAATCAGGTTAGAACAAAAACATGCACCCACTATGGCCCTCCAGGACGGTGATTGTGAACTCCGGTCTTGCAGCATCCACTATAGCATCTTGCAACTCCAATTGCATGTCATGTGTGCAATTTGCATTTGTACCATATATAACCGTGGATAAGTCGGGACTTGATTTTACAGTGTAATTTCTAGTATTTTATAATGTCCGTTGTACAGTATAACTAATTCGTAAACACTCACGCTGTTGGTACAAGGGATTATGATATGCTATCGCCCACCTGAGAGAAACTACTGAGCACACTCTTCCTTTTTTCCTGTATCAGCACATGCTCCTAACTACTCTCTCTTTATCGTGCCTGATTTATTCCAAAGCAACAGTTGCATCGATTTGCATTTTTTGTATCTCACACCCTCATATACATTTATCGTAACAGCACACTTTATTTACAAAAGCATTCAATCAAAAGAATTTAAAGCCAGCTTCATATTTTAAGTCATTGAAGTGGCGAAAGAAATTGCTAACTGCGCTGTTGCAACAAAATTCGATGTATACGAGAAACTGGTATGAGATTGGAAGCAGCAAGATGTTAATAAATAAATAAAATAAATGTTGCATTTTTGAATGGGCGTATAAGTTGGGTCTGATTTTATTTATTTTTCAGGTTTCAAGACCTGACTCATACATTAGCATATACAGTAATTTGTATTTATCGTTATAGAAATTATACTACAAGAACATTAACTTGTTAAATTAGTTTAAAAAGTGTGTGCACACAGGTGTGATGCGTCTAGCTCAGTGGTGGTTCTGGAGAGGTGTTTGTTATTTTCAGGATGAGGCCCACCTCCCTAAGACTATACACGAAGTAGGTTTTGAAAAAAAATAAGTGTTTGAATATCCTTTTTTAAAATAGCGTTATGTTTTCATAGCACTCATTCATCTGCATATACATTAAAAAATAAAAAAGCGGGAGAAAACAGCTCCATATAGTATATTGCTAACCATTAAGTTGCCTGATAATTGAAAATGCCACAAAAAAAACACAACCTTTCAAGTGTCACAACCCTTGGTGTATTGTCCAGGATCACTAGAGTGGGGTAGATTTGTAGTCCCCTTTGGTGAACTCCGAGCAATCATGAGTTTCTCCCTAGGGGAGACCAGCACAATCACCCAGCAGGTTAGGGGAATGACAGCGATCTTCAGAATAGCAACCCACTCGCAATACACTATCATTATAAAGAATAGCAACTCACAACTCACTGAAGGCAGCCCACAGCCCAGTGGGCAATAAAAACGCTGCCTTAGAGCACCTTAACACTCATATTTGTTTACAGCTCAGCCAAATAATTCAACCCCCCCAGTTTATATACTGAATCTAAGCAACATCATACACTTCAATATTTTGTCCTCTTTTTTTAAAAATTATGGGCAACTGAATTGTCACTTTGAAACGGGTATTGATTTTCTCTCAAACTAATGCTTCTCTAAACTTGGATTTCATTTAAATTTTAAAAGTAAATAAGCTGGTCACTTTCTATTTCTCTGAAATTTTTAATTGAACATGTTTCTTTCCAAACAAAATCTTGCAAATTCCTTTACATCAAATGAAAAATTATACTGAAACCTAAGTTCAGAATATGCATCATTTAAAAGGAACATTTCAATATATAAAATCAGTGTGTGGAGCTTTGACAACCAGTAAACTGCAAAGTTATTTTATCAGTATTTTACATACAGTATAGTCTAACTTTGTTCCTACAAAACACCACGAGTTCTTGAAAATCTGTTTTTCAGTTTTCTGTAGAAAGGTGTTGAACTTGTGGAATGTCAAATTACAGAAACCCTGTTTATAAGTTTGCAGTGGTTGGAGGTTTCCCTTTGACTGGTTAAAAAAAAATCTCAAAATGTGTGTAAGAAGTTAATTCAGCACTGGGAAGGATGGTAAATGAGCTATAGGCAAAACAGGCAACATGATAAAATGGTCAGTATGATCAAAAGCCACCTAACAAAACCCCACACCGCATTTTGGATAAACACAGGCTCAGAGCCACTAAGACCATCATGCTGCCCTGTATACAAAGCGAGAAATTACTTTTGATGGATACAAAGTATGCTTCTGTATTATTCAAATACTGTACCAGGGAACAACCAAAAAATTTAGTTCAGATACGGAGTTCGGATATTTACCTTTTCACTTCTTCTAGTTTCCGTTTCTTTTCTTCTTCCATTTTCTTTTTTCGCTCTGTTTCTTGATCTTCTTTCTTTTTTAGCATTTCAAGACGTTGTCGCTCTTTTTCCTGGTTACATTAAAGTAATGAATACAGTTACAGCTATTAAAATGTCCACTATCCCTTTCTAATGATCTAGACTGGCTAAAAAGAGGCAACTTCCCATTTAAGCAGGAAAGGTAAATGTTAAGTAAATGTCACATTAACAGAACTATAAAAACAAAGTTGCAAGCAATTTCGAAGGGAAGACATCTAAAATATGGACTAGTTTTAGTTGACCTCTCCATCAACTGGCCATAGTTGAATAAATTAATGGACATATTGATGAGCTCCATTTATATTAATACATTTCAAACTACTTTACCCATCTTTAAACAAAAATGTGTTTACCAATTACTAATTACATAAGCGCATATTAAAACTACTGTATTTGCACTTTACCCGGAAACACTCAGTAAAGTACACTATAAAAAGTAAAAATAGAACCATCAAATACAAAAACCACAAAATGAATGGTAAAAACAAATGAAACAGCATTACTATATAGTACAATCAGTGGTTGCATTAGGTACACCTGCTTGTAAAGTTTAGGTGTACCACAACCAGACAGACATGTTTGTGATGTTTTGACCATACAACTGGATACCTGAAAGGTGGATTATATGACAAATAATTTGACTTTTTAAAAACACATTGACATTGCTTGGCATTGTTCAGCCTTAGTCCCTATTCATGGTATTTGGCACAAGGAATATCTGCATTCCACCAAAAAAAAAAAAAATTCTCAGTTATCAATATAAAACACAAGGTAATTACGGAAAAAAAACCCTCTAGCACATTGTCTCTCAGTAAAAATATTCATGACCAGATCACCCGAACAACTCAACTTACAACCACCAACAAAAAGAAAGGTTAATTGCAGAATAAACAGTTTGAAAAAATGACTGCATTTAATGTATTTTAACAATCACGGCCAACTTTAGGCCTCTCTTATATAAGACCACTGATTAACAGCACTTTGTATTCACAGAATTTTTTTTTGTGAAGCACTGCCTTCTATATGGTATTTTATTAAAAAGCTTTGGTGCAATAAAGGTTTTGTAAACATGTACAGAGTAAAAATGCAAATGTTTTCCTATTCTGTTGACATAATGTCTGTCTGAATAAAACAGCTCATCTCCTACTGGATGAATGTTACGAGATATACTTTTTTTTTTAGAGAACACAAAGCAGTGGGGGCACTATAGGACAGATCACACATACTTCATTAAGACCAGCAAGTGAATAGAGGCTCTGAAAATTCAAACTATAGGACAATGTGTTCAAAAGATTAAACATTGTTTCTACAACTAAAGACACTAACAAACAAAATTGAGGAAGTTGCTGAACATTAAATATGAGTGAAAAGAGCTTTTCATTTAGTTATATGACTGGCAAACGTCAGATACCTGTATAGTGCTAAACTAACAAGTAATTAGACTGCTTAAGGGACAGCGATTTTCATATCTACATTATAAAATGTTAATTTGACATTGGTGTTATCTTCGCTACTTTAGCCAAAAATTCACAAAACATTAGCCATTTAATTTAGTATAGGAAATGGTTTACTTCTTAACCGGATATTAAATTCAGCTTTCAATAGAAATAAAAACAAAAGGCACACAAACAGATTTGAGGAAGGAGTGAAGTATTGGTATTTGAAGAAGTAGAAGAGGACTAAGGGAATTCAACCAAACGCCAGCATGCTGCCGAGTAAATAGAACCAGGACAGTGGGCTTCATCTATAAAGCATCCTTTAACTTTAAGCACTCCACAGGCTCTGGCATTAATTTTGTTCTAACACCATTAGTCAGCCTCCCCCAAATGATTTTTAAAAAAGCTCCAGTAGCAGCTAAGAAATCCAAAACACACGAAAAAACAAGTAGATCGGAATTTCAAAAGAACTACAAGAATAGGGTCGTCGGTTGCCATATTCAAATGTGACATAGTTGTTAATAATGCCATTCAAAGTACTCTGCCACGGCTTACCATTCCTTCTTTCCTCTGGGAAATCTTTCACAGCACTTGGCGATTAAATCACATATAACTAATAGACTGACCATACAATTGGCAACCGTTCATAAAAAATGGTTGAACCTAAGGGGTAGCCCAACAAAGAAATGGTTTAATAGTTCAGTTACATTAACACTTTGTTGTTGAGGATTAGATATCATGATCAAGCATACTTCCAAAAGGGGCATCAAAAGTCATCTGACCTATAAATTTGCTTTCTACCACATCTTTTTGAAATATCAAAAGCTTGCCAGAGTTAATGGATTGCTAAAAGCTAGGAAGGAGAACAGAAGAAAACACTTGAATACAATATTGGGGGGTGAGTGGATTTGGGACACAAGAGGCACACCTCAGGCAGCACCCATGTGTAAAGTGCATTTAAATACACTTAAGGAACTTGCACATTCCCAATTCATTCAAAGACAAAAATACAAACAGTGTATATGTATACTTACTACACCTCCGGGCTGCAAGGGGAGGAAATCCAAAAAACAAGAAAAATAAAATGAAACTAAATTTAGCATGATAAAAAAACCACACATGGACAACTACTTCAAAACATTAAGTGTTAATTTCATGGTTCATTCTATGACCAGATAAACTAACATGCCACCCCTTTGCTCTTAAATATACTTTTCTTCCCTGGAAGTAAGAGAAACATTTTGCACAAGATGCTTGGCTGCTTTTAAGTTTTAACACAGTAAAGAGATACACAGAAGGTCTTTAAAATTACCTTGATATCAACTTTGAGTGGGGTAGTGCGTTTAATGAAGGATTTGACAATAGTTGATCGACCCAGTGAGTTAGGGGTAGACATCAGTAGCTGGTTTTTTTGCACAGTATGAAGGAATGACTTCAGGTGTGGTTTCATTGCCTAAAAGTGACAGTGGGATTGAGCAAAACATTCATTTTTATACAGCCTGCACAAAGCCTTGAAGTATATTAGTTGATACACTGTACTGTTCATCACACACATACTTACACTGTGGCTTTTAGGAACACTGACAACAGGGAGAGGTTTCTTCACTGGACTGACTGGCTGATCAGCCTGACAATCTTCTCCCTGACTGTTCAACACTACACAGCTACAAGGAAGCAATAAACGGAGTTAAACAAAAATAAAGCAATGTAACAGAACTAGGTACACTTAATACTTTCACAACATACTATACGGTAAGTCAAATACAGCTTTGACATCGCAATAGCTTTCTCAGTCATTAGTTTAAATGGAGATTTCTGTTGAGAACCACAAGTATCAGGAGTAAACTGATAAAACATCAGGACATGAAGCAGTCTAGTTTCCTTTAACACTATCAAAACTCAGTTGTTCTTCTGGCTCCATCACTTATCACTCTACTGATCAACTAAAAAGTTGAAATTATACAACCTAATAATCGACACATGGGCACTGACAAAAACCCAAAATAAAACACACTGCCAAATACCTTATTTATGACCTGGCTTCCTCCTGTCTAATTGCCAGAAAGCCCATCAGTCTAATACTGGTTAAGCAGAACACTACCTTTCCAAAAAAAACAAAAGTTTTTAAGGAGATGTGGACAGCTTCAGCACACTCCAGTAAGAGTCTCATAGTGCAACATCCCCATGACTAGTAGTAATGCTCTACCTCAACTTACAATAAAATCAAATGGTGTGGGTTCCTGATAGTATGCACTGGTCTTGCGGATTAGCATTCACTGGCTAACTCAAAATGTGCTCCCTATTAAAACCACAATCAATCAGAATTCATGCTCATCTAATTGCTATATACTGTGACAGAGTGGAAAAAGTAATGACTGCAGCCGAGTTCGTGATATCTGGAAAATATTCCTACAGCCACCAGTGCTGTCAAACAGTACATTAACTAGCTATCCAAATACCTTTGACATCTGAAGCTACTGAAAAGTAATGAGGAAGTTGTATAAGGTCATCTCCAGCGATTTCTAAATATGTAATCCAAAAACCTCAGTTAGGTGGAACATGCTCTGACTCCAGGTAACGTAGCACCAGCCTAGCTCTTGTACAAAAAGACTCTGAGGTTCAGGCAGGGAGCAGACTTAAACATATAGTACATTAATGAACTCATCAAAAAAAGATTGAGTATGTAGAATCACAAACTAAAATATTCTATCAATTATTCAGAGAAATCAAAAAAGCAGCCTAGGGTAATCTTTAATATGATCACAGGCAGACACAAATAGACAACCCTGATGGATAGATGGAAGACAAATTGTACCTTTTTAGGAGGTCTGCACAATGTTCAGCCTTATTGTTGCCTACACAAATACAAAAACAGTTTCAGTATTTGCTCTGTATAGTGAAGGAAACCATTTACCTACATAAAAGTTGAACACATTCAGGATTTCATTGACAAAATTAAATTGTGGGTGGATATTAGTGGTTTCAAAAAGGTACCAAATAAACTACCGGTAATTAACTAATTAATTTAATTAATTTAATTAATTAACTAATTAACTAATTAACTAATTAATTAATTAGTTAATAAGTTAATTAACACAGTCATGGAGAAGATGAAGGACATGCTCAAATTGTGTTATAGTAGTGTATGTACAGTAGATTTGGAGCGGTGTGTTAAAATCAGCTAATTCCCCCAACGGATCTGCGACATCTCCTACTGAATTCATAACTCCGGCTACGGAGATTGAGGACGATCAAAACTCACATTCCGGGTGGAAAGTAATGACTGCCACGCTCAGGGGAAACAAATGATATATGCAAAGAATAAAGAAAGAACTAAAAAGGTCCTAAACGAGAAAAATGAGAAATTGCATCAGGATATAAAAGACCTGGACCAACGTTTAAGTTTACTACAACCTGTAAAGAAAAGCAATAAAAAATTGATAAAAAAAAAAAAAAACACGTACAAGTCAGTCAGAGCAAAATTAAAAAGTACTTGCTGCTCAGCTTGCAGATGTTAAGCAAACGTTCATTAACCCTATATTGAAATAGTTGAACAATCTTCTTCCACAGTGGATGAAAAACCAATGGCCGTATCATAGTCTCACTAAATTATGCTCTCTCTACTTTTTGTTCATTGCTTGACTATACCCTCTTTTCTTCCTTACCTGTGGGATGAAAGGTTTTCTCCATAATGCATAATGCATGATTGGGAGTAGGTAGGAGGTGGTGGTGCTTAAGAGCCAAATGTTAAATTTTTTATAAACTGGTTTCTACCTCAAATCAGCTAAAAAGGTTAAAATGTTATATTACCAATTTACTGTACAGTACCGTCTTTTACACTCATCTTGAAATGCAGATTTTCAAACAACTGCAAATCTTCTGGCCAACAATAGTTACCTTATTTTCACTTAGCATTAGACATGGAAACCCTTACCGTCTCGCCAGCATACATAGTTTAAGCATTTTCTAGCAAGCAGAAACTGAATATTTTTGGAAGCTTTAACAAACATCTAACATCTTCTGTATAATTGGTTAAGAATTTTAAAGCTGGACAGTGCAACACAATGGATAGGAATATAGACTGAAAACTTTGGAAATAATTTTGATAGCAGTATTCAAATACTCTTTAAAGACAATAACACACACCCTACGTTTTAAAATGCTATTATGGGAACCTTAAATTGAGAGAAAAATATCCACAAAACTAGTGTTTATTATAGTATTAACAAAAAACAATTAAGAAAACAAATACTACATTGAAACAGTTTAATTACATCAGTATTAAAGAACAGACAGACATAGCACCCAAACTCACCAACATAAAAAAGCACGTACCTTTGTTTTCATCATTAGTTGTGGAAACCTCATTAGGATTGCTACTTTTTTCAGCATTTCTTTTGGTAGAACTTCGTGTAGAATGCCGAGCAACCTGAACTTCAGCCTTGCATATCAAAAAAAATAAAAAATAAAATACAAACTCACTTAAAGATCAATGTACCTGTATGCTTTTGTCTTCCCACAGGATTAACACGTTGACTGCGTCCTTGAAAAGAGGTACATTTCTTCCCAACACCAATTCAAAAATCAAGATGTTATTTTAATATACTGTGCTACCCAGCTTCACCTAGAAAATTTCCTAATACAATGGGCCTCCTTTATACTTGTGCAAGTTAATCAGATGTATCCAAAGTACTATGTAGCAGAGTACTTTTCAGCAATTTTATTTTTTTTAAATAACCAGGAGTTCAGTTCCCTGGAGCTCCTTACTCTTGAACATGTTACATGCAATTGCCCGGTTTAATACTGCATCTTAAGGAATAAGAAGCCACCAACAGAACTGGGAGTACTGTGTACTTAAGAAAGCCACTTTCTAACTAGGTGTTAGAGTTTCTCCTGCATATGGTTATTGAGTAAAAGCACTTTTTTTGTTTTTATGAAAAATTAAGGAATATTTTGTGTCTACTAGCTTTGCAATAAATCTGCTTGGTCCAAGATGGATCTTGCACAACACAACGCAATCAAATACTGCAGTTTCCGTTTGAATTTCACAGTAAAGAGACACTAGTGCTAGGCGGTATACCGGTTCATACCGAAAACCGTTTATTTTTGTTATACGAATTTTTCTTATACCGCAACACTGGTTTAAATTGCCTACATGTTTGGAACGTGGCACAGCGGGAAACTGTTCAAGGGGGACCTTTTTCACTGCTACACCGCTAATCACATACAACAGAGTACATGCATTAGTGGAGGTGTTGCACGGGGGCTCTACACCACTAAATAGGCATGCAACAGAGTACATGCAGTAGTATATGTATTGTAGGATGAAAATGGACAGAGAACATTCAGAAACTGAAGCTGTAGCAGACGATAAAGTTGAACATGACACTTTTGCCCAAAAAAAAAAAAAAAATTCACGTTCATTGCCTGGAGATACTTCAAATGTTCAAATGTGTGAATACTGTTTCTATACTACTGGATAATACTGCAAGGCAAGTTGTACTTGTTTTATTATCCAAAATACACTATTACACAGTACCAAGATACATTACACTGTAACATGTTGACTTTATTCTTGACATAAATTGCCAGAATAAAGTCGAACACCGTAAACTAAACTTCATCGTAAAGTGAATATTTAATTTACTAGATTTTCTCAAACCCCGTCATAAGTTATACAGCACATTAAATGCTTTATGTTGTGTTCCCGAGCCATGTTAAATCGGTACATGCTTCTTAAACTGACTTCCTCTTGTACTGAGGAGGCACTGGCAGCAATCACCACAGAGAATACATTCACTTCATGATATTCCTGCTCCCTGAACATTTAGAATGACAAGATAAATACTTGATATAAAATTTTCATTATGGAATGCATTAAAGCATGTATTAATCATGGAGATTGCACTGCTGCCTCGCAGCAAGGGGGTCCCAGGTGTACCCTGCCTTGAATTTGCATGTTTTTCTGATGGGTTTACTCAGCGTGCTTCAGTTTCCTTTCAAAGTCATGTAGGATGTGGGGTTTTGTTATCCTATATTGACCCTGCTACTGTATGTTTTGCTTGTATTCACCCGGTGATGAGCTGGCTCCCTGTTCAGGATTTGTTCCTGCCTCGCACAGGATTGCTGGGATGGGAGTAACCCTGAAGGGATGGCATAATTAAGCATGCATAACGAAGATTTTTTTTTTTTTAAGTTATAAACTTAGCCCACGGAGTGTTCAGAACTAGTTTTAATTTCACAAATGCGTTTATCGTGTGGTAATTGGTTAGATGGAGAAAGAAAAAGGATGGATAGGAGTGGAGGGTTTAGTACGTCAGACAGAGAGCACGCAATAAAGAAAGCCCGCTCAGAAGAACATCCATTGAATTTTGTTCGTGACTCCGACCACCAGATCAAACATTTACACAATATTTAAGTTACACCTGTGCGATACCCATTCATACATGCAATTTTTGAAGCCTTGTCACACCTGCCATAAAGTTCTCTACACTGAACGTACATCTGGGGACCCCTTACTGTGAGGAAGCAGCACTACCGCCACATTCCTGTGCATGTTTAATACATGCTTTAATGCATTTCATCATGAAAGTGATATCAAGTGTGTATATATTATATCTCTATCAGCATTCTAAATTTTCAGAGAGCAGGAAAATCATGAAGTGAATGGATTCTGTGCGGTGATCGTTGCCAGCGCCTCCTCTTATTGCAGAGGAAGTCAGTTTAAGAAGCATAGTGATTAACAACTGGGTCGAGGAACACTTAACACAAAGAATTTAATGTGCCATATTAACTTATGATGGGGTTTGAGAAAATCTAGTAAATTAAACATTGATTTTAGGACGGTTTAAATTTACGACATTCTACTTTAATTATAAACTATGAGAATAAAGTGGAAATGTCGACTTTAATCTCGACATAACTCCAAAATTAAAGTGGAAATATCGAGAATAAAGTCAACATGCTGACTTTATTCTCGACATTGTTAGTTTTTTCTTCCGTGTCCGTATTTTTTTTTTCTTCACCGTTTCCCCAATACGATTCTGTAGGGCTATACCACAAATAGCATTATAAAACGCAAGTTGCAGTTTTATTATGTATGTAGCTTAGCTTGAAGCAAGGTCCATATTAATGCAATTTGCCTAAATGGTTCATTTGGTAAAGAAGTCATCACCAAGATGCACTTGCTTTATTTTATTTTTATTTGGTGAATACTGTGTAATGCACCTGGGCTTGAAGTAATAGTATTACTGTAATTTGCACTTTATTGTATTATTAATTAGTTTCAATATTATGCAGTTTAATGGTAAAGTTATTTAAAAAGTCACATTAGCATGAAGGTGGACAGAGATTAACATTAACAGAGTGTAGTTGGTTTACAAAAAATTATTATTTATATCTTTTCTAAGACATGTTCAGTGCAATACAACTTTTGACAAGCACCTCTGGATATCTTAAAGTCTAAATGCCTCTTTGGATGGTTAAACTATAAATTTTGACAACATTTTCAAGTTGTTTGCAAAATTTGTTCAATAAAAAAAGGTTCTATATTTTGACCACAACTGTCATGCAATGTCATTCCTTCTCTTTAGTGCCACCCCCTTGAAAACTCACTTTATGGGGCCATGCAAACCTGTATTAATACTTGTGTGCACATTAAAATGTTTTTTTGTACAATGTACAATGCTCATGACAGTGGAATGTGTTATTCTTTGCCAGTCTACTGCAGTAATTGCAGTGGAAAATGTGGTCAACATCCACTCATGCATGGGGAAAAAAAATACCGTTGAATACCGTGAAGCCAGGATAATTTAGAAAAATACCGTGATATAAGATTTTGGTCATACCGCCCAGCTCTACGAGATGCTCTAATCAATGAGTGAAAGGATTGTAGTTCACAAAAAAAAAAATTACTCAAAATATGAAAGATGCAAAATTAAGTGATTTTGAAATGCTCTGACACTACATGCTGAATATTTATCCATATTTCAGATGCTCACAATGTTACATGCCCACAAATACTCATATTTAGCACACAACCCCAAACACTGTTTGAGATACAGTAGGTTGCCTCTGCCTATAGACTGCATACTAAGAGTTAACTGGTATTTAGCAGTCAACGTGTTAAATCAATGACCATAAGATTATATACAGCTTTCAAGACAAAATTCTAGAAGCAGAATAATATGGTGTACAGAAATACAGGTAGTATAAGAAAATTTTCAGCAAAAAAAAAAAAAAGTTAGTTCACTTTACCTCTACCACAGAAAGAAATTCCACAACATCAGGATCTGGCTCATCTCTGCAAGAACAAAGAAAATTCTCATTTATAACAATTTACAATATTTTAACCTAATGTTCATATAAAATAAAGCAAACTATTCATTACCTCTTCTATAATTTTTTATCATTTTAATACTCCAACAGTAGTGATTAAACAAATTTTAATTAGCAAGCAGTCTACGTTTTTGCCTTGACTATCTGAAGGTAAAGAAAGTCGCTACATTTGCCCATCCATTCTTCCTTTAAACCCCTTATCCGTTTCAAAACCATGGGGGATCTGGTGCCTGTCCCATCAACACCAAGTGCAAGGCAAGAACTAACCTTGTGTGGGTAAACCAATCCATCACAAAACTTCCACCCATACCCACATACACACACACCTCATTTGTAAAGGCTCACTCAGTTCAGTGTTGGTAATTAAACAGACCTGCATATTTTTAGGAAGCAGAAAACCCTTGCATTTACAGGGAGAGTAACGAAACTCCACACAGTCTCCGCCAGCTACCATTGTAACAAGGTTGGGGGGTGGAAGTTACAAGCCAAGTAGCGGTGTCTGCACCTGTAGCTAGCTAGTGACAAAGTGAGCTGCTCTGTACATGTTGAAATCTATGATCCTGCATTTCAATACATTTTAAAAGCTGGTCTGGAGCACACGAGAGACTGTGCCAATTATATGCATCAAGTATGCAGCAGTGCAGAACTGCAGTTATGGGACTGCTAAAAACAGGTTAGCAAAATGGAATAATCAGACATTGTTCCCTTGTGTTAATACTGTATCATAATCGCTTGTCAGCCCAATACCTACATACCTTTTGCTTCCATACCATTTCATCCACCCCCCCAAATTTTCTTCAAGTTCCACTTGGCTTCCTTTTCAACATTGGTAAAAGATCAGAACAATCTCTATGCTGGCCTTAAATAGACCTTTATAGATATCATGTCCACCAACACAAGAAGCAATGCTGCAGTTGTAAAGCTCCACACTCAACAAATCTTACTGCACCCATCAGCTGTCTGTGATTCATCCTTCATGACACAGCAGCATCACCTCCAACGCTAATCATTCCAAATCTCTGAGACCTTTGTAATTACTTTCTACAGTATTCCACTAATCAAGCATAATACAAACATTTGTTCAATGCTTTTTACCTCCCAAATGATATAACAAAAGGCATTCATATTAACTTCTCATAAACTCTTGATCTTTTTCATTACTACTGTAGAACTATTCCATTTTTTAAACTTTGGATGAGAAATACCAATTTCACAATTGTCACTAATCCCTAAAAATTAAATGTATTACATGATCTTAAGACAATTAATCTAAAAGATCTTTCAAAAATTTAAAAAGCCAATGTAAACAAAAACACTGTTACTCCTTTAGTGTTCGTGAAGCACTTGTGGACCATTTACTCCAAGTTCTTAGCCAGGAACACCAGTGTATTACCTTTTCTGGTTTCAAGTAACACACAAAGCATGTAAATTGCTGACCTTACCACCCCACTGAAAAATGTCATTCCCAACTACCTTTCCAGCAACCTTTACCTGCATTTTGTCAATTTAAAAGTACTACATTTTGAGAGAAATATTTTCAAGGACACAAAAGGGCTTACCTATATAGACCATGTCTTTCCCCGTGTAGTATACAACTGCATTAATTCTCATTGTGCCTGCAGAAATCTATTGCATAACCGAGTACCTTCTATAAGAGGCAGCTTTTTAAAGAAATCATTTCACCCCTAAAGTGCACTTGACAGTCTCTCCTTTTATTAAATTGCACATTTGTAATTCACCACGTTCGTTTTAGTGATAAATTATTAACATGAGCAATTTCAGTTCATTTACCAGCACACAAAGTACAAAGAATGATCAGAATGCAAACCTAAGTAAACTGGAATGCAACTAGCCAAGAGAATAGACACCTGTTCAATGAGAGATTCGGACAATATTATATAATCTTTAGTCTTCTTTTCCTGATCAAAATTTCTACTGCAACACACAAAGCTTTACTGACCAGTGTTCCAGTAATCCTATCCAAAGCAACTACAGTCTAGCTCCTCTTGTACAATTCAGTCTAGTTAGGAGATCTAATCTCTTGCACGTCCTGGGTTATTTCCTCAATCTTACTGGGCCATGCCCAATAAAATCCCCCAGAATGCAATGGGGATCATAGATAAAACTGAATAGATCTGCACAACAGCAGATATGCATCTTCTAGATTCCCAAACCAACTACTCTGCAAAGGTATTTCTAGTTTTTCCACGCCTTTTTTATATAACATTTGTAAAGTCCAACGCCTACATTGTACAGACACAGTTTAAGGCCAAGTTTGTAAACACATCTCGCTTTACAGATAGGGGACTCTTTTTCTGGGAACATTTTAGTGTTAAACACAGTAAACCTAAATTATTTAAAATCAGGTAAGAGTACTAATATTGCTTTAAATTTTAAAAGCTAGCAATACTAAGCTGATTTGTATCAGCAGCTCCAAGCAAGCCAGACTGGCTAAACGTAAGCTTGGATTGGATAGAGAACATCTTAATGTTTATTAAATGAGGTTCTCATTGACTGACCCTCCCCCAAACTTTTTAAATTTGCACAGCATGCAGATATTTAATACAGGTCAAGCCAAAATTAACTACCACATTTCTCAAGGTCATGTGTGAGGTAGTGGCAGCCAAATGAGTTGGGGTGGGAGTCCTTTGATAGGCAAACCCTTCTGTTCTGAACATCAACCTTCTACATATCGCATACCAGAGATTTTTCCTGCCTTACATCCAAACCTGCTACGGTAGGCTGCAGGTTTCCTACGATCCTGCTCTGAATTAACAGGTTTAGATAATGAATATATTGTTCTTAATCTTTGTGTGTTTTATGCCTGTCCGTACTGCCAATACCTGCTTTGCTCATTAAGGGTTTACTGTCCTTTATGTTGGGCTGTTCAAGTCTCACCACCCATAACCTTGGCTTATCTTCATTTCCCACAATACAACTAGGTGGGATCTGCACACTAATTAAAGTCCAAGAAACCTGTTGTTCTTAAGCACCCGTAATAATCATAAAATATTTTTTTAATTATAAAATTATGTAAAATTGTTCATATTCAGTATCTAGTTTTGATTATGCTTGTTTTTATCACAAAAAAAAACAAAAACAAAACAAAACCAGATAGTAAACCATGTAGTGTAGTAAGCTTCCACCAACATTAAACTCGTGTCCAAATCTGGTAAGTGTACAGTTCTGTCCGATTGTGACAAAACTAAACTCCAGAGCTCCATGCCAGAATTACTAAAACTAATAGATAAAAAAAATAAAATAGTAATGTCTGTGAAATAAAAACTAAACTATATGACGAAGGAAAACTAAAACTAAACTTTATTTCTATATTTTTTCTGACCTTACTTGAAATTCAAACTACATAAAAGACAAAAATATAAAAACCTTGGGTCAGAGATAGGATGTTATTTATGAGCCTGATAACTTTCCAATTTATCTTGGGGGACAGAATCACACCTGTGGGTCCATCTTAATATAGTGTAATAAGTGGATGAGGTCTGTATCTGTGTGTCCTTTTAGTTGCTATGTCTGTCATTCCAACAGATGATCACAAACATTTGTAGTAATGCATTACTACAAATGTTTGTGATGTGCCATCTGTAGGCATTACAAATACAATGCATTACTACATGCATTATAAAATATATTCCAACAGATCCAGCCATCCATTATCCAACCTGCTATATCCTAACTGGTGCACTGCAAATGTTAATGCTGTGGTCTACATTGATTGCTTAAGATTTCAATCTGTTCTAGACTGGTAGCACACATAGTAAGTTATAAATGGTTAGTTATAATCAATAGGACAGGTTAAATCAAGTCAAGAATACTGTACCTGGACTCATTGCAAAGACTAAGCAACAAGATAATCACTTGGGCACCTGTACACATACAGAATGTATTGCTGATCTTCATGTAGTTTACAGATACAGGTTATATTGTGAATTAAAACATTTCTCTCTTGTTTATTGAACTAGTTATATGAATGATTAAAGATCAGAATGTATTAAAGACTGCCTTCATGCTTGGTACTAGGGCTGGGCGATATATCAAAAATTTATCGTTACCAAAATTTATGACTCATCGACGTCATTTTGCCCATGTCGGTAAATTCGGTATTTTAAAAAAAAAAAGAAAAGGCATGTGCAGGTTGGCGATGTTCATGTCCCTTTAAGACGCTGTGCTACGTTACAGACTTGACGGGGTGGAGTCACATGACTCTACTACCTGTAACAAGACGAGACACGGGTGAACAAATGGAGGACGATTTAAATGTTGAAGCAGCAGCGACGAAGGTAGAGCTGGTGGAGGAGGAAGAGGAGACGCTTGTTAACAAAAAAAATGCATCATCAATCGTTTGGCAACATTTTGGATTCAACAAGGATGATATTGATCAAAAAATTGTTAAATGTAAACTCTGCAAAAAGACTGTTGCGTCAAGTCAAGGTAACACAACCAACCTCTTCCACCACCTGCAGCACAACCATGTGATTCAATTCGAAGACATAAAAAAAGCTCAAAGCGAGAAGAGATTAGGAGGACCAGCAAAAACGTCTTCCTCCACCAGGCAGCGGTCAATAACCAAGCATTTTCTAGTACTCAACTATATGAGCGAACTTCAAAAGATGGCAAGAAATCACAAATGCTATAGGCTACCACATAGCAAAAGACATGGCTCCTATTGCTACAGTGGAAGCGCAACGGGTTCAGACACTTCATGAAAATAATTGACAAGAGATACGAACTCCCATCACGAAAATATTTTTCAAAAACTCTCATTCCCAGCATGTACAGCACAGAGAGGAAAAAGGTTGCTGCTGAATTGAGATACGTTAAACGCGTTGCAGCCACATCCGATCTCTGGTCCAGCCGCACAATGGAGCCGTATATTAGTCTCACAGTTCATTACATCGACAACAAATGGGAGCTGCGTACCAGAGTGCTCGAGACGGCCTATTTTCCATCTGATCACACGGGGGAGATGGTTGGACAGGGGTTGAGAGCGATGCTGTCTGCATGGGACATCAGTGAAGAGGACCTTGTTGCTATAACAACTGACAACGGCCCAAATATTGTGAAAGCTGTCAAGCTCAATAAATGGACACGGGTGCAATGTTTTGGGCACAGGCTGCACCTGGCAGTCGGTAAGTGTGTACATCTTAATATATTTGGGTGGTGACATCTGGTGTGTTTTAAAGTGACTTTAATTCTGTGTGTCATATTCAAAATTGAAAGTATTAATGTTTGAATAATGTTTATATAGGCATAAAAATACTTAAGACTGCTGAGCAGCAGTGTATCCAGAAAGTTTTTACAGAAGACTTATTGTGAGCCAGTGTTGATCATGTTGTCCTGTGAAATGTAGCAAAATACATGATTTTTAAAATGTTTTATTACTGTGCCAACCCTTTTTAATTTTGTAAATATGGTCTGAGAGGTCTTATTTAATTCTTACTTTATTTTGCTTGCTTTATTTGAGAATTAGACCATGAACTGGGGTGATGTTGGGTGTGAAGATTGGGATAGATATGCTACCTCAAGGCCTTAGCAGAGATAGGCCTTTGTCCATGATGGCATTACATTTGCACAATCATTGTTTACTTTGTGAATAGCCAATGTGAAACATATTTATTATTAAACTATTTTGTTTACAAGGGATACACATTTTTTAGAGAGCATGGTTACATATTGTATCCTACACTTTTTATTTTGTTCAGTTAATAAATCTTAACCACTAAAAGTACTTACTACTATTGTCTTCATTTATTTTCAGTGACATTTTACAGTCCTTTAAAGTGGTAATAATATAATTGCAATGAATAGGTCTAGGGGGAATAATATTATCAAAATAACTGGAGGAACTATGCTGCCTGCCACAGCCCCATCAAATGAAAAAAAAAAGTTTGTTTTTTTGGCACTTGGGGTGGTTATCGTCCATTTATCGTTATCGAGGTTAACTGCTCAATTTATCGTGATATTGATTTTAGGCCATATTGCCCATGTTTACTTGGTACAGTCTTCCACTGAAGGCAGGTAAAGTTCTTTTCTAGGTTAAATCAGGTGTGATAGAAGACGCTCTTGGTGAACAGCCTACAACAATACCACCTGGACAACTACGGATTATATATTTATTTTTATTTATATATGGCCTGGGTGCTGGGTACAGGTGCATTTTTAAGGAATGGCTACAAAATCGCCATGTTAACCATCTTATGATTCTATTATAACAAAGATGCCTTATTATAAAATAAAAGCCAAAAAGCCCCCAAAACAACACCACACCCACCACCAAAAAATTTACATACCTCATATCTTCAAGATGGTCATCTGCATTAAAAAAAACACAAAAAAAAAACACAATAAGACAATTTGCTTAAAATAAAGTGTTGTAATATTCCGATTCATAAAGCAGCTCTACTAGAAAACAAAATGAAATCAATTGGTAGATGCAAGCAGGAACAACAATCTTCACTAATTAGCAAGTTTCCTGAAACTAGTGGTTTCAAAGGCTGCTGTGTCCAAATCTGTGCATGCATTGATCAGATTGCTATTGCGCATTGCACGCAACAAACCTGGAGATCATGGGTTCAAATCCTACTACAGACACTGTGTAGCCATAAGTAATCTCTTCTTGGGGAAGGTGGGCACACAATTACAGGTAAAATTCCGCTACAAACTGCTAGGGACCTATAAATATTTTGTTGTACTGTAATGAGATTCTGTATTTGTCACTATAGTGCTTTCTTTAAAATTAATGTGAAAGAAGCTACTGAAATGATTGCAAATGCCTGGATGCAAGTTAGTCTCCTCCTGTCTACAAGTTCTGCTGATGAGCACACTTTTCAGATGCGAATTATGCCCAAATACAATAGCAGAAGCACTGCTGTACAATTGGATGGGAGGAATTCAACACAAACATTATCTAAACATGGTAGTATGTTGTGGGCAGCACAGTTCTCAATCAGAAGCTGAAATCATACTTTTCTTCATATTGCAAGGTTTCTAAACCGTTCTCCTCCCTATTCATACTTACAAACTCTACAATCCTATTAATACCTGTGGAAAAGATAAAGATATCCGCAACTCAGATATTTTGCAGACATTGCGGCTAAGCAGCCTAGAAGTACACACAATGCTTCTGTCCGGTTCAATGGCAAGGAATGGTGCAATTGCTGATTAGCCAATTACTGAGACAGTCTATATCCTCTTTGCAAACATCTGCCAAATGCAGCATTTAATCCTCAAAACATGGCTGAGGAGAGGTACATTCACATCAAACTAAAGCATATGCACGGTTATAGATTGCACACTGAGAATTCAGGAAATGTGAATCTCAGAGGATGGGGAGTTACCAAGTCTTGTGGAACCAACACTTAATTTTTGCCACCACCTCCACAAGGTGTTTTGTGAAACATTAATGTAAACCATAAGTCAAAAAATAAGTTTAAAATATTGACTAATGGATTAAATTACTGTGTTTTAATGGATGAAGATGGGATCAATGTTCCCTTTAGTGCATTTCTCTAACATACACTGGAGTGGCGTAAGCAAGTACTTCAACAGCTCACTTGTTAAATATAGATTAACTAAGGAATTCACAACACACTCACTAAAGTCACTTTTTTTACCTACGTTATTCACTTTCTTGTTCATTTTGTGAAACACCCCAGATGAGAATTAATGAAAAAAAAAAAAAAGAGCCAGTTCTATACTAGAATTCTATTTGTATTCATATTCCTAGTATATGAATCCACTAAACCATTACATTCCCACTTTAAAATATTTTTTACTCCTACTACTCAAAGTATACTATAGACCAAAAAAAAAAAAAAAAAAGCATCATGGTTGAAATGGTTTGAAAATTAACAATTTTCCCCCATTGACTAGAGTCCATAAAAACAATTGGCAATAAAAAAATGTAAAAGGCAATACATAGTGTTATTTACAGAAATAAATGAAAACACCACATTAACACTTACTGCTTCTTGAACTTGAGGTGGAAGACTCAAGCATAGCCTTCTTGTGAACAGAGCGCCGGCTTGCCCTGCGCATAGACTCTCTGGTCAGGCTTTCACGTATACTGAGAAGTGATCTGTGACCTGCAATGGATCGGCGTCCAGATGGCCTGTGACTTTTACGGGCAGATTTGAAGGTTCCTCTGGATTCTTTCCTAGACTTCGAACTCTCAGAGGAGTTCTCAGATTCACTACCCTGATCAACAGACGCACCTGGCCGAGTGGTAGCCAAACTTGCCATAGCTGAATCTATCATTGGACATGCAAAAGTGTCTAAAGCAGCCCTTATTACAGGAGCATTCACTCTTGCAACGTCTGAAATTGCCACACAAGCCATTGAAGCAACACCTTCTGTATCAGAGCCAACATCTTCTGAACACATTTCTTCAGAATTCCCTATTGTTTCATGAACATCTTTGTTTTTCTGGTGAATTTCTGCAGATAGACGGTCATTCAAAGTGATCTCGACTACAACTTTCTTTTCCAACAAAGTCTTAGCACATGACTTGGTAACACTGGAAGCTTTGTTTTCATTGAGAGTTGCCTTTAAAGGTTTGGAGTGCTCCAAATCCTCCACTTTAAGATGTTCTTTTTGTAGTTCTTCATTTATAAGGTTCAAGGATAAAGATGACACTTTCACAGAAGAACGCCTTACAGTACTCCGTCGAGACCTGGATAGCCTGCAACAAATGAAATTATTAAACTAAAGTAACTGCTTACAGTTCTGAATCAGAGACTAATTTGACCCGGGACATTCAAGGTGTCACAAATGTGCTTTAAGCTTCAAACTCAGCAAAAACATTTGTCACAAAGATTCTGTTAGGATGTTAATGTTACCTTTCCACATAAACACCCAAATAAAACAAGCATTACTTATGCTCCCAAACCTTCTGATAATTTTACACTCATAAGAAGTTTAATCACTAGGAATGTGCTTACCTGGAAATGAAAATGTTTCACTTGAAAGTTATTAATAGAACTTTAGAATGCCAGTTATTTCTATTTATGTAAGGCTTTAGAGAAAAGCCAAGCAAAATTACACCTTTTATTGTCTAACTAAAACGATTACAATTTGCAAGCGTTCGAGGCAACTTAGGCCCAACTGTAAAAATGTCCAAGGACCTTAAACTATCAAGTGATGAGTGCTAAACCAAATTATATCCATCATTTAGTGGTTTAAAATATTAGGGGGAAAAAAAAAAAAAGGAGTAAAATGCACAATTTAAAAGTACCCTTGTAGGTTGGGGTTTGTTTGAAGCAACTCCAGTACAATATGGTGAAGAAATGAAAAATGTTAATTTCTCAGATGGATTTCTAAATTTAGCATCCCACCATTATGATCTGGCTTCTACAGGTAGCTTAAGCAAACATCAGTCACAACTCTCCCAGGGAGACATCCCCAGCCACCCCCAGAATGACAAATGGCGAAGAATCTACAAGGGAGACAGGATAAAACGATAGGTAGAGGTGCTCCAAGGCGGACCACACCCCAGTGGATGTGCAACAGTGGGGATTCTCCAAAGGGGAAGATAAAGGACAATCTGTGATGCTCCACAAACTGCAGTAACGAGAGCCACCCCATATGCAGGACAATGCCATACACATACACATATATATCCTACCAGAATTTGCTCAATTATAGGAATCAAAAAAAAAATGTTCATTGTAACATTGACATTCTTATAGATTTCTTTTTTATAAAATGACTGAATGAAATAAAAGGAAAAATAATGTGAAAGCTAAAGTGGTATGCAACGGGTCATTGTAACTTGACCTTCAGCTTACTAAATCACCTAAATACAAAAACTGGTGTTATGAATAGATATTTTTAATAGTTTGTTCCTATGAAAGAAAGTTTACTCAATCAAAAATAAATCACGACTTTGATATTTAAGTTTATAATTTTAAAAATAATAATCTGAAAGTCTAACATCACATTAAAGTTCTAAAAAAAGAATGTTACCAAACATGTTAGGTTTTAAAATAAGCTCGATTTAAAGTGTGATGAAAAACCATCACATATTTTATTACACACACAGTAACAAAATAACCAAGTTATAAAAAATTACACCCTGTATAAAATTCCAGGAATATAGCATTACTATTATAAATAAAAATTGTATGCCGTCACCTCCTTCTGCTTGGATTCTGATTTTCATCTCTTCCAAAGGAAGATCTCTTCTTTCTTCCTTTCTTTTTCTGTGATGGTGTCTTCGGCATCAGTTGCGGCTCTTCACTAAAATTACTGATAAGAAAAGCAGCAGATTATGGATTTGCCAAATATTCAAAGTACGGCATTATGAATTAGAACTACTGAATGTACAGCTCATGAGTTACAAAGCACACATGGAGACATTTCATGTAGGTATAAAGTACTTCCTGTTCTTATCACTCACACTATTGCTCTAAAGAAAATACATTTCAAGAATTTTTTTTTTCTCAAACCCATCAAAAAAATGAATGTTTGAAGGAAAAGTACTATTATATGTAGGATGCATACTTAAGTGGAAAGAAATTAATCTGTGGGCCTCCCAGAAACTTAAACAGCAGTTAACAGATCTGTTTATAGTATTTATCACAGAAATGTTGAAACCGATTATATGAATAGCACAGTGAGAAGTGTTTTGCCTCAAGGCTGCAGTAGGTGTTTATAAACTGGCCCCTACAGTTTCCCTTGCCATCTTGCTTCCATACTTGATTCTAAAAAAAATTGATTGTTTAATCAGTACCCAACAAATTTAAAAAAAAAAAAGAGCTAAAGCAAAAATTGATTACTGTTTCAGAACATGATAGCTTAGATCTTTGTGACACTGCTGATAAACCATAGCAGAGAAATACTGTATTATAATCTTTAGATAATGCAGGAGTGATGTTTTTATTGCAATAGAAAAAGTTTAGAAACTGAGCCATCCTTCATATACACAACTTAAGATAAGTATTTTTAACCTTAATGGATATGAATATCATGTTAACTACACTTTGCAGAGTACAAAAGTACAGACAATCCCCAAAAAAGTGTGCTGCATACAATATATATAAAAAAAAAAAACAACCTTACACTGAGCAGCAAGAATCTTAAGAGTCTGAGCCTCTGTAACTAGTCTTCTTGCCATTACACCAACTGCATGTTAAATTGATCTTAATTGTACACAAGGCACTGAAAATCTGTCACATTCTATTTGGAGCCTTTACCCTATTACACTCCTATTTTTAACCTTAGATCCTCTCAGTATTGCTCAGTGTTCCAAAATAGTGAACCATAAAAACTAGGGTTGATGCGTTTTGGTTTTATGTACCAAGTCTGATGGGCAAATTAGTTTATCATCAAGTTCATTTTAACTTCTTGTTTATCTTTTACTATTGCTATTAGTAACGAGTGTAAAGCACCAAGGGCCTCATACATAACGCCATGCGTAGAATTCGCACTACAACATGTAAGCACAAAAGCCGTAATGTGCTTACGTAAAAAAAAAAATCCAGATGCATAAATGTGTGCGTTCGCCAGCTTCCACGTTCCACTCCATAAATCTCAGTCAGCGTGAAAATGAACTCGTGTGCATACACCTGCTGCCCCACTGCAACTCCTCCCAGAATTACACCTCTTTGAATATGCAAATCAATATAAAATAGCCCTTAAGCTCAGCGTTCTGTGAAAAGGAAAATGGCAAAAGTGGGAGGAAAAATAGAATTTCAGAAAATACCAAGTGGAGGCAAAGAAAAACTTACTATTTGTTGGTTTAAACAACAAAAGGAAGTTGATCGAATGACATAGCGTGTCAGAGAAACTCGAAAGCTGAAGTTCAAAGTTGCAGTGCCCAAAATAAAAAAAGTTGTCAGATAAAGTCGCCATGAAAAGGTGAGTCGTAGCCCACCGTTCGAGTGTCATATGAAAAAGCTTATTAAAAAGGTACAGAGAAAAAAAAAAAAGGGACAGTTTAATCTCTATACAGTATTTCCAATTTAATCACGTAGTTTATATGGTCATTAATGTAGAATATCAAACTTCACAAAATCATTTACTAGTTTCTCAAATCCCATCGTAACCAAAGTAGCACATTAAATGCTTTGTTTTGTAGTTGACCTTCTATGTGCTCTGTGTGTGAATCACCAAGTGCTTCCGGGCTTTCTCTTCCTCCGACAGGACACAGAATCCATTACATTCGTGATATTACAGCTCTCCGAATAATTAAAATACTGAGATGTATACGTGATATCATTTTCATGATAGGAGTGAAAGAACGTTTTTAAACATGGGAACATGATGGCGCAGCGATTGTTCATGTCATACGCAAGATGCTTGCTGCGCGACCTTTGATTAAATACTTTATTGTAGTAGTACTGTCTCTTTCAAACATACTAACCTCCAATTCCGGTCCTTACTTTCTCCAAATACCCAATCGCCATACAATCAGCTCTGTAAAAGACGTTAAGCCATCTGTAAGCTTAGAATGCCGTTTCTTCAAAGCTTAAGGAACACTGAAATATCTTCGTAGTACATGTTTAGAAGAATACAGCACGAGGCAGGAACAATCCGTGAATGGAGCACCAGTGGCTCACTAGCACTGCGGCACCGTGTCCTCACATTTAATTATTAATATAGTTTTAAATGAAGTTAAAAAAGTTTTCTGTATAACAAACATTTTGCTGCATTTCATCTTAAATTATTATTGTCATCATATGTAAATATGCGCTTTATAAAGTGGCTCAGGTTGTGCAATAAGTATCGCAAGTTTACAGTGAGGCAATTGTACTTAAGTACAAACAATTCTACAAGGAGCACTTGGACTGATTGAGTGTGTTTAGAGTTCTTAGGATAAAACCGTTTCTGAACCGCGAGGAAAGGCTCTGAAGCATTTGCCTTATGAGAGCAGTTCAATAGACAGCATGGCTGAGCGTGTGCTTGATGCTGTATACGGAATTCTCTTTCCGATCAGCTGCGATTCACACTCCGATACAGTAAAATAAATACTCCGAGTGGTGCAGAGAGAGTAAAATGGAAAAAGATGAGCTGATGTGGCAACCCCTAATGGGAGCAGCTGAAAGGTGGTGGTGAAGTGAGAGTAACAACGCTAAAGCAGTTGGGGTATTTGGAATAGTTTCACTATTCTTTGGACCATTATATTGTTACAGGTTAGTTACAATCAGAGGCATTAAACTAATGAACTATATGCAGTTATGTTCAGTGCATTTATAAAGCCGCGTCAGGGATGCGGATCTAAAAAAAGAAAGGGTAACCACACAGGAATAGTAGCACTGCTTTGACGCTGGGTGCCACCAGTCTGCAAAACCTGGTGCAGAACTTGCGTACAACAGGGTATGAGCTACTGTGGAAATGTGTGGCTTTACGCCAAGTTTAGGTTTTATACAAAGCAATTTGAACATGGAAACGTTCTTACGCAACATCTGTGTTTATACACGAGGCCCCACCTTGGAGTCAAGGTTGGAGTCAGCAAAAATGTACCGACTCCCAATAAATTTAAATTGTAATGACAGAGAGAAAAAAAAAAAAAAAAGTATACCACACAGCAAGTTCAAAATGTCCCATTCCACAAACAATAGTCATAATTAAGCACTTCTGATGCAAGAATAAAGCCCAGTGCATAGTTGTGTTACTAGTAATGTGAAGTTCAGCTGAGCGATTATACAATCTGACATTCAAATATTGTAATGTGGATTATGGTACATTACAAAAAGTGTTTTAATTTATATTTCAGATGTGTTTAACAAGTTCATTTGAGTATAAACAAGTGTAATAATGTAGGTAGGTGCCATGGCCTGATGTGTGTTCAGGGGCTCTGTCTGCACTCTCCACATATGCTCCCACCCAGTGCTGAACTTTAGCATAACTTCAGCACGCCAGCTGCTCTAGAAGATTTTGAAATTAAAAAGGAACAGATTCTATGTATTGACAGAAAATGCTTCTAATATGTTAAGCACAATTGAGAAAATGAATGAAGTAGACAAAGTGACAGATATTAGAGGAAGACAGTTCTGCAAGTATTAGAGAAAGTGAAACCAAAGAGAATAGTGAAATTTTGGATAACATTGCTGAAGCAGCATCTAAGCTTACTACTATTCAACATATGCATTGTGCTGTTCATACTCTGCAACTTGCAATAAGAGATAGAGTAGTTGCATGATGATCTTTCAATCCAATTGGCAAATTAAAGAAAAGTAACTGTTGCAGCCAGGGCCTCTAAAATGGACGCCATTTTAAAAAGAAGTGCAGGAAAAGGAGCCATTTTGGATCAAACAACACGCTGAGGAAAGCACTTATTTGATGGTAAAGCGCTAGCTTGAAATAAGACTTTGAACTAGACAATTAAAAATGTTTTATTAACTGAAAGCCAGTGGGCACAAGTAAAAACTGGAAAGCCTACTTTCTAATCCCTTTACTGTCACCAAGAGGTTCCAATATGAAGATTGGACACCCGATAAATTTTTCTTGGAATGGAAGAGCTTGATATATTGCCTGAACATAGAGGGTTAACAGCTGATGGCATTGTATCTTCAATAAAGAGTCTCTTACTGGATAATCAAATCTTGTTAGCTGCCATTTATGTTGATCCAATGAGCTGAATTTTGTTGAGCAGCAACCATACTGCTAATCGAAAAAAAGGCACTCTATGATGTAGCAGTTCGCATGAAGGGATTACTACTACCTGAAATACCACCCCTGGATGAAGCTATAAGGACTGGTAACTCAGGATCACCCTCTTCAAATGAATTAGACCGATTCCTACTCGGACAAAATGGAAGTTTCAAAAAGCAAAGTGACGTCGCCTATGCGTGAATGATAAAATGACCAGTAAAATGTCCAAATAAAGAATTAAAAGAAACAAAAGTAGGACCACTCATCAAAACTGACAGTAGAAGCCATCCTTGTTGATCCAGAGATTATTAGTGATGCTGCTAGAACTCCAACAGCAATGCCACCCACCCAAGTCAGTGTTGGACTCTTTTCAGCTCTAAAAATCATCAAGTCAGACTTAAGAGCTTCTATGAAAGAGGATCTGACAGAAGCAATTCTGCTTCATTGAACATTGCATGGTGTTAATTTTGGATTGCACTTAACAGCTATTCCACTCTACAACTGTATTCCAAGTTTAATATATAAACTGTTTTTCCAGCTTTTTGTTCATGTAGTTAAGCTTTGTTTTTGTTTTAAAAACTACTGAAGAATGTGGTTTATATTTTTTGAACTGGTAAAGTTTCTGTTCCCGATTTTTATGCAGGCTACTATTTTATAGCCACTTGATAAAAACCAACTAAAACCTTATTTTCATTTTTTTGTCTTTTGTTTAACTGGCCAATACGTTAGAGAGTCCGCTTCCTAGCCAGTAGTTCTGTGGTTAAATGGTGTATGTTGCCTTCCTTCAATCAACATGGAAAATAAATTAGCATATTAAAATACAGAAGACTCAAGAGTCTGAAGTACCGGAATCTAAGGAGACAGAGTCGAAGAATTTATCTATTTACTCCACAGCCCTGCAAAGGACTATGAACTGAATGTAACACTAGGCCAATTGTACATCGGATAATGAATAAGGACTTTGTCCTAGTATGCCAAGGTTATACATTACTTTTCCTGTAACCAAGAAGTTAGTGAAATTAAACTTCACAGAACAATGCTTTAAAATGTTATCAAGAGACATACATACCTACAAAACATCTTTGCAGCTTCTTCCTGGATTTCCTGTAACCAGACCATGTGATTATTTTCCACTTCATCAATAAACCCTTGCACCTTCTTTTCAAACATCTTCATTAAAGAAACATTGCTTCTTGCCAACTCCTCCATGGCTCGTCCTGTAGTAAAATACAGGGAAAAAAAATATACATGTTAGCTAATATAAAATTATACACAAACAGTATATTTAAAACACACACACACTGAACAAGACTGAATATTTGAACTCAAAGCCTTGTATATATTTAAGAAATTACTGATATCATTGGTTTCACTCCTGTTAAAATACCTGGGTGGGGAAGAGAAAAAAAAAAAAACAACACACACACCACACACCGATCCTTCACATTAAAATGAAAAACTCATGGAGAAAGAGTGAATGCTAATGCAGGTAGAGCCGTGTGCACTGTCTACGACAGATAACCTAGTCCTGTTCACCACAATGTTTTCCAATAAACTCGGCCCAAAAATCTCCCAAAAAACTGAAAATCCTTTCCAAGAATTAAGGAAAATAAATCTGCCTTATTTGAAGTGAGAGAGAAAGTTCAGACTGTTTAAGATTTAAATAGAGAGA
Organism: Polypterus senegalus; assembly: GCF_016835505.1. NCBI lineage: Eukaryota > Metazoa > Chordata > Cladistia > Polypteriformes > Polypteridae > Polypterus > Polypterus senegalus. Next base: position 177,679,095 of record NC_053154.1, read on the forward strand.
AGGTAAACGACTAAAATCCTGCCAAAACAGTCTTATAAAAATAAAACAAAAACTTTACACAATAACCTGTCCTATACTAAATGGTTTTGAATGTCCTTTACACTTCTCCCTGCTCCAGTTTCTCGATATCCTTTGACTATCAGGGGTTCAGAATTGAACACCAAAAAAAGTAAATAGACATTTTTTTTTTTAAATATAAAAAGCATCTTTAAAATTTAAATGGTTGATGTGTATTCAAAGCAGTATTATTACGTTCCTGGCAGCTTGTCATCCCACATTTAGTGTTCACTGCAAAATTTCCCTAAAGGAGTCAAAAGTTCCTGAAAAAAATAACTTTCATGTTGATACTCATGGGCTTCCAGTCCTAATGCACACCTCTAATAAACATTAACCAGATACAGGGGAGTCAGAATATACAATACTATAAATATCAAGCAATCAATGTATCTGACTCTTCCAGGGATATTCAATAATAAATACAATTGGAATAGACTTTTAAACTTAGAAATTAAGCTGGGCTAGACATTTTCAGCAGCTGGTAAACAACATGTAAAAAAACAAATTTTAAATCAACACAAATGACCGTACTGAAAACAAGTGTCATATATACATTCTTTTCCTTTTAAAATTTGGTCACATCTAACACAGGCACATCAAAAAGTGCATTAAAAAAAAACAGAATTCAAAAGTGGGGAAAAAAGGTTAAACATTGGTCATATCTGTCAAAGTGCACAAAATCAGCAACATTTGTTTACTTTTATTGAAATTATTTCAATTTTTAATCATGTGACCCAGGCACATCAAAGAGCATTTAACAGGAGGGGAAAAAACACACCCATCAATGCTAATGGTGAAAACACCTAGGAATACGTCTACTGGACACTAAAGTAATATAGATTTTAAAATCACCACATTTGACCAGCAGTGCTTTTCTTTGCAAACAAAAAAAGGTGGCGGTAAGCACAAGTTCCAAGCACTATGAAGATACACACAGGTCAAGAGTCCTAGTGCTACATGTTTGGTTTCCCCCCCACCAAATAAACAGCTGTTTAAAAATGTGAAATTGACAAATCTTCAAAGTGTAATTCTTCGCATTCATATAGTGCTTTACTCACTACTCAACCCAGTGTGTTTTTTGTGTGCCGGTCCCAAGCCCGGATAAATGGGGGAGGCTTACATGAGGAAGGGCATCCGGTGTAAAATTTTGAGAAATCAATATGCGGACAACAATACAAATTTCCATACCGGATTGGTCAAGCTCCAGGTTAACAATGATCCTCTCCAGTACTGTTAGCCAACAGGGTGCTGGCGGAAGAGACGTGTCCGGAGGCAGGAGGAGAGGAGGAAAGTCAAGAGAGTGGAACTGAGGGTAAGTACTATGAATGTTGGCAGTATGACTGGTAAGGGGAGAGAGTTAGCAGATATGATGGAGAGAAGGAAGGTTGGTATATTGTGTATTCAAGAGACTAAATGGAAGGGGAGTAAGGCCAGGTGGATTGGAGGTAGATTCAAATTGTTTTATCATGATGTGGATCGGAGGAGAACTGGGGTAGGGGTTATTCTGAAGGAACAGAATGTCAAGAGTATTTTGGAGGTGAAGAGAGTGTCAGATAGAATAATGAATATGAAGCTGGAAATTGGAGTTTTGATAATGAATGTTGTTAGTGCATATGCACTGCAAGTTGGGTGTGCAATGGGCGAGAAAGAAGATTTTTGGAATAAGTTGGATGAAGTGATGAACAGTGTACCCAAAGGACAGAAAGTGGTGACTGGAGAGGATTTCAAAGGGCATGTTGAAGGGAACAGTGGAGACGAGGAGGTGATGGGTAGGTATGTTGTCAAGGAGAGGAATGAAGACAGTCAGAGGATAATGGATTTTGCCAAAAGGATGGACACGGCTGTGGTGAATACGTATTTTAAGAAGAGGGAGGAACATTGGGTTACGTACAAGAGTGGATGAAAATGCACACAGGTAGATTACATCCTATGCAAGAAGAGTTGATCTGAAGGAGATTGAAGACTGCAAAGTGGTGGCAGGGGAAAGTGTAGTTAAGCAGCATAGGATGGTGGTCTGTAGGATGACGGAGATCAAGAAGAGGAAGAGAGTGAGGGCAGAGACAAGGATCAAATGGTGGAAGTTGAAAAAGGAAGAATGCAAGATTGAGTTTAGGGAAGAGGTGAGACAGGCACTGGGTGGCAGTGAAGAGTTACCAGACAGCTGTAGTAAGGGTGACAGCAAGAAGGGTGCTTGGCATGACATCTGAAAAAAAAGGAAGGAGAAGGAAACCTGGAGGTGGAATGAGGAAATAGAGGAGAGTGTATAGAGGAAGATGGAAAAGAAGTGGGATAGTCAGAGAGATGCTGTAAATTGACAAGAGTTCTAGGAGATAAGGCGCAAGATGAATAGAGAGGTGGCGAAGGCTAAAGAAAAGGCTGATGAGTTGTATTACAGGTTGGACACTAAGGAGGGAGAAAAGGACCTGTACCGATTGGCTATACAGAGGGACTGAGCTGGGAAAGATGTACAGCAGGTTAGAGTGATAAAGGATAAAGATGGTAATGTACACACAAGCGAGGAGAGTGTGTTGACCAGATGGAAAAGAGTACTTTCAGAGGCTGATGAATGAAGAGAATGAGAGAGAGAGAGAGAGAGAGAGAGAGAGAGAGAGAGAGAGAGAGAGAGAGAGAGAGAGAGAGAGAGAGAATCAGGAAGTGCAACGGATTAGAAAGGAGGAAGTAAGGACAGCTATGAAGAGTTTGAAATATGGAAAGGCTGTTGGTGCAGATGACATATTGATGGAAGTATGGAGGTGTTTAGGAGAGATGGCAGTGGCGTTTTTAACCAGATTGTTTAATGGAATGTTGGAAAGTGAGAGGATGCCTGAGGAGTGGAGTAGTGTATTGGTGCGGATATTTAAGAATAAGGGGGGGATGCACAGGAGTGTAGGAACTACAGGGGGATAAAATTGATGAGCCACAGCATGAAGTTATGGGAAAGAGTAGTGAAAGCTAAGTTAAGTGAGGTGACAATTAGTGAACAGCAGAATGGTTTCATGCCAAGAAAGAGCACCACAGATGCAATGTTTTCTCTAAGGATGTTGGAGAAGTTTAGAGAAGGCCAGAAGGAGTTGCAACGTGTCTTTGTGGACCTGGAGAAAGCATAGGACAGGGTGCCTCGAGAGAAGCTGTGGTATTGTATGAGGAAGTCGGGAGTGGCAGAAGTACCTAACAGTTGTACAGGATATGTATGAGGGAAGTGTGACAGTGGCGAGGTCTGTGGTAGGAGTGACGGATGCATTCAAGTTGGAGGTGGGATTACATCAAGGATCTGCTCCGAGCCCTTTATTTGCAATGGTGGACACAGGTTGACAGACAAGATTAGACAGGAGTCCCCGTGGTCTGTGAAGTTTGCTGATGTCATTGTGATCCGTAGCAATAGTAGGGAGCAGGTTGAAGAGACACTGGAGAGGTGGAGATATGCTCTATAGAGGAAAGGAATGAAGGTCAGTAGGAACAAGACAGAATACATGTGTGTAAATGAGAGGGAGGATGCAGGGAGTAGAGTTGGCGAAGGTGGAGGAGTTTACTTGGGATCAACAGTACAGAGTAATGGGGATTGTGGAAGAGAGGTGAAGAGTGCAGGTAAGGTGGAATGGGTGGAGAAGAGTGTCAGGAGTAATTTGTGACAGACAGGTATCAGCAAGAGTGAAAGGGAAAGTCTACAGGACGGTAGTTAGACCAGCTATGTTATATGGGTTGGAGACGGTGGCACAGGCCAGAAAGCAGGAGACTGAGCTGGAGGTGGCAGAGTTAAAGATGCTAAGATTTGCATTGGGCATGACGAGGATAAACAGGATTAGAAATGGGTACATTAGAGGGTCAGTTTAAGTTGGACGGTTGGGAGGCAGTCAGAGAGGCGAGATTGCATTGGTATGGACACGTACAGAGGAGAGATGCTGGGTATATTGGGAGAAGGATGCTAAGGACAGAGCAACCAGGGAAGAGGAAAAGAGGAAGGCCTAAGCAAAGGTCTTTGGATGTGGTGAGAGAGGACATGCAGGCGACGTATGTAACAAAACAAGATGCAGAGGACAGAAAGATATGGAAGATGATCTGCTATGGCGACCCCTAACGGGAGCAGCCAAAAAAAAAAGATGACTCACCACTCAAGTGCTTTGCAAACTCCACACAAGGAGGAAGAGAGACGCGAACCTTTGATCTCGTTATTGTGAGGCAGCGGTGCTACAATTATGCCACTTGTGTAATATTGTGTTTTATAATTTAAAATTACAAACAATTTCTGAAATCAAAAAGTGTTAACTGCAGATCAACAGCAAGTTCTACATTCTACCAAAAAGTTTTCCCTCAAGGTAAATCGGTGCTTAATTTGATTGAGTTTTAAAATTCCAACATTTTGGGAATCCTTTCATCAAAATGCAGTTCAATTAATTTTTTGCTTTTGAGTCAATTGCTGATCATCATCCTTGTAACAGCCATGAATCTGCAGGATCAAAGCGTGCAAGTGGAAAACCAGCCAATCATAAACAGAAATGCAGAAATAAAACAGTTACTCTCACTGGTGTAACGGATTAGATTCACTTGCGACAACTCTTAAGATGCAGCACACAATTCATCACAGAGTCCTTTAATATGTAGTCGAAGCCACAACCAGTTGTTACAGCCACCTGTGGATACCATCACACAAACAAATGTATTAGAATACTAGCACCACTTCATGCTAAACAATTGGTTAAACTTCCTAGGCTACACAGAGTTTTGCATTCATGGTCTGTACTACCGTAGGAATTTCTGAAGGCTTGAGAAATGTGTCCTCAGTTTTTCTTTGCATTTCTGGCAGGACTGTGGGCTGGGACACTCAGAGGTTGCGTCTTGGGCCCACAGGCCGCCATTTGAATAGGTTGGCTGTAAACATTCTATCAGACTCCAGCATGCACTAATACTTTTGAAAGTAAATAAAGCAAATCTTAATCTGATTTTCACAAGGCTCTGAATTTTTCTCTACACAGTTCCTTTACAGTTTCTGCCGACACATACATGCCCAGAATATCAAATGCATTTTCAGGTGAATCAGTATGGACAGGGATCATTAAGTAAACGGTTTTAATTTAAAGCTACATTCTTAAATGAAAATGTGGAAGTGTGGACATAACCTCAATTCATCCCATCTGAAGAGACTTCCTGTTTAGTGTCCATTTTCATTTTCAGGATTTTTGTACCCAACAGTATGCTAGCCAAAAAAACCCATACCATTGTGAAGATACAACTAGATGACTTCACATTTGGATTATGCAATACAAGTATCATTTTTTTTTTTACCCATGTACACTAACATTGTTTGCTACTGATCAGTGATCACCATCTCATCTCAGAAGCTTTTTGCCATGCAAATGTCAGGAAAGCTGTAGATCCTGACGGCATCTCTGGGCATGTTTTGCCTTGCTGTGCTGATCGGCTTACTGGATATTTTTGCTTTTAGCTTCAATGAGTCGCTAGGCCAATCTGTGGGGCCAACATGCTTAAAGATCCACCATAATCCAGATACCAAAAAAATAAACCCTCTTGCCTAAATGATTTATCATCCTGCTGCCCTAACATCTGTCGTCATAAAAGTGTTGGAGCAGATATAGTTTTAATAAGCCTCTCAATCTCCACTGGTCCACTGCACTTTGAACACTATCCAAATAGATCAAATATCTCCCATGCAATGAACACCACCTTTACACACAGAAATCCTTCAAATTATGAAAGACTGCTCTTCATTGACTACAACTCAGCCTTCAACATAATTGTACCTCACAGACATTTCACTAAACTGAAAGACTTGGGCCTGAAAACACACTTCTGTGAATGGGTGCTGGACTTTGACAAGCAGACCACAGGCAATCAAGTGGAAAAACATCTGACACCGTTTTCCTTAAGACTGGAGTCCCAACAAGGATGTGTTTTAAGCCCCTGTTGTACTCTATGTATACCCATGACTGTGCAGCCACATTCAGCTCCAATTCAATAATAAAGTTATCTGATGACACGGTGGTGCTGGGTCTCATCTCAAATAATGAGGCAGCAATCATGAAGGAAGAAAGGAACCTGGCTTCATGGTGTCAAGCAAATAGCCTACAGCTAAACGTCAGTAAAACCAATAGAGATGGTTGTGGACCTAAGTAGGAAGTAGCAGTAGTCCGATACCATCAATTGGATCCCAGTGTAGAGGATAAGAACCTTCAAATGCTTTGCAGTTAATATCTCAGAAGACTTGAGCTGGGCCTTTATACACACAAGCACTGGTCACAAAGGCAACACTACAGTTGTATCATTTGAGGCAGTTGAGGAAATGTATGGTATCCCCAGCTATACTTAATACTTTCTATTCAAAGGCTATAGAAAGCATACTAACCCAGAGCATCATATCCTGTTATGGTAGCTGCTCAGCACAAGACCGTAAAGCTCTGCAGAAAGTGATGAAAACAGCAAAGCATCTTACCAGTTCTGCTCTGGTCCCCAAAACAAGCCATTTACAATAGGAGATGTAGAACCAGAGCAATCAAAACTAAAAATCCTTCACACCCCTTGAACTGCCTTTTCAGCCTATGGAAATCAGGCAGATGTTTCCAGTCTAATGGCCAAAACTGAGACTCAAAAGGAGCTCCAAACCTCACGCCATAAGACAACTCAATCAGGACACACTCGTCCCTTATTTATCCAAGCTTTTTTTTTTTTTTTTATTTATTTAGACATAAATACCACTATCATATTCCCTATTTATGCATCTGTATCTACATTACCTACTCTTTAAAATTTCTCTAATGCAGTTTGTTGAGCTAATCAGACTTGCATTTCACTGCATATACTACATGTACAGTAGTGGCCAAATGTTTTGGCAGGGACTACTGACTAATTAAAAATTTGCAGCCTCAGTGTTTGTGGAGGCAATTCACTTTATATTGTGCAGAGTGATCAGGAGGATATTAATTCATTGCAAAGAATTTTATAAGCATAAAAAGCTATCACAAAAACCCATTTCCACTTATTTTGGCCCTAGCACAAAATGATCAACTAAGTGTCCAGCAAGGCACCAGGACCATGTGAAGGACACAGTAAAGTGAACACTTTTGGACAACAGTGTCAAGAAGATCCACTTCTTTCCAAGAACATCAAGGACAGACTAAAATTCTGCAGGAAGTAAAATGATTGGACAGAACAACACTAGTGCAGAGTTAATTTATGGACGAATCCTCCTTCCAACCATTTGAAACATCTGGAAAAAGTCACCTTTTCCTTCTCTGGACAACTGAACGCCACCACGAGTCCTGTGTCATGCAAACAGTGAAGCCTCCCCAGACAACCAACGTGAGGGGTTGCTTCTTATCCAAGGGAGTGAGCCCACTCACAATTCTGCTAAAGAACACTGACAAAGAATGGGATCCGTATATTTTCAGCATGATGGAGCATAATGTCACAAAGCAAAAGTGACAACGAAGTGGCTCGGAGATAGAAACTTTGGATCACTGACCAGGAAAAACCCCAGATCTTAATCCTACTGAGAACCATTGTGGAAAGTTCTCAAAAAAGCAGGTAGACAACCAGGTGGTCACAAATTGTGATCAACTCCAGGCGCTAAAGAGGAAAGAATGGAGAACCATCCATTCAGTCAGGATTTGGCCCAGAAGCCAATATCTAGGATGCCAGAGCAAATTGCAGAAATTTGGAAAGGTGGGTCAACACATTAAATATTGACTCCTTACATAAAATTTGATATATTTGCTAATAATTTTTTTAAATAATTGTTCTTCAGTATACCATAAAAAAAAAAATCTGAAAAATACTGAAGTAGCAAAGCTTGCAAAATACATTTGTGTCATTCCCAAAATTTATGGCCACTACTGCATAACAGGGTATGTTATGAATAAAAATTAATTCTTAATCTGACCAAAATCTTTCTGTACATTTGTATTGTTTTTTTATTGCGGGTTGTTCATAAACAGGTAACCAAACACTGTAATAATTTCGTGTTTAAATACATTTTTGAGCACTCGTGTCAACTAAAACCATTAAGACGTGTATATCACAATATGCAAATACATTTTTATTCATATTAGCCGAACTATATTCTCACGAAGAATGACAAATATAAAAAGCCAAGCACATTTCAATATTGCATTCTACAACAAAAACATGGAATGGGGGGGGGGCGGGATTGATGGGGGAGAGAGGTCATCATATCAAGCTCGTCTAGTGGATTTATAACGTCGAAGCTGCACGAGCATTAGGCAAAATAAACTACGTGCAACTTTCAATAAGGCATGTCAGGTATTTCCAGATTTAAAAATTTGTTCATTCCAACTTGTACACAAAACTACCAGAGTACAGTAAATGAAACAATCTACAAACGGCAGTTAATGCACTTTTATAATCGGCTAAACATCACCTGAAATATGAAAATTACTAATTTAATAAAAAGATTACAACTGCAAACCCTTTAAAACGTGTTCAATGGTTAGTGACCATATGAGCTTCGTAAAATTAAATACCTGTAGTTGCCCACACTCATGCATACAATGACAAAATGTTCGCGTAAACTACGGACATTTAGCCACGTTAAAGCTGAACTTACTCATGCTAAATATTTAAAATGTCACATCTGAGAAACGCTCAAGATAGTAATTCGTTAAAAATACCCAGACTTCAAGAACTAGGCAAGATACTGAAATTTAAAATCCGCCATTACATTACAGACAACTTAAATACAATTGCAAAACTGTACTTTCGCCGTGGTAACGTCAACAAAATAAATAAAAAAACTAAATTATCACCGCACCGAGGTCCATTGTAATACTAAGGGCGCGCTTCGGGATTACTAAAACAATAAAGAAAAGCTTTTCTTACCTTGGAATTTCCGCAGTACACTATCGACACGATAAAATGACAGAATAAATACAAGACTTATTAGCAACTACAATTTTCACTAAGTGTTCAGTAAATAAAAATGTTAATTTTAAAAAAGCAATACTACAAATCTGTCCAAATCATAAGAAAACAGACTTTCTAGTTTCACTCCATCAACCTTTTCTTTACCGCTCACAAATTTAAAATTTCAAACCGCCAATCCTAGGCCGAGAGCCCTGGAAATATACGACCAACCAGCGCACTCAATAAATTAAAAAAAAATTCCTGCTATTTAAAAAGCACTGTGATTGGTTGGCCTAATGAAAAGGGGCAACATCCGCCTCTGTCGTCACGATGCACGCTACGGAAATTATGTAATTTCGCGCATGCGTAGCCCAAATCGGGTATGCTTACTGTCGGTACCCAGTAAATTATTTTGCTTCTGTTCCCCAATTACGGAAGCGGAAGCGTGTTAGGGCCACGGTGAAAAAAATACGGACAAAGTGAAGAAAAAAAAAAACTATATGTCAAACTATCTGTACCTTTCTCAGAAATTTAGAGAAAGAATGCTTTATTTTCTCTAATAGGCTCTTTTGATTATTTTAATGTGTGTGTGTTTAAATAATGAAAAAACTGCGCGTGTGTATAGTGATCTACTATGTAAAGTTACTAAAGCAAAGTCAAATCTTTTTCAAAAAAGAATATGGTTTATTACATTAGTCTCTGGTGTCAAGTGTAATTAAACTGAAACTATAAAGTTCGGTACGAAAGCCAGGATGTGCATTAATGTAGCTCAAACTGTTTTACAAGATATCAAATAAATAGTTAAAAAGTAAAAATAAATTAAAATTACAAAAGAATAATAATGTATAGTTTACAAAAATAAGTAATGCATACTTAACAAAAGAGAGATATATAAATGAGAGAATTATGAATATGTATGCAAAATTACCTATGCGCCCAGCTACAATCTCAAAACAAGCATTAAAGTTCTCCCCCTCCTCGTGTCAGAATTAGACCACCTTCAATAAAATGAAATAACAAATGATGTATTACTAAACTGCTCAAAAAAATTAAAGGAACACTTTGAAAACACATCAGATCTCAATGGGAAAAAGAAATCCTCCTGGATATCTATACTGATATAGACTGGGTAATGTGTTAGGAATAAAAGGATGCCACATCGTTTGATGGAAATGAAAATGATCAACCTACAGAGCCCTGAATTCAAAGACGCCCCAAAAATCAGAGTGAAAAAATTATGTGGCAGGCTAGTCCATTTTGCCAAAATTTAATTGCAGCAACTCAAAATTGTATGCAGCACTTTGTATGGCCCCTGTGTTCTTGTATACATGCCTGACAACATCGGTGCATGCTTCTAATGAGATGACAGATGGTGTTGTGGGGGATCTCCTCCCAGATCTGGACCAGGGCATCACTGAGCTCCTGGACAGTCTGAGGTGCAACCTGGTGGCATTGGATGGACCAAAACATAATGTCCCAGAGGTGTTCTATTGGATTTAGGTCAGGAAAGTGTGGTGGCCAGTCAATGGTATCAATTCCTTCATCCTCCAGGAACTGCCTGCATACTCTCACCACATGAGGCCAGGAATTGTCGTGCACCAGGAGCCACTGTACCAGCATAGGGTCTGACAATGGGTCCAAGGATTTCATCCTGATACCTAATGGCAGCCAAGGTGCCTTTGTCAAGCCTGTAGCAGTCTGTGTGACCCTCCATGGATATGCCTCCCCAGACAATCATTAACCCACCACCAAACTGCTCATGCTGAATGATGTTACAGGCAGCATAATGTTCTCCATGGCTTCTCTAGACCCTTTCACTTCTGTCACGTGCTCAGGGTGAACCTGCTCTCATCTGTAAAAAGCACAGGGCACCAGTGGTGCATCTGCCAATTCTGGTATTCTATGGCGAATGCCAATCGAGCTGCATGCTGCTGGGCAGTGAGCTCAGGGCCCATTAGAGGACATGGGGCCCTTGGGTCACCCTCATGAAGTCTTTCTGGTTGTTTGGTCAGAGACATTCACACCAGTGGCCTGCTGGAGGTCATTTTGTAGGGCTCTGGCAGTGTTCATCCTGTTCCTCCTTGCCCAAAGGAGCAGATACTGGTCCTGCTGATGGGTTATGGACCTTCTATGGTCCTCTCTAGCTCTCCTAGAGTAACTGCTTGTCTCCTAGAATCTCCTCCATGCCCTTGAGACTGTGCAGGGAGACACAGCAAACCTTCTGGCAATGACACGTATTGATGTGCCATCCTGGAGAAGTTGGACTACCTGTGCAACCTCTGTAGGGTCCAGGTATCGCCTCATGCTACCAGTAGTGACACTGACTGTAGCCAAATGCAAAACTAGTGAAGAAACAGTCAGAAAAGATGAGGAGGGAAAAATGTCAGTGGCCTCCACCTGCTAAACCATTCCTGTTTTGGGGGTCATCTCATTGTTGCCACTCTAGTGCATCTGTTGTTAATTTCATTAACACCACAGCAGCTGAAACTGATTAACAACCCCCTCTGCTACTTAACTGACCAGATTAATATCCCATAAGTTTCATTGACTTTATGCTATACTCTGATTAAAAAGTGTTCCTTTAATTCTTTTGAGCAGTATATTTACATGGCATTTGTTTCTTCAAGATGGAAGAAAAAGTATGAAACATATAAAGAGCTATATGGAAAACAAAAGAGACTTTCTAGGAGCACCAGAAGCCACGGCTTCAAACGAAGGAAAAGCCAATTCCACATAGCAGTTGTATTTTGTTTGTGGTATCCATCTTTTGCTGTTTGAGGCACAGTGGCTCATAGCTTAGCACAACTTCCTCACAGCTCAGACCACATTTTTGGTCACAAGAATTGTTCCGGTGTAGTTGGTAGAGGTATCTTTAGCCCTAGGGACACTTAAAAGACCATTGCACCATTATAGTCCACTCAAAATTATTTCCATTCCTTTTTCCCCACTGACTTCAATGTATTTACAAAACATTTTGTGAATTTCACCAAACTCACAGTGAAGCGAACTCCATGGACTTCACTCATCACTACTCCTCATTTGTGATGCTGACATATTGGAAGTTTTCCTAGCTCTGATTTGAAATGAAGCTTCTTGTACTCAGCTGGGAGAATCAGAGTTGAGCACATAGGAGGACAATATAAAAGGAAAATTAAGGAAGATGAAGTCTACTATGTGTATAGAGCATTCAGCCGTCAGTATCCTTTGGAACCATATTCAAAGGTTCAGTGTTTAGTAAAGTCTTTTGTTCACTGCAACATTGTGACTGAAGTATTCTGCCATATGCCACAAAGTTATGGTGAAAAAGACAAACAAAACCAAAGGGTAGAGCTCAGGTCAGAACTGTGAAGTCAGAATTACTGTTGACAAAACAAAATCTCTCAAGAGAGGACAATGTAAGCAATAAAGTCAGAAGCCAATTAATCAGGAACAAAGCTATAGTTTGCAAAAAAATGTTTGAAAACTCTCCTCAGTCTAGGATGTTGCTGGTGCTGTGAAGACAGGTTTTATAGCATTGTTGACTTGACATGTTGATGTGTCACCTCCAGAAGCTGTGGCCAGAACAATTTGCCATTGTGTCCCAACAACTGCATCACAAAATGATGGCATTCCACCACAACAAAAATGGTGTTGCAGAATAACCAAAATATAATGAAAATAAAAAAAGATTTCTTTTATTCTCAACTTTAGATACACGAAAGTTATACATTCTGATTCTCTGTTTCCATATTCCCCAAAACAACTTTTCAAGTCAGTGAAAAATACATTTGTAAAGAGATACCTTTTTAAAATGTTGTAAATCACAGCATGGAGCATTGTGCTGTGTGTTTTTAGTGCATGGTTTTCCTGGGTGGGACAGATTCTTATATTATTTTGCTTGTGACCGTCCATGCTCGGTAGAAACAACGGTTATCACAGCTACTATATCCCTCCACATTAATAATGAGGAATCCGTGTTCCTGGCAGAGTTTTGGTCTTAGGCTTATCTTCAAGTCTTCAATTCTTCAATGTGACCAATTATCAACTGTGGTATTTGACTGTTTATTTGCTGCCTACTTTGTTAGTGACTGAAACTGCATTATGACACTACCATTTTACACCTCCTTTTTTCTTCACTTCAAGGTAAGCCTCCTGATAAAATGAAAAAACACATACAGTCTAGCTGAGACCAACACAAAAGATCTGGCTGCCCTACATACTCACACAGAAGCAGAAACATCTACATCACCCCAGACCAACCAGCGCAGGCAAAATACCTTAGAACAACAAAGACAACATATGACAAACCACTGAGTGACATGATCCAAAGATCAGCACCTAAACAGTGAACGAAAAATGAATTACACACACAGCCTTTCTGAAGAGCAGCAGCAAACTGCCAGACATCAAGAAACATCATGACGGAAAAACTACAGGGATTCCATAACACTGACAACTCAAAACAAGGTATTCCCTTTATATTACAGCATATGCAATTCCCTATTCGTTTAGCATATTGTATGACTATCACCAAGTCACAACAACAAATGTTTAATAACGTCAGAGTTTATTTGCCAGGCCCTGTTTTTACCCATGGCCAGTTGTAAACTACATTACATTGAAACCACAGTTAAACGTAAAAGTATTTGCGGGTTACACACAGGGAAATATTTTCTCTGACAATAATGTTTATGCAAAAAATTGCTCTTTCTGACAATTACTATAGTTATCGGTATATTACATTACCTGACAGCCACACTTCACACATAGTGACTTACATGTGCCCTGCATTTCCCTTCTTATCCAATATGTTCTGTTAACCTGTTCATGTTACACTTTGTATTGTAAATATTCATGATGTTGTAAGTGACTGTAATAACATCCCATACTGATCATGTGACTATTCTAATATTGAGTCCTCTCACAAGTCACTACTTATTAAAATAATCTTTCTTACTGTAATGTGTGATATTCTTCTCTCCCTCATCATCATTTCATTAACACTTTTATTCTTACAAATGTTTTGCAAGCATGATTTGCTAGTTTATAATAAAGTCCTTTCTTTTTGCATTGTTCACTCTCACTTAATTAGGCATGACCTTATCTAGAATAACAACTTACATTATAAGCTAGGCACTTTGTATATGTATAGTCATGAAAAAATACATCCTCTTTTACTTCTATGATTTAAACATAGATTTGACATAGTTATCAATTGATTAGTCCTTCACAAAGTTCTAAACTAAAGTAAACCTAACTTCAAAATAATACATTTTTATTTAACAAAAAAAACGAGACAACATGTGTGAAAAAGAAGATTTGTGCTTACTGCTAATCGAGACAGGAGGTAGTCAAGTACATTTCATTAGCTGTTGACCAGGAAGTGATGCCAACTCTTTATAAAGCAGAACTTTAGTTTTTCTGGACCTTTCAGGTTGGAGGTAAAAATATGTTGAGAACAAATGATGTCTGCAGGGATGGATTTCACGTGGGTAATTAGATAGATAGATAGATAGATAGATAGATAGATAGATAGATAGATAGATAGATAGATACTTTATTAATCCCAAGGGGAAATTCACATAATCCAGCAGCAGTATACTGATACAAAGAAACAATATTAAATTAAATAGTAATAAAAATGAAAAAAATTAAAATAAAATTAATGCTAGCATTTACTCCCCCGGATGGAATTGAAGAGTCGCATAATGTGGGGGAGGAATGATCTCTTTAGTCTGTCACTGAAGCTACTCCTCTGCCTGGAAATGACACAGTTAAGTGGATGCAGTGGATTAATTATTAATTAATAAATAATTAATTATTGCTTCTCATCAGTCTGGGAAAGTTTATGAGGTAATTTACATATAATGTGAAATCCACCATTCTACCACAAGAAGGACTATATTTTAGAATGTCAAAAGACTGGCTGTATGATGTTCTGTGAAATTTCACAGAACCTAAAAGGCAGATACATAGATCAACTGTTCTGTGTCAAACCAGCCAACACAAAAAGGAGAACACATGTGGACCTAGTAATTTTAAAATGATTATAAAATAAGCAAACCATGAAAATTTGTATGTCTGACCATTTCTGCATTTTATATGATGTAGAAATATTGATAACTAGAACTAAACAGCAGTATGTTGTTCAAAGTAATTTTGATGCTATTGCTGACTGCTAGTCAGTCTGAGCTTACTGCTGATCCTAATACAGCCAGCAATGTACAGTAAGGTGGAACTTTTTAATGCCATGGTGAGAGCCACAGCCAAAACAGTAGCCCCTGAGAAAAAAACTAATTAGAAAACCTACCACCTTTAAAATACCATGAAAATCTCAGGGTTTAAGCTAAAAGAGAAATTATTGGAAGGCTATGGATAAAAACAAGATTAACAGCCCATTAAGTCTCATATAGCTAAATACAACAGAGTAGTCTGAATTGAGAGACAGTCTTACCTTTCTAAAATTTTAAATGATTATGTAGGAAATCCAAGTGCTTTATTTTCAACTGTTGGTTGTCTTTTAAACCCAGCTCCATTGATGAAATGTCTCCTGAAAACTTCAAGAGAAAAAAATGAATCTTTTATATAAGGTTTTAAAAATAAAACAAAGAGTATAAGTTGTAATAAAATACACTCCTAAAACGTAAACCATATTGAACCTTGCCATGCTCATTACAGTGAATTAAATTCCTTTACTAAAACAGGTTTACCTGAACTTTGTAGAAAAATTACTCACTTAAAGCAGTCCACCTGTGCATTTTTCCAAGTCCCAACTTTCCAACTGACCGTGTACTAGAAACAGTTAACTGTTAATTAGATACTGGTGTTTTCCTGGATTCTTGTGAAGAGCGCAGTAGTTAAACCACTACTTAATAAATCTTGACTCTTCTGATTTTTATTACTCCTGACCAATCTTTAACCTTTCTTTTCTAAGCAGAAGTCTAGAAAAAGTACTTTTTCAGCAGTTAAATGATGTATAAAAACTTAATTCTTTAACTTTCAGACAAGTTTTAGAGCAAGTAATTCTACAGTAATTGCATAAGTACTACCTGATGACTATGAAGCTTTGTGCCTTCAGATCAAATATTTTACTTCAGTTATTTCCCCAAGCTAAACTAAGGAAAAAAGGGAAATTTTAATTGTTAAAATACATTTAAAAAGGAAGGTCTTAGAAGTAAACTTGATCATCTGGATTTTCAAATCAAACCAAAGATTAAGAACCAAGGCATTACTATTGACTCAGATCTTAACTTCAAATCATATATTAACTACATTACCAAGACTGCGTTTTTGGATTTTTTTTCCTCATTTATGATATGTATGAAGGAAGTGTGACAGTGGTGAGGTTTGCTGTAGCAGTGACGGATGCATTCAGGGTGGAGGTGGGACTACATCAGGGATTGGCTCTGAGCCCTTTCTTATTTGCAATGATGATGGACAGGTTGACAGACGAAATTAGACAGGAGTCCCCATGGACTATGATGTTTGCTGATGACATTGTCATCTGTAGCAAGACTAGGGAGTAGGTTGAGGAAAACTAGAGATGAGAGGGATGAAGGTCAGTAGGAACAAGACAGAATACATGTGTAGAAATGAGAGGGAGGTCAGAGGAGTGTTGAGAATGCCAAGGAGAAGAGTTGCCAAAGGTGGATAAGTTTAAATACTTGGGATCAACAGTACAGAGTAATGGGGAATGTGGAAGAGAGGTGAAGAAGAGAGTGCAGACAGGGTGGAATGGGTGGATAAGAGTGTCAGGAGTGATTTGTGACAGACAGGTATCACCAAGAGTGAAAGGGAAGGTCTACAGGACAGGAGTGAGACCATCTATGTTATATGGGTTGGAGACAGTGGTACTCACCAAATAACAGGAGACGGAGCTGGAGGTAGCAGAGTTAAAGATGTTAAGATTTGCATTGGGTCTGAGGAGGATGAATAGAATTACAAATAAGTACATAAGAGTGTCATCTCATTTTGGATGGTTTGGAGACAAAATCAGAGAGAAAGATGAGATTGTGTTGGTTTGGGCATGTGCAGAGGAGAGATACTTATTAAACTAAGAAAAAAGATGCTAAGGATGGAACTACCAGGTAAGAGGAAAAGAGGATGGCCTATATGGATGTAGTGAGAGAAGACATGCAGGTAGTGGGTGTAACAGAGGAAAATGCAGAGGACAGGAGGATCTGGAAAAAGGTGATCCACTGTGGTGAACTCTAATGAAAGCAGCCGAAAGAAAAATAAAAAGAAAATATTGCAAAGGTTACACCTCATATAACATCAAGATGCTGAAAAATCAATTCACATTTTTGTTTTTAGCGGGCTAGATTACTGTAATGCACTGCTAACAGGACTACCTAAGAAAGATACAGTATGCACTGTTGAAAAAAATCAAGGGAACACATAATCATCATAGTCTAACACCAAGCTTCAGGGATATCAATCTGTGTAGTTAGGAAGCATAAGCGATTGTGAATTGTGGTGCAAGTTAAAGTGACAACAGGATCACTGGAGAAGGAAAGGCAAGACACCCCCAAAAAGTAAATGGTTTTGCAGGTGGTGGTTACAGACTATTGCTCTCTCCTTATCCCTTCTGACTAGAGTCTTCTCTAAGTTTTACATTTTGCTACTGTCCTCGTCACCACTGGTAGCATGAGGCGGTACCTGTAGCCAATTCAGGTTACACAGGTGGTCCAGCACCCCCAGGGTGGCACATCCATATGTGTCATCTGTAAAATAATCACAGGGCAGATAAAGGTTTGGGGTAGCCGCCCCATACACTTGGAAAGCAAGATAACGAAAAAAAAATGTATTAATAGACCGAGTTCAAAACAGAAATAAATATAACAGGCAAGATGGTAGTTATACAGTGAATTGGCAGGAAGGGGCAGGTACGCATCAACTGAACTGGAAGTGATATCAGCAGAACAACAGTCTACAGAAGGAAAGGATTAGTGGACAGCACCAACCCCTGGTTCGGCGGGTAAGTATAGTTATTCAAGCTCATAAGCTGTCTCCCATGCATATGTGAAAGACTGCCCCCCAAGCCCAGACCCATTGGGTTGGGCAGCCGAAACCAGGCGGTCTTGAACCTGTAGCAAAATATCAGCGTTGGCATGGAGAGAGCCCTGACAATGGAGGACAGTCAACCGGTAAGACTGGAGGTCCAAAAACCACCTTGTGACTCGTGGGTTTGATTCCCTGTGAACTGCCATCCACTGTAAAGGAGCATGATTGGTGTCAATGGGTAAACTCGTGGCCTAGGAGATAATACCTCAGCTGAGTAACTGCCCAGCTGATTGCCAGAGCTTCATGTTCCAATGCCACATACCTAGTTTCCCGGTTCAACAGTTTCTGGCTCAGGAACATAATGGGGTGTTCAACACTATTGATACTTTGGCTCAGCTCAGCATGAAGGTCTGTGTTTGAAGCATTGGTCTGGGGGTAAAAGGCAAAGAAAAGTTAGGAGCCATTTAATTAGGTCCTGACATCAGGGGCTGCTACAGGTCACTAAATGCAATTTCTGCCTTTGCCATCCTATGCCACGATGTTCGGGCCCACTTCTTTGTTAGATGCGTCAAGGGCGACAACCTCTCGGAGAAGCAAAGTACAAACTGGTAACAGTAACCTACTAATCCCATGAAGGCTTGGACCTTCCTCTTGGTCTTTGGATGGGGCCCTTTGACTAGTGAGTCTATTTTCAAACACTGTGGTCTTACCATGTCCCTGCCCACCAGGTAGCCCAAATATTTGGCCTCAGTAAGTCCAAAGTAACATTTCTTTGGATTTATCCAGAGTCCCGTCTGACCTAGTGTACGGAACACAACATAGACCTGCTGTAGGTCCTTCCATGTGCTGGAATAGATGATGACATCATCCAGGTAGGCAACACTATAGGAATTATGAGGACATACAGTAGAACTTTATTCACCAGACACTGGAAGGTTGCTGGTGCCCCGTGTAACCAGATGGAAGGACATAATGCTACCTTTATCCACTAGGGGTGCTAAACACTATCTTAACCTTTGCAGAATCCTTTAAAGCAGTGTTTCCCAAACTCGGTCCTGGGGACCCCCTGTGGCTGCAGGTTTTTGTTCCAACCGGATTCTTAATCAGTGACAACACCTGATAACACTGATTTCATTTAATTAGCTGGTATTTTTTTTTCTTTTATTCGACATTGAGAAAAGCACAGCAGCATGATTTTTACATTTATAAGACATTTATAAATATTTGTGCTTTTGCTATAGATTTAAATGCTTAACTCTCTTTTGTTGATTTCATTATACTTTGCCCTTTCTCTGTGCAGTTTTTCCCCATTCGTTGTATCTTAATAATGACAATTTAAAACAAGCAGATCAGACACCCAGGCAAACAACACTGAATAATCAAAGGCTACAACTACTTTAGAGTCAGACCCACTAATTAGTAAATAATGGATTAATTAAACAATTAGAACACCTAGAAAAGTAGAATGAAAATCAAGATGAAAATACTGTTAAAAAGAAAACAAAAAACATTCCTATATAACTGCTTGGTACATTTTAATATTTTTTTTTCGCAAACTTAGTTTTCTAATTTCTATATTAGTTCCCTAAACACAGAACTTGGGAAATATCAGTTCACTTAATTAGCCCAGGAGTTCAATTAAAAAAAGAAGCTGGTTGGATCAAAAACCTGCAGCCACAGGGGTCCCCAGGACCGAGTTTGGGAAACACTGCTTTAAAGGAACCTCCCAATACCCTTTCGTTATATCAAGAGTCCTCAAGTATTCTGCCTCACTGAGACGCTCGAGGAGGTTGTCAACTCACAGCAACGGATAGGTGTCGACCTGGGAAACCAGATTAAGCCAACAGAAGCCATTGTAAAACTCTGTTACACCTAAGTCCAGCATATGCCTGATTTCAAATTCTACCTTGGCTCGTTTTGCCTCTGGGAGTCGATACAGGCATTATCGGACCATAATCCTGGGTTCAGTCACAATGCCATGCACAATCAAAGAGGTCCGTCGAGGTTTCTTGCTCACCACCTCCAGGACAGACAGGATAAATTCTTCCAGCTCCTGCTGCTATTTGGCCATCAATTTGGTGCTGAAGAAAGAAAGAATGGAGCTGACTGCAGTAGGGACTCGGGTCCCTTTACTTGTATAGTTTCAGTAAGTTGATGTGATACTCCCATTTGCTCAGTCTGCAGTTTGGCTGCTTCACCAAAGAGGGCCCTGCCAATAAGTCAATAATTTGGAATTGGAAGTGGGACGAGTACCATGATGCTGTCTCCAGGGAGACCTCTGTGGAAAGACTTGCCATGGTCATAGCAACTGGCCTGTGTTGCTTGCGATTTTTCCTTGTGTTCTTTTAAAAAAGGTATGATTTTCCTGAACCTACCACGTAATGAAGCGATATAGAGTTTCCTCATAAATAACCTGCCACTGTACCAAGCGCCGAAACTCCATTAAACAAAATAAGAAAGCAAAAAAAGAAGCTGCAGCGACAAAGTTCCATTAGACAATAGAAGATTGAAACTAATTGCTCGTTATTTTTGACGATGGAAGTAAGTGTGTTTTGAAATTAAAATGTTTTGAAATTTGCATTTGCACAGTTTTCTTTGTATTTTTTTTTTATAATTTTGTGTTGCATGGTTATGTTTGTACCGTGAACCTTTACATTTATGTTAATAGTCATTTTCACTGTAGTAATTAATGCATATTCAGTGCTTGAAGTGGACTGGCACTCAGCGGTACCGGCAATTCTTTAAATTCCACAAGATAAGTTTCATGAGAGGGTGACATGGTGGCACAGTGGGTAGCACTGCTGCCTCGCAGTTAGGAGACCCGGGTTCACTTCCTGGGTCCTCCCTGCGTGGAGTTTTCATGTTCTCCCCTTGTCTGTGTGGGTTTTCTCCGGGTGCTCCAGTTTCCTCCCACAGTCCAAAGACATGCAGGTTAGGTGCATTGGTGATTCTAAAATTGTCCCTAGTGTGTGGGTGTGTGTGCTGGCGCCCTGCCCAGGGTTTGTTTCTTGCCTTGTGCCCTGTGTTGGCTGGGATTGGCTCCAGCAGACCCTGGTGACCGTGTAGTTAGGATATAGCGGGTTGGATAATGGATGGATGGAATTTTCATGAGAACTCCTTGACTGTGCATGAAAGACAAAAAAAAAAACTTTTACATGCATCTTGGAAACACTTAATTAATTATTCTGTTATCCTCTTTTTTGACAAAGTTCTGATTGACTGCAGTGGAGCACGATGTTACTTTTTTTTTCTTTTCAGTTTAATTCCTTATGTTGGAGTTCTTGGAGCAATGTGTCTAAATTGTAATACCAAGTAATCTACCATGTTTTGGTACCGCCAATTTTAACAAAATTTATAGTAGTTTTGTACATATGATGTATGACATTTCTAAACTTTTGAAAGACTTTCCTGCAATGGGCAGTGAACCATTAAATTGTATGTTACTCAGACTGACAGTCACGATGTTCACAGAGCCTTTTCAATTTAATTACAAGTGACATTTATATTTTTTCCTTTCAGCCAACTTGCTACAAGGATATCTTCTGGAAATTGGATGTTAATGAACATAAGGTAAGGTAAATTGCAAACAACCATCTGTTAAACTTGTAATTCACTTGTAGTATCTGACTTTTACGTGTATTTTTTTTTTCTTTCATTCTTTTCCTAGGACATCCTTACTGGTTCAGTAGACTGTGGAATATACTTGTTAATGGTATTTGAATATTAACTGTAAGCTTTATGTAACCTTACATTTGTGTTTACATTGTGTATGATTTCAGTACTTTTTCTCTTATCCTGTGTCAGTATGTCCTATATATATATATATATATATATATATATATATATATATATATATATATATATATATATTTTTTTTTTTATTTATTTATTTTTTTTTTTTTTCTTCATGTGTGGCATTCATTTACCATGCCCTCCACTATTATTGGCACCCCTTGTAAAAATGAGTAAGAAGGGTTAGAAAAAAAAATTTATTTTAAAAACTAGGGGGCCTTGCCCCCTGCTCGCTTTGCTCACCAACCCCTGGAAGCTACACTTGAGCTACAATTTAAACAGATTGTTTTTTTTCATGAGAACTGTTACATATGCATCATGTTCACTTTAATTTTAAAACTTCAGTAAAAACAATATTTGGAATTAACTTTTCGATATAATTTTTTATGGTCTTCCACTGTAAAATTTTCATCTGCTGTTATCTCTCTTTAACTCTGCTCCATCTATTTCTTCTGGAAGTCCAAATTGCTGCATTGTTAAATCCTCTGCTTCTGACATTTCTTTGATGATCGAAAAAGCTGTTTGTTCTTTCCACTTTTCAGATAATGGTCCTTTGAATGCTTCCCATAATTGTAAAGCATCAACTTCAGCCGTCATAATTAAGTACACGAAGAAGTGTCTTAATTTGTCAGGCATCGTTACAATAGTGGCATCAGACATCATTTCAAACATATAGTCGTCCGATTTACATAAACCAGCTGCTCGTGCCACTTCTTGAAAGGTACCATACGTAGTTCCATAAAGTGGAGTCATTTACAGCTTGTACAGGTTGTTATCTCAGGGCCATAGGGGTCAGGTCTACTGGAGTATACCCTCTTGGTGTGCTATTAATATGTTTTTTGCTTGGGTAGTCATATAGGATTATGCCCAGCTGAAATATCTGCCATCTCTATCTTGTTACCAGTCGTGATGCTGATGCCCATCAGTGCCTGCTGTACAGTTGGACTCCTGACCTCCTCCTACAATCTCAGAGACACTAAAGATAGACTGATGTGTTAAGCACACCACTAGGACCTGATGAAGTGAAATGGAGGCTAAATTACATATGAACTACAAACAAACATCTGTCAAGTTTCAATATGTAAATGTAACTTTTGCATAAGTAATATGTATTGTAATTAAACACGTATTTGATGGTCTTAAAGAGGTATTAAAAATCCCATAAGTAATAAAGGTCAAATTAAGTCAAATAATTGAATACCCTGATTAACCGGTATACAGTCACAAAAACTGTATTACTCTTTTTAAGGCATAATATTTTTCTCTTCACAGATCGTTTAACATAGTAAATTTCATTATAAAAATAGTAACTGAAAGGTGATCATTAGCACTATGATAACCGTGTTTCTTACATTTAACATTGATAACATGTGGAGACAGCCAAAGGATGCTTTTAGTTCATAGATTTCTTAATGTTGTCTATTCCTTGGTACATGGAGTGTCAAGTATGTGATCTGTAATATTCAATAATCATATTACAGCTAAAAAAACTTGAATACGAGATCCACAGGCAACAAAATCACTAGAGCTGTTGGTATGTTGAGAACAGACATGAATACCGTAGAATATTTGACACATTAGCAAACAAAGAACAGAGGCTGTTCTGCAGGCAGAAGGGGGGCTACAATGGAATATTAGGAATATTAAAAAAAAAATAAACGATAAACAGTAATGAAATTAATAAAACAAATTTGTAGAGTTGTGTCTAATAGAAGTAAAATTTTAACTCTGCCGATTTATACAAAATTTAAAATTGTAATATGTTTATAGCCCGTCTTTAGTGCGACTTGTTAAATGTAGGCCTGTAGGAGATCAGTAAGGTAGGGGGGAGCATTAAATGTTAAGAGCGATATTTTGTATTGTATTCTGAGCCGGTGAAGCTGAGAGAGAGTAGGTGTAATATGTTCAGCGGATTTAGAACAGCAGGTTATTATCCTGGCATCAGAATTTTGAAGAAGTTGTAAGCATTGGATACGTTTTTGTGGGATTCTAGATAGAATGGCATTACATTAATCAATATGTGAGGTGACTCGGGCATTAACCAATACTTCAGTACTGTGTTGCGTAAGAACAGGACGAAGTCTAGAAATGTTTCGGAGATGGAAGAAGGCAGCCCGAGAAATGTTACTTATATGGGAGTAATTATTTAATAGTAATAATTATAATTATTTAATAATTGCTAATATTAGTGTATAAATGGATATAAATAATTGCATTTAAACGATTCGCTAAAATCTGTTGTAAGTAAACGATACTGTTTTAAACGTTATTGTTTTTTCATCAGAAGACCCAGTTTCCACGTCTACCTGTATTAGTTTAAATGGCACTTTTGCCACTCGCAATAAGGCTGACGCGCTGACATATCGTGTCGACTGGGAAACACAGTGAATGCGGTGTCTATCTGTATATGTCTATGTCTGCAACAATATCTAACATGCCGTAAAGTGTTCACGCATGCGTTAAACAGATTGGGCAGCACTGTAACGTGTGCGATGACGTAGCCTTTCAATACGCACGTGCGCCTACGAGGTAGTGACACACACCACATGCGCTAAATGAAAAAAACAAAAAAAATCCACTTTACGGCACGGTCCGATCTGAACTGTGCATGTTGATTCACAACTTGACATTACGGTATATTCATTTTAGTTCCATATTAGTTTACCATAATGAAAATATTCATCCCGAAAAATAAACGAAGCAGCTTTCATTGCATAATATTGACATCCAAGGTTCGATCGCCATAAGGGGAAGCATAGGTGTACACACCTGATGAGCCCCAATTAGGGTGAAATAAATGTTGTGCACTCTTTGTATTATTTGGCAGGTACTGTCTGTGTACGTGTATATATATATATATATATATATATATATATATATATATATATATATATATACACAAATATGTAGTGCTTTATTTTTCCACTCACGTAATAAATTATGTAAAGTCCCCTTTCCATTGTGATCTGTTGTTGCAATTTCCTTCTATGGACAAATTGTGTTTGTTTAAAATATATCTTAAGATATCAATTATTATTAATAAAATTGCAGTTTGTCTTAAGGCATCAGGTTTACAAAACCTAATGTAGCCAACCAATTTTATAGAAATCCTTTTTTAACAAAAGAATTAACACTGTGTTGCATGGCATTGTGCTGACTGTCCCCCTTAGTGTTAACTGTGACAGTTCACTTGTTAAAATTCTTTAATTCATTCTCAGTTGTGCAATCAGGTCAGATACTGAAGAAATCGAGAGTATAAAGCCACCGGTTCAAATCCTAATTTATTCCAACGCCTATTAATCTTACAAAGAAGTTCAACTTTACATCCAGACTTTTAAGTGAGTGAGCAGTTATCACTTGAATCAATCTATTTGATTTTTTTCACAGTAAGTTGCTTGTTGCTATAGTTCATATTTGTAATACGTTTGTTCTTAGTCATCTGTTTTTAATGTTGTTTCAAGGTGTCTCTGTAAAAAAAACCCAAGTAACCAAACTTACCTATTAGGACAATAAAACTGAACTGAATTTAACAGCTGTAAAATAAAATATTCTTCAGTAACTGAGCAAAATTTAAACAGCATGAAGTAGTTCAGTTTATAATGAACACAATATTGACAGAGTGCAGTGACATTCTTTCTTACAAGTTTAATCAACATAACACACCGTTGTTTGTGTGTGGACTCCTAATCTTAAGTGAATGGTTTTATTCACCCATATTGATACAGAGCCAGTTCATTTTTATAACTTTAAAAAAAGGAAATACAATACACTTTTTCATACATTTTTCATTGAATAAATAAATGGTATGTTTAAAGTGAAATATCTGTGAACAATGTTTGTCAAAAAAAGTATACACATACACAAATTTTATATATATATATATATATATATATATATATATATATATATATATATATATATATATTATGAGTAGAAAATTCAGTAATAATAAAGATGTATAAATGGTAAATGCATTTATCTAGAACACAAATACAATGAAAATGGCCAACAATGGGGAGGTTTTAAAAACTATTAGGAAAAGGGAACACAAACATATTAATAGATTAAAAAAAATGTTAGCCGAGGTTTTGAACACAGTAAAAGTGAATCATTAAATTTGTCTAAAAAATGAAAAATGCTATTTTAGGTTAGTATTCTTTCTATAGCCTTTGTATAGAAAGAATTAAGTATCACTGGTGAGAAAGAAGAAAAACATTATTAACTGTAATGGTATAAGTAGTTACCTCATACATACCGAGGACTGTATTTTGTATTAATCATGCTGCAGAGAGCTATATGAGTTTTTACTTCTATATGATTTGTTTTTCATTTACTGTAGGTAGAAAAAGAATTAAGCTTGTGCACAGAATTATGTGATTAACTTACATTCTTTTATGAGAAAAAGACCTCTTGATACTAACAGAACACCCTGTGATATTATAAATCAATGTAATCATTTTCTGAATTCTTGCTTAAAAATATAAGAAAACATGTCACTTATAAATTAATAAATAAGGATTATTAATCTAACCAAACAAATATAATCTAATGATATAATCCCTTTATAACTAATGTAATGAACTATAAGAAACTGCTTAAATTGGTCTTATGTGTGTATACTGAGAAGGGCGTATTCCTTAGGAATGCGAGTGCCTGATAACTCTATATTTTGGTATACTCCTGTATGTAATAAATCAGGATGTAACCATAATTTACAACAATCTAGGTATGACCTCAAAATGAACTGCCATGTTTTTTTTCTCTCTTTGGCCAATGAACAAGCTAGGTAATAAAAGAGGATTTTTTTCTTTTAATCAGTCTGTCTGATCCCCAATCAGCTGCACTAAGCTGGGGGTGCCAGTCTCTCAGTCTCTTTAACTCACCAAGAATAAAGAAATTGCTTTTTACTAGAAATTGGTGTTTGTTTCCCGTTGTTTTCGACTTTAGCATCCACACTGGGGATACCCTAAATTTCTTCAAGTGATACAACTGCAGTCCTGCCTTTGTTGACCAGTGCATGTGTGTGTAAAGTTCAGCTCCAGTCTTCTCAGATATTAACTCCAAGGTATTTATCCTATAGACTGGGACTCATTAATGGTTAGCAGGGTGTAGGACTGCTGCTGCTTCCTAATGAAGTCCACAACCAGCTCTTTGGTTTTACTGACATTTAGTTGTAGGCTATTTGCTTGACACTATGAATCCAGGTTCTTTACTTCCTTCATGAATGCTGCCTCATCATTATTTGAGGTAAGATCCAGCACCACAGTGTCATCATCAGACTTTATTATTGAATTGCAGCTGAATGTGGCTGCACAGTTATGGGTATACATAGAGTACAACAGGGTCTTAAATCCCAACCTTGTGGGGCTCCAGTGTTAAGGAAAATGATGTCAGATATTTTCCCACTCTGATTGCCTGTGGTCTGCCTGTCAAAGTCTAGTACTCATTCACGGAGGTGTGTGTTCAGGCCCAGGTCCTTCAGTTTAGTGAAAAATCTGAGGCACAATTATTTTTGAAACCTCATGGACAGCAGTCTTGCATGACAGATTTCTGTCTGTGTGTAAGGGTGGTGTTCAAAACATGGGCGATATTTGATCTATTAGGACAGAGTTCAAACTGCAGTGGACCATTGGAGCTGGAGATGGAGGAGTGAGAAAGAAGGGAACAAGGAGTGATGATTAAAAGGAAAATCATGTATCTGTGCAATGCTAAGTATAAATTATGCTAACATAGGTAACATTCTTGATTGAAACTGCTAAAGAGCTGCAGAGATATTGTTAACATTTTACTGTTATAAAAGAGCTGTTTGTGTGCAAAATAAGGAAGTAAGTGCATGCCTCTTCAAAAGAAAGCTGCTGATCCATACACACCCTGTGCACTAACTAATTTAAGTAGATTGCCTAAAGTTGTGGGTGTGCTTTAGGGTTCCTCTTAAGTTAAATTAAAACTTACATCGTGTAATGTTAACTGCTTAAGCAAGTTTCCACTCAAAAGAGGCAAACAAGCCAGGTATAAAAAAGGGAAACTCAGGCAGGCTGATTGTGACAGCTCCTGCAGCCTCCTGCTCGCCAAGAATAAAAAGATTCTTCTAAAACTTTAAATTCATGAGACTCCTGTCTTTCCTGACTTTCAGCGACCACAAGAGCAAATATAGTTTTAAATAAACATCTCAAACACTTTCATGACTACAGATGATAGTCATTTAGGCACAAGGGTTTATTTTTTGATACCTGGATTATGGTGGATCTTTTTAAGCATGTTGGCCTCACAGATTGACCTAGCAACTCATTGAAGATAAAAGTAAAAACTTCAGTAAGCCAATCAGCACAGCAAGGCAAAACATGCCCAGATATGCCCTCAGGACATGCAGCTTTCCTGACATTTGCATGCTGAAAAGCTTCTAAGATGAGATAGTGATCATTGATCAGTAGCAAACAATATCAAAAGTGTCCATGAAAAAAACTGGTACTTGTATTGAATAATCCAAATGTGAAATCATCCAATTATATGTTCACAATGTGGCAAACACTTTTTATCCCTCACCGAAAGTGAAAACTGACCCTAAACAGGAAGCCTGTTCAAATGGGATGAATTAAATCCATGTCCACACTTCCATATTTTCATTTAAAAATGTAGGTTTAAATGAAAATTGTTAACAAATGGATCCCTGTCCATACTGATTCACCTGAAAATGCATACAACATTCTGGGCATGCATGCATTGCCAGAAACCCCGTAAAGGAACTGAGTAATGAAATATAGAGCCTCCTGAAAATTCACTTTCCAAAAGTATCGGTGCGTGCAGGACTCTGATAGAACGTTTACAGCCTACCTATTCAAATGGTGGCCTGCCATAACATGAAACAAATTACATGAAAGTTATTTGTTCAGGATCCTTTGACTACTTTGGGGAAATTTGCAGTGAACACTAAATGTGGGATGACAAGCTGCCAGGAATGTAATTTTCTGGTAATAATGCTTTGAATACACACATCAGCCATTATATTTTAACAATGTTTTTTTGTTTAAAAAATCCAATGTCTTTATTTACTTTTCTGGTGTTAAAGTTCAATTCTGAGCCCCTGATAATCAAAGGATATTGAGAAACTGGAGTAGGCAGAAGGACATTCAAAACCATTTAGTATAGGACAGGGTTTTGTGTGCAGGTTTTTTTTATGGATTGTCTGTGCTTTTGTGCTCTGCAAAGTATTGTTCATATCCATTAGATTTAAGAAGATAAGCATCTTAAGTTGCGTATATGAAGGATGACTTGTTTCTAAACATGTAATTTTTTTCTGTTACAGTAAAAGCTTCACTCCTGTATTATGTAAAGATTATAATAATTCAGTGTTCCTCTGATGCTATAGTTTATCAGCAAATTGTCACAAAGTTCTGCTAATCTATCATTGCTTGCTACTTCGGCTCCGATTTTAAATTTCTGTTGGGTACTGATTAAACATAATCAGTTTTTTTAAAGACATTCTTGCTACAGTTGGGTACAGACCTTCCACATCCAGCATGTAACAATAGCACATGAATCTTATTTGAGTTGGAATCTGCTCTCTTTTGAAAGCAGTTTCAGTCGCATTATAATGTAAAATGGTATTTTATATGCACTGCTTTGAATCTCACGAACTCTTACAAAAAAATTTAATAAACAAAATTGTACTTATCTTTGAAAGCAGCTAACCAAGTCTCCAAGTGCACCTGAGTGTTTGGCCATATGTACATTTCTTGCTTGTTGTTGTGTTTTATGACTTGTGTGACATGTAATCTTCCACAATTTAATTTTATCATTTGTTTTCATAAATTTAACATTTTGTTTCTGTAACCAGTATTTATGTTGTACATAACTGATGCTAAAAGATGTCCCACCAATGAGTTTTACATCCAAGTATTAAAAATGTAATTTGGAAAGAATTTTAAGGCGCTATGTGCACATTAATACTGGTTGCATGCAAGTAACCTTCACTCTCAGAAAATCTTTGGGACTGAAAACATAGAATCCATTATGGAAGCAAGATGTCAAGGGCAACCGCAGGGGTTTGTCAGATATTATTAGGACCAGTTTATAAACAAAAAAAATGCTGCAGCTTTGAGGCAAAACATAGTGCTATTCATATAATCAGTTTCAACATATCTGTGATAAACACTATAAACAGAAATTATTTATCTGCTATTTAAGTTTATAGAAGGCCCAAAACAGCCTTGATTTTCTTTCCACTTAAGTATGCATCCCACATATAATGGTATATTCCTTCAAAAAATAATTTTTTGCAGGGTTTGTAAAAAAAATCTTGAAATTGATTTTTTTTTTCTTAAGAGCAACAGTGTGAGTGATAAGGACAGGAAGTACTTTATACCTATATGAAATGTCTCCATTGCACAATAAAAATATGTGCTTTGTGATGTGCAAACTCATGAGCTGTACATTCAGTAGTTCTAATTCATAATGTTGTACTTTGAATGATTGGCAAATCCATAATCTGCTGCTTTTCTTATCAGTAATTTCAGTGAAGAGCCGCAACTGATGCCGAATCCACCATCACAGAAGAAGAAAGGAAGAAAGAAGAGATCTTCCTTTGGAAGAGATGAAAATCAGAATCCAAGCAGAAGGAGATGAAAGCATACAATTTTAAATTATAATAGTAGTCATGTTGTATTCCTGTAAGAGTTTTAATTCTTCACAGGGTCTACTTTTTATAACTTGGTCATTTGTTATAAAGTATTTAACAGCATTACTTTTTAAATGTTTGTATAATGTAGCAATTTTGTGGCGAGAGAAACAAAGATTGTACTAGTTTTAAAAAAGGAAAAAATACCAACCATTTGGTCCATCTGCAACCTGTAACTGTTTGTTGTACGGCAGCTCCTGTTGTAAATCTGATCCTTGCATCTATTGGACAATGTAAAAAAAAAATGTGACTTATCTTGCTCTGATTCCACAAATTTGCACTTTGCACCTCTTTTTACTGTTGTATAAAGTGACATTTTTCTTTAATCACATCAGTTTATGTGTTTGAATAATCCAAACTTCATAGCTTTAGGCACTTGGAGGGTAGAAAACAAAGGCAGCATTTATTTATATAGTGTCATCCAAATGAAGAGTATAATTCAAGGTGCTTTGCAAATGGTCGTAAGTGGAACCAAAGAAAAACCATAAACGAACAATTGTACTAAGGGTCAGATGGTAAGTAGGGGATGGAAAAAAGTTTTGGGGTCCCATGCCTAAAAGCACGCCCAGGTTCCACTGGGTATTGCTTCATATATATATATATATGGCAGACAGGCACCCAACACACTGTTTATTTACAAATATTGTATTGCCTTTCCTTCCTCGCCGCCTCCAGTCCTCACTCCAGCTTTGTCCTCTTCCACCCGACTTCTGCCAATGACTGGAGGGAGGCGGCCCCTTATATACAGCTCCCGGATGAGCACCAGGTGTTCCCAGCAGCTCTCCGGGTGTCTCCCAAAGTCTTCCCCCCAGCACTTCCTGGTGTGGCGGAAGTGCTGGGCTCTCGGGATATTTAGGCACTGGGGCACCGCCTGGCGGTGGCCACGGGTCTCTACACGGCTGGGCTTCCAAGCCCTGTACCCGAGGCCCCCAGCATAACCAGGACGGACGCACCCTCTCGGTCTGGTGGAGGCACAAGCCCTCCTCCAGTCCTCCTGGGTGTCCCGGCTGGGCTCCAGCCCTGGCCGGGTACCACACAGGATATTCAGGCACTGGGGCACCACCTGGCGGTGGCCACGGGTCCCTACAGGGCTGGGCTTCCATGCCCTTTACCCGAGGCCCCCAACATAACCAGGGCGGACGCCCCCTCTCGGTCTGGAGGAGGCACAAGCCCTCCTCCGGGACCACAATATATATATATATTTTTATTTTTTTTTAAAGGCGGCCTGTGCCGATGTCCTCAAGTACAGGATCTTGGCATTCTTCTTCCTTTTACCAGACTTGGGAAATTTGGTCCAAATGGTAGAGACACAGGGAAACTGGATACTAAGAACAGAAACAAAAGACAATGTCATAAGTCTCTAATTGAACAAATCTCCAGATTATCAAAATTGTAACACATTATTTAAATGACTACTGTTTCAGCCTGATGTATCTAGTTTCAATGCTCCAAAAATATGGAATAAAGTAAAAAGTCTCACCACTTATGTTTTGCTCTTGGAATAGCAAGCAAAAAAGAGGATCTAAGACTATGATTGCAGACTTTAAGAGAACAAAAATTCTAAGATGTATGAAGCTGCAGTGTTATTCAAAGCCTTGTAAATAATTAGCAGGTTTTTTTTTAATCCATTTGGGGATAGGCACTGTAATACTGGTGTCAAAACCTGTTAGGAGTGCATTGGAGTAATCTAAACAACTAAAGACACATAGGTAGGCATAAACTGTTTTGCATCCTCTAAAGACCTAAAGGACGTGTACTGTATTTCTTAAATGGAAATAATGCAGTTTTGGTGACTTAATTAATTAATTAATACAGGGCTCCAGACTAAAGAATATATACTTTGGAGCAAATGGCTCACAAAATTAAACATAAAGATGACCTCCTATAACCTACTTAAAGACATGTCTGCCAACTGGCCTTTGATAGGAAATTTGACCACTCTCCACTCAGTCTGCATCACAGTATGGACAGATTTAACTTTTTTGCTACCTATTAGTCAGGTCTGCATTATTATATACAGATTGTTTCGTATTCCCCTGGGAAAGGCCATGTTTAAACTCTATGAATTCACCAAAATTGCCAGCAGTGTATAATAGTATTTTGTCTACACAAACATCAGTGTCTCAGTTTGTAATGAATGTCATGTAATTTACCTTTGCTGCCCCACACTGTGTGTTGTGCTTAAAGTTCATCTGCAATACTCTCATGTCTCTAATGAGATGAGGAGTGTTGTTATCATACACTTTAGTACTACTCCATCCTTTTCCACATAATTCCTTGCACTTTATCATGTAGATACTATTACATTTTATTTTTGGTTTGTTTAAAGTCATTCTAGACAGGTTTTTTTTTTTTTTTTCTTTTTATTAAAGTCACAAGAAGTGGCCTTGAATACAGGTGTCTTTCTGGGGGAACACTTTGCAATTACATACATGCAAGAATTTGTATACTTATAAGACGTGTGTGTGTGTTAGTTTCAAGTAAGAAATGGTTTAAAAAGAGACAATTTATTGCAATATTGTCCTTGTTTTAAATTGGTAGATTTCAGTGCATTGTTTTCAATCCTCACATTCAACTGTAGGTGAATCAATAGTCAAACAACACTAGGAGGTGCTACACTTAGCCATTAAATATAAGCAAGCACATAAAGAGTTTGCAGAAACCTGCATTGTATAATGTATAGCCTCCAACCTTGTTTGATTTTTGCTAAAAGTCACTGTTGAATGTGGCAATCAAGGCACATGCACATTCAACCCTTTACCATAGGAAAAAAACGTGGAAAATATTATGGTACTATTTTATTTTTAGGAAAATCACATATATCTAGCTGTGAAAAGAATACTTGCCATATTTCAATTCAAGGTTCCCGAACTATACCTTAATATGTAATATGTACAAAAAAACAGTAGCTTGCTATGACTGGCATCAATCATTGTACTCACCTTGCAAATGAGTTTTGGTGTCTGAGTCTTGCATCTATCACGTCATCAGTTATAAATGGATTTAAATACTGTAAAGAAGCATCTGAATCCAGTACATCTGCTTATTTCCCTGGTGACTGATGAGAATGCTGCATTTCTCACACTATGTAGATTCCGAAGTACAGTAGACCCCCACTAAGTCGTGGTTCAGAGTTTGCGGTCTCAGTCATTCACAAATTTTTCCATAGAACCTATCTAATAATTGTTAGTGGAAAAACGCAAATACCCTACCCAATTTTTATGGCTTTTATCATGGCAATACTGCGCTGTAGAAAGAACAGGAAGCAACTGTAGAGGAAAATGCGGCTTGGGATGGTGAAAGTAACCAACAGCATTTGAACCTGCATTTCCCACCAGTCCCTGCAGTGGCTCTGATTGGTCTTCTGTTGAGGGTGCTGGGATTGTTGGGGTCAAAGGATGTCAGCGCGGCTTTTAAAAAGGGGAGCGGTGACCAAAAGCAAAAAAAATGTTTTCATAAAATGCGTTTCATGTTCCTGTCTGTCTGCCTTCTGTTGGGTTACATGTACTTATTCGTTTTGTCCTGGATCATTTCGTGCTTGGCGTCTGGATTGTCTGCCTGTGTACATGAGGACTGTAAGTGGATTCATGGCGATCTTGCAAAGAAAAGAGCGTTCCTGAGCCCGTCCACCCATCTTCACCATTTCAGGAACTAGCGGTAGGACTATCTTTACATTCCCGTTCAACATGCGGATCTCTGGACTATCTATTTTCATCATTACATTTCATCTGTTGCTGTTTTTCTTGAACTCTCATGATTTACTGTGTGTGTTTTGTTTGTGTTTTGTTGTATTTAATGTGTAATCGCCCTAAGGGGAACAGGGGTGGTATCGTTGTTTTCATTTATTTTATTTGTTTTCATTACATTCTTTATTTGCTGTTTGATTACCGGTTTGCTTTGTTTTTGTCTCTGTGAGTGTGTGTGGGTTGGGCCAAGGATCGGTGCATCCCTGGAATCTCCACCATACAAATAAATGAATCACCATCTTCTTGACAGTGTGAATCTCAGAGGCACTGGACCGCTACAGCGTTATTCATTTCTCCTTGCTGCTGACTGACTGTGATGCATCTCCAGCTGAGTGTTCTTGTGTTTTCTGTTTTGTTCCTCTTAACCCTTAAACCGCCACAACCAGCTATAGTCGTTTCCCAGTACCATTTGCGGGCACACAAGAGCTGATCAGTCAGTGCCGTACCTTCGTTGAGCAGCCAGCTCATGACCACTGCCAGCCCCTTGTCAGCAGGGAAGCTGAACGGACCCATAGAAGACACGGACACTCCTCAAAAAAACCCTCTTAAAAAACGCTGATAGACTACTTTCACATTGCTCCCTTACTTGCGGCTGCTCTGTCGCGTGATATGCTTCTGGCGTGACATTATGCCTACTTAAAAGCCCGAACAGCACCTGTCCTTTTTGGCTTATTGTTTTGTTTCTCTCTCCTCCCCCAGACATCCTCTGCTTCTGTTGAGGGTCCCGCTCCCGTTGTGCTCCCCTTTGATGTTTGTTTATTTTTAATCAAAAACTAACTGTGTACTGAGCTCGTTTTACTTCTGAAAGAGACATGTTTGTTTGAAGTGTTTGAATAAAGTTTCTGTCTCTACAATCTCCTGTGTTTCTGTGACATTCTGTGACCCAAGCGTGACACCCTGCAGCACTACAGCTTCACTGTCCTTGGGATTGAGCCGCTGCACTAGACTAGCCTGCCAGCATCAGCGCTTACCTCTGTGTACTTGAGTGCAGCCAGTTCAAGTGCAGTTGGCTCAGTGATTTACTGAGTTTCATCCATGGAGTCAGTTGCACTATATGCATATTGTTCCACTAGTATTTTAAATAGTTTTTGCAGTTCATTAGCAGTGTGTAAAATGATCAGTGTTGCAGTAATTGTGATGTTCTTTGTATGAAAAAAATGTGTTCCATTAAAATTTCACTTTTTCTTTGTGAATTGTGATGTTTACTTAAAGTGCAGCAAAAAAGTATTTGGCGTCCAGGGATTCATTAACCCCCAAGTATGTGGCAGGTTAAGGGGTTAAGCCCCAAGATGCTGCCAAAACGCCCTGCATCTTGTAAGACTTCTGGCAATGAAAATGTGCTTGCATGAATTACAGTACATATAGCAGTAACATCGGTATTTTACATTCAAGCACTGCGAGTGATATATCAGTACAGTACTGTACAGTATACAGGTTTACCTTCACATTCTTTTTTTTAGGTAATGTATTAAGCTGAGTTTGAAATTAAATTAAAGTATTTTTTGAGCATATTTAGGGTTTAAACTATAAAAATATGCAGTTTTTAACCACATCCAAAATTTGCGGTTTTTCACAATTCGCGAGTGCTCTAGGAACGCAACCCCTGTGAATTTTGGGGAGTACTGCTGCACTTTAATATTACAGTTTGACCACTATTGCCATCTTTGTGTGCCTTACGTGCTTCAATAACACTAGAAATATAATCTATTTTACTGCCATTATCTACTATATAATGCTAAGGTCGTTGGTCAGTTTGGCTTTGGTGATGCGACAAAAGAGGAAGAGCATGTGTGAGACGCATGAGAAGTAAAGGTGTATGAGGCAAACAGATCCTTGCATTCAAAGATGGCAAGCCACCTGCCAAGCAATTAAAACAGCTGTTGTTCACACTGTGACAAAGTTGGGCAGTGCCAGATTTATATGTGGTGAGGTGCTAAGCTTGGAGGCCCTTTTTTTACAGTTGAAGGTCTTGCAAAGCACAGTTGATATCTCTAACAAAGGGGGTGGTGGTAAATGAGTATGATCAAAAAGCAGTGTTGCAATTTGAAGTCTTGAATGAGTCTGAAGTGAGCCTTTGTACTTCTTGGTGAATTTGGTGCATGGGGCTTTGATGAATGGGACATTAGTGGTCGTTGGGATTTTGCCCTTTTGGAGTGTTGAATTTGATTGAAGAGTGGTTTGGTCAAGGGAGTTTGCTATTTAAATATGACACTGAGTGCACTCCATAGGTTGGTTAGTGAGCCAGCACACTCATGGACTCCAGACCCTAATTATTTATTAATATAGCACCTTTCCCATGCTCAAGGTGCTTCAGAGTCTCCAGAAGAACAGGGTGTATATATAACATTGTGTACAAATAATATCTGTATAGAACACTGAAGAAATGGATCAATATTAAGCATTTAAATAGAATAAAAGACAATAAACCAGAGTAAAAGATTGAATTCTTTACTAGAAGGAAAGCCTGAACAAATAAACATTTGTGAGCTAGCACACACAAATTATCCTGAACATCTAGATAGAGAGCTAAACTGAAAAAAGCAGCAGAATGTTAGGTTAAGTTAACACCTTCCTGGACAGATGATTTTTAAGTTGTTTTTTTTTGTTTGGTTTTTTTTATTAAAGGATGAATTGAGTCAGCAGATATAATCTTTGGAGGTCACTCCAAGGTCTGTGCTGTAGAGCTGAATGCCCCACCACCCATAGAGTGCAGGTTAATGTGGGGCACAAAAAGATAGGCAGAATCCATGGACCTTCATGGCTGAACAGCAACATAGTGGTGGAGAGGGTCAGTGTTGTAGTCTGGTACAAGGCCAGTTAAAGCTTTGTAGGTTAATAATATATTTTTATACTCTGTCCTGTAAGACACAGGGAGCAAGTGAAGGCAAATTAGGATGGGTGTTGTGTGCTCGCTGTTGCTGGACTCTTGCAACAGAGTTTTGAATCATCTGGGGCCTCATGCATAATGCCGTGCGTAGAATTCACACTATAACATGACGTAAGCACAAAAGCCGAAATGTGCTTACCCACAGAAAAATCCAGATGCAGGAATCTGTGCGTTCGCCAACTTTCGTGTTCTTCCACTACATAAATCCCAGTCAGCATGAAAAGTAATGTGCATGCACGCGCGTGCTGTCCTGCCCCAACTCCTCCAAGAATTAAGCCTCTTTGAATATGCAAATCAATATAAATCGCCCTTAAGCTCAACCTTCTGTGAAAAGACAATGGGAAAAGCACAGGGGAAAATATAAGAATTTCAGTGAATACCAAGTGGAGGCAAAGGAAAAACGTACTATTTGTTGATTTAAACAGTGGTACAATCAACAAAAGGAAGTTGATCGAGTGACAGAGTGTCAGTGAAACTCGAAAGCTCAAGTTCACAAAGTCGCACAGTGCCAAAATAAAAAAGAAGTTGTCAGATATCAAAGTTGCCATGAAAAGGGAGTCGTAGCCCTACGTCTGAGCTTATTCGGGTACAGAGAAAAAAAACTGGCACACAGTGGAAAAAAAGCATGAAATGTCAACTTTAATCTCAAAATTTCCACTTTAATCACACAGTTTATTTTGTCATTAAAGTAGATCATTATAAACTTCATCTTAAAATCATTTAATTGACTAGTTTCTCAAATCCCATCATAACTAAAGTAGCATGTTAAATGCTTTGTTTTGTATTTGATCTTCTATGTGCTCTATATGTGTGAATCAGTACGTGCTTCCGTTCTTTCTCTTTCTCCAACTGGACACAGAATCCATTACATTCGTGATATTACAGCTCTCTGAATAATTAAAATACTGAGATGTATCTTTTTCATGATGATGGGATTGAAAGCATGTTATTAAATATGAGAACACGATGGCGCAGTGATTGTTCATGTCTCACAGAAGATGCTGCTGCGCCATGCGCGACCTTCAATTAAATAATTTATTGCAGCAGTACTGTCTCTTTCAAACATACTAACCTCCAATTCCTGTCCTTACTTTTCTTTCCCCAAATACCCAATCGCCACACAATCAGCTCTGTAATAGATGTTAAGCCATCTGTAAGCTTACAACGACGATTCTTCGAATCTTTTAAGGAACATTGAAATATCTTCATAGTACGTGTTTAATTATTCTATCGTCTATCCTTTCAGTGTCGCGCCAGCTTCAGTAAATATACAGTGCAAGGCAGGGACAATACGTGAACTTGCTAGCGCTGCGGCATCGTGTCCTCACATGTTTAATTATTAACAATACAGATTATTTAAATGAAGTTAAAGTTTTATCTGTATAATATAATCAATATATTTTGCTGCATTTCATCTTAAAAATGATACCGTCATCATATGTAAATACATGCTTTATAAAGTGGCACAGGTTGTGCAATATTATAACTGTAGTGCAAGTTTACAGTGTGGTGATTGTACTTATAAGTACAAACAGTTCTACAAGGAGCAATTGATTGAGTGCATTTAAAGTTCTTGGGATTAAACTGTTTCTGAACCGCGAGGTCTGTACAGGAAAGGCTTTAAAACGTTTTGCTGTGGCTGAGGTTGCGTGTGCTTGATGCTGTATACCGATAATTCTCTTTCCATTCAGCTGCTGCTGTGATTCACACTCAGATACAGTGATATCAATACTCCGAGTGGTGCAGTGAGAGTAATATGGAAAAAGAGGATCCGCTGTGGCAACACCTAACGGGAGCAGCAGAAAGAAGAAGAAGAAGAAGGAGAAGTGAGAGTAACAACGCTAAAGCAGTTATTTTATTTGGAATACTATCGCTATTCCCTGGACCATTAAATTGTTACAAGTTAATTACAATCAGATGCACTACAATAATAAACAATATGCGGTTTGTTTCAGTGTATTTATAAAGCCGCATCAGGAAAATAAAAGATAAACCACACAGGAACAGTAGCATTGCTTTGACGCTGGGTGCCGCCAGTCTGCAAAACCGAGCAGAGAACTTGCGTACGACAAGGCATGAGATACTGTGGAAAAGTGCGTGGCTTTACACCAAGTGTAGGTTTTATACATCGCGATTTGAACGTGGAAAAGTTCTTACACAACATTTCTGTGCGTACGCACCGTTTATACATGAGGCCCCTGCTCTGGCGATTGGAAGGTTTCTGGTTTAAAACCCATAAATTCCAGAAGTGGCTCCACTCTGTTGGGCCCTTGAGCAATGCCCTTAACTGGCAGTTGCTCCGTACAGGGTATGATGTTAACCTGCATAGTAGGCCCCCCAACCTGCAGGGAAAATTTGGGGATTGGTGGCAAGGTTGGAACTGCAGCCACCATAAAATATCTCACACTGTTCCATTCCATCTGAACTGTTGAGGTATCACCCATTCCATGGCTGGACTCGGGTCCTAATCTGGGATCCTGAGGTGGTTTGTTATGTAGTGAGTACAACAATGCGCTGTATCAATGCATTCTCCTAATCTCTCTCTCTTGTCTGCGGAATTATTCTCTAAGTATTCACCAGGCAGTCTGTTTAGGCACACAGTACTTTTTTTGACCCAAACATCCCATGATGCTTTGAAACGCTACTCACAAACCCAAAACCCCCCTACTCCTCTATGTGCCTTTCTGATTCTTGAGTGAAAAATAAGGGAAGTCATTTTCCATCTGTGTTTCCTTTACACAAATCGAGGTACGGCGAGTCTGTTTGAGTGTTACAGATGGAGTTACTGAATAGACTAAATGTCATATTTTAACAATCATTAAGTACTCCCTCCTCATACTTTTTATTTGTCAAACACGTTCATTAACAGCAACTTAAAATTTCATCCACTAAGTAAAGAACACACACAATTTTAAAAACAATCACAAAAAGTCTAGGTTTTAGTTTAAAAAAATATCTTGTGGAAGGAAGATCAAGTGCAGAGCAGCCTGATTTAATAACTTTGTAGAGCTGTACTCCAGGGGTAAATAATAACATGCAGGATGAAACTAAACACGATTCTTTTCCCCCTTTACAGATGCAGGAAAACTACAGCACATGCAAAATGAAAAAAAAGTATTACCGGTAGTTATTTATTTTTTTAAATAATTTATGTATCAAGCTGGCACATGGTTTTTATTGTTTGTGGCACAGTGAATAGCAGATTGTCCAATTCAAAAAATTAATAAAGCATTAAAACATTTTATCCACTCCAGATCATCTCCACAAATGTAGACATTTTTTGCTACAGTTGCAAGTGGTGAGCGATCTTTCTTCAAGCTCAGGCTGTAGTGAAGATTCGACTCATGTCTACAATAGAATAGGAAAGACTGAATCATTTCACTCTGTCGTCATCTGGGAGTGATCTCGTTTGGAAACTTTTAGTGATCTGATGAAGGAATTTGCTGAAAATAAATTGAACAGTACATTTCTGAAAATCAAGCATTTGTCTGTGTAAATCTACAGAAGGGCCCTGTTTTTGTATGCATTTGTAATAGCTGAATTTTCAAACGTGGTCTTTATTAGTTATTCTAAACATTTAATTCAATCATTTTAAACATCTTACTTTATAGTCATCTTTTATTTTAAGAACTTCCAGGGTTGATAATTCTGTTCCATAATAATAAAAGAAAAACAAATATATAGTATTTTAAAAAGCATTATGTTTGTTTTTTTTTTTTTTGTAAACATACTGACAACATCTGAAATGAAGACAGCTGCATGAAGTTTTGTGGTCTTCAACATGAACTTTAAGTCACATATACCAGCTTTCCCAAATGTACATTTGACTTCATACTAGTTACATCCTGGGGGGTATTTTTCGTACGTGGACTACTCGTTTAGCCAGATTTAATTGTTGACGATTTGGCCTGATCCTGGATCTGTCGGTTTTTCAAAACTCTTGCTGGATGTTTTGGCATAGCAGCACATCCAAATCCTCAAACCTGCTCGGAGCAGGTTTGTTCTATGTAAACAAGGATTAGCTCAAACACTTAATCAGTGTATGTGCGTGGAATTCATTCAGTCATGGCTTCTCCATTCATGAATGAGCAACCAATTGATATCGGTGCGCAAATTATAAGAAGAGAATTTCATATAGAGAGGGTTTTGCGCGATCGGCAAGATCCTTTATTGCTCCCGGAGGAAATTCTTTTCGAAAGATACCGCTTTAGCTGAAGGGGAATATTGTACCTCAAAGATTTATTAGCACCTTATATTCGAAGTCAAACTAGGCAAAGTCGGGCTCTCACAAGCACACAGACAGTATGCATTGCTTTGGGTTTTTTTGCAAGCGGCACTTTTTTAATATACTGTAGGCGATGTGGAAAATCTATCTAAAAGTGCAGTTTACCAGGCAATTCGTAAAGCCTGTTTGGCTCTGAAATATATCCTTTAGGTTTTCATAGTGTTTCCTGGACACCTGCGTGTGCAGACAATGAAAGAGGCGTTTCATGCCATTGCAGGTACACAGGCAAAAACACCCACAGTTCCATAAAGAATCTCACAATCAGCCTAACATTCTCATTACCCAGGATTTCCAAATGTGATTGGGGCACATGGGACTGATCAGAGTGGAGTTTGATCAAACATTGTTTGGAAAATGTACCTCTCCTCCTGATGAATAATCAGACACAGTGTCTTCATCAAATATTTGACCTTCGTCAATATCTCGTTGGTCAGACACAAGTTCTAGGGATATGACATTCCCTGCAACTGACCAAAAAAAAAAAAATGCCCTCAGAAACAGGGCGATGGGCTTTTTGCTGGATAGCCAACTCTTCTGCAGGGGTTAGGTCTGGACCGTGTGGACCTCCACCTGTTTTTTGCTTGTCTGCCTTCTTATTAACTTTAAAATTAATGTTTTTTATATTATATATGATTCTTTATGTCAAAATTTTTTTAAATAGTTATATACCAATATTTACCAGTTTGAAGTATATTCTTGTACTTCACTTTAACCAGTTCCCATGTTCTCCTTGTGCTCACGTTTGATCTGGAATTATGACATATTAAATAATAATTAATCTGACACATAGGAAATGAAATGCTACATTCAGTAAGTACAGTGGACACTACTTAACGTTTAATTTGTCGGCCACTTTTTGCCAGCCGTCTTTTCTGGTTTGGCCTGCTTTTGCAGTGTTACCCCTTGTGCATATTAAATCTTGAAATTCTTCATATCCTTCGAATAAAAGGTCCTGCTCTGCTTGTGTGAAAAAAAATGCGCCCGTTCTTTTGTCATTTTGTTACAGCCAATCAAAGACTTGCTGATCATGTTTTCTAGACTCAATATATGTGGAATTTTCAATCAGCGCGTATGATCATTCATAACGTATGATTAGTGTCACTACCTAATCTGCGGTGCCTACCCGATTTGCGCGCGCATGCGCACGCATGCGCAGAGCTTTATTATTACGACCCTGCCTGATCTGCGTTTTTTTTTTACTTTGTGACATAAGTCCCCATCCAATTTGTCTTGCGCATGCGCTGTCTGCTTAATTAAAATTAATTTCATGACGCTGTCCAATTTGTTCTGCGCATGTCTAACAACACACGTCACTCGTCAGGTTTGACTTGTACTTGCGAACCATTTTTGTGTTGCCGTTTATCTCCGTCTGTAAGTGGACTTCTTACTGGAAAAGATGGCAACTTTTGAATTTTATAACATCATGGATGAAGATGTGTTGCCTGAAAAATTTAACTCAAGACGAATGAAGAGGGAGCGAAATGAACGTGTCTGTGAACTTTATATTGGATATGTACAGCTTTTTGTAAGTACATCATATTGATGGAAAAGGCAACAAGGGTTTAAATTTTTAGTTGCAATACTTCGTAATCTTGTGGTTTAAACGTAAAACTCACAACATTTTCCGTGCTTGGGTTAATGGATTAATGGATGTATGTCATTTATTTCGTAACACCATTATTAGCATTTGGTGGTGTGTTTCTTTTAACATTTGTCCATCTTTTTTATCTTAAAGAACAAATGGCATGCTAATAATTAAACCAAACAATGTAATCGAGGTGTCGAATTAGGAATAAAATTAAGAGAGCACGATTGACATTCGACAGGTGTAAGGTGTGCCCTCCAAAGCCATCGGTATTTTTTATTATGTTGATATCAGATTACATCAATGCAATAGTTTTTCCATAATAAAGTTAACAAAATATGATGATGAAGGATAAATTACATACAAGAATAGCAACAACTAAGTTATTAGAAGGAAGCAGGATGCAGATAATAGCATTACAAATCGTTAATGGATTTCTTTAACCTTATTCAGTAGAAAAAAAATCCTTGGCTGAAAACAGGCAATTTTAAAATTTATATCCAAAGCCATCAGAGAAGTGTGGTGTGCGTCTGATGTGGCACAGTGACAGGCTGGGCACCTGCTGTTGTCACATGTCATTAGCGTATCATTTAAGCTGTTGGTTTAGGAGGAGTACACACGTACACATTTAACTGAATATAATGGAAACGGCTTACTCCTTACAAATAACTTATTTCTTATTGCTGCAGTAAGAAAAACAATGCCCCTTTATTGTATTTTTTTCTTGACCCTACAGGATGCCCGGTGGTAACCAGCCTTCCATGTGGCTCAACAGATGCCAGTGTACCTGAATTCTGAGACACAATTGGATGTTCTTTTCTTCTGCTTTTAAGATTCCCAGTTTGGGATGATGCGCAGTTTATGTTAGATTTGCTATTTCTAGAGGTAAGACTACTGCATAATTCCTGC
Source organism: Polypterus senegalus (assembly GCF_016835505.1). Classification (NCBI taxonomy): domain Eukaryota; kingdom Metazoa; phylum Chordata; class Cladistia; order Polypteriformes; family Polypteridae; genus Polypterus; species Polypterus senegalus. Next base: position 177,722,883 of record NC_053154.1, read on the forward strand.
AAAGCCTCCCCATATTTATTATTTGATCTGTAATATTTTGCTGCCTTGAATACTGTATTGTATGTCTGTTCACTCTGTATAGTAACTAACACAAGCTTTTTAATTTTAGACAGGAAAGCCTCAGAGTGTGAATCCTCGCAAACACAGAGACTGAGGTGCATCAGTCCCAGCAGTCACTAAACAGGGATATTGTTCTGTTTTGCAAAATAACATTTATTTTCTTAAGTCACTGTGCTTTGTTGTTGGATTTTGAAAGAGCAGAGACTTAATTTTAAACTAAAACAAAACTAAGGCAGGAGAAAAACACGAAGATGTCTGCATGTGTGTAAGACACCTGAGCACATCATATTAGAAGTTCAGATTTATAGAGATTGTAACACAATGTCTACTGTATGCGTAATGTAAAAGGAAAAAAATGATGCTACATATAATGATAGTTAAGTTGGGGTTGTTTCAACATCCAACAAAAAACCACAGTAATTTTTAAAAAATTATTAGTTAGACTTTACTCTGAGCAGAACTTTATCTATGGTGATGGTTTACTTTGGTAATAATTGATCTACAGGTAAACCAAGAAAGGAGGCAGAAAGAAGTAAAAGTACACTTTATAAATGTTTGAACTCCGTGAGTGAATATCTACTGTGTTTATGTTTTTAACAGTTACAGTGAAGTAGAAGAGTCCGCTCGTGTTATGGGGCAACAGTTAAAGAAGAAGGATGGAGAGATGTGTGCCATGTTGAAGTAGCGGCTGGCCCTCATGCCTGGCACTTCTAGAATCCTCCATCTTAATCTCTGGTCTGATCTGCTGTGCCTTTGCCAAGTGATCACGAGGTATTGGCCTTTTGTCTCGGTCTCATTACACTGGCTGTCTGTCTCACATAGAATTGATTTTAAGGTCTATTAAATAATTAGAAGGCTTTGAATATTTTAGACCCTGCCTGTATTTTGGAGTGTCTGCTCACAACATCTCTTTTCTCAAACGTTGCTTTGCTTTTTATTCCAAGATCAACCATAAAAACCGGCAGCTTTCTGTACCCATGCAACAAAATCTGGAATGCTTTGCCAATAGAAAAGTGCCAGGCTATAAATGTCAAGCATTTCGAAAAACTCCAACAAGCCCACTTTTCTAATTTGCCTTTTTCTTAATTACTTGCATTGGTTGTAATAGATTAGAAATGGTACTGTGTACACTTTGTAAGCTCTGTACTGGGCACTAACCTCTGCTGTTTTTCTCTGTTTTTTTCCAGGGTGCCCCCCTGTGTCTCCACCGTCTGTTAAATCAACTCCAACTGCCTGTGATAGAAGAAAAGTTCACAAGACGTCCTGAAATGGAATTGTGATTGGACTGAGACGGCCACAATCATGTATGCTGGGATGTGCAGAGGGGGCTGTGCGGGCTTTGGCTTGGGACGCCCAGAGGTTTATTATCTCCAGTATCCTTGAAGGCTGCAAGTTTGTCTTTGTCCCAGCCATTTGACCAGGCAGTGTATTTATTACTAAGGACAAGGACCCCTCCATTTACTTCTTATTTACTTTTATAATACCTTCAGTTTTCTTTGTAACTGTATATTTTTGTAGAGCAATTTGAGCTGCACTTGCAAGCAAAGGTGATATAGAAATATTATTAGTGAACAAATATTAAAGGACAGATCAGGAAAAATGTCAGTTTAAATAGAACACATTTTTATGGAATATTGCTGGATAAGAACTCTGACTCTGAGTAGCATCTTGTTCATAAAGCTAAAATAGCATTTTTCCTTTTTGACAAATTTAATGATTCACTTTTATTGTGTTCAAAACCTTGGCTAACATTTTTTTTAAATACTAAGGTAAAAATCTGTAAATATATTTGTGTTCTACTTCCCTAATAATTTTTAACACCTCCCTTGTTGGCCATTTTCATTGTAGTTGTGTTCTAGTTAAATGCATTTCCCATTTATACATCTTTACGATTACTGAATTTTCTGCTCATAATATATATACAGTATATATGCATATAAATATGGGTGTGTGTATAATTTGTTTTTGAGAAACATTGTTCACAGATCTTTCACTTTTATTTTTAAACATAGCATTTATTTCTTCAATAAAAAATGTATGAATAAGTGTGTTGTATTTTCTTTTTTTAAAGTTATGAAACTGGCTCTGTGTCAATATGGGTGAATAAAACAACTCACACGAGATGAGGAGTCTGCACACAAACAGCGGTGTGTTATGTTGATTAAACTTGTAAGAAAGAATATCACTGCCCTCCGTCCACATGCTGTTCACCATAAACTGAACTACTTCATGTAATTTAAATTCTGCTCAGTTAGTGGAGAATATTTTATTTTACAGCTGTTAAATTCAGTTCAGTTTTATTATATTAATAGTTAAGTTGGTTTCTCAGTGGGTTTTACAGAGACGCCTTGAAATAAAATTAAAAACACATCACTAAGAACAAATGTATTACAAATATGAACTACAGCAGCAAGAACTTACTGTAAAAAAAAATAGATCAAATAGATTGATTCAAGTGATAACAGCTCACTTCCTTAGTTTAAGTCTGTAGGTATAAAGTTAAACTTCTCTGTAAGATTAATAGCCATTGGAATAAATGAGGATTCGTACCGGTGGCTTTATGCTCTTCATTTCTTCAGCATCTGACCTGATTGCACAACTGAGAACGAATTAAAGAATTTTAAGAACAACACTAAGGACAGGGACAGTTGGCACAATGCCATGCAACACAGTGTTATTTCTTTTCTTTTTTTTGACAAAGGACCATATATTTATATAAAACTGGTTGGATACATTAGGTTTTGTAAACCTGATGTCTTAAGAGAAGTGGCAATTTTATTAATAATAATTGATGTCTAAAGTTATTTTTAAACAAACATAATTTGTTCATAAGAGGGAAATTGCAACAATAGATCAAAATGGAAAGAAAACTTTATATGATTTATTACATATTGTGGACGTGGCCCGGAAACAGACAGGCAGACATGTTGTAAATTCACCACCACACGTTTATTTACACTATTTACAAGATTTAAGTGCACACACAAAACCCCCCAAAGTCCTGGCAAAACAACACCTTGCCTTTTTTCTGGCCGCCTCCACTCTCGCTCCTTCTGCCTTGTCCTGCTTCCACCCGACTCCAGCCCCGAATGAAGGGAGGCTGCCCCTTTTATCCGCACCCGGATGTGTTCCAGGTGCTCCCCGGCAATCACCTGCCGACACGCCCCTGTGTGGCCGAAGTGCCGGCTGTACTCCCGGAAGCTCTCCGGGTGTCCCTTCTTCTCTTCCCCCCAGCACTTCCTGGTGTGGCGGAAGTGCTGAGGTCCAGGGCTCCAAAGGCATTGGGGCGACCCCTGGCGGTAACCACGGGCCCCTACAGGGTTGGGCTTCCACGTGATCCAGGGCGGGCGTAGACCCTCTTCCGGTCCTTCAGGGCGTCCTGGCCGGGTTGTCATCCCTGGCATCCCTGACAATATATATATATAGTACCTGCCAAATACTACAAAGAGTACACAGCATGTGTTTCATCCTAATTGGGGCTTGTCAGGTGTGCGCACCTAAGCTTCCTCTTACAGCGATCGAACATTGGACATCAACGTTACACCACAAAAGCTGCTTTGTTTATTTTGCAGGATGAATATTTTCATTATGGTCAACTAATGTGAAACTAAAATGAATAAACCGTAATGTCAAGTTTTACTGCCTGCACAGTTCCGATTGGGCCTTGCTGTAAAGTGGACTTTTTTGTTTTTAATATTTTTTTCATTAAGCGCATGCGGTGTGTGTCACTACCTAGTCCCCGTTGCCGGCCCAATCTGCGTATTGAAAGGCTACGTCATCACACACTTTACAGTGCTACCCAATCTGTTTAACGCATGCGTGAACACTTTACGGCATGTTAGGCTTTCAATACACCTGCGCGTGCAAATCGGGTAGGCACGCAGATCGGGTAGCGACAATTAGATCCAGCTAGACTAATCTACTACACGGCTGTGTTTGAAAAATTGACTTATCCCGGATTAGCTTCACCGGCATTAACTCATCCAAGATGAGGCATCTGATCTCGGTTGATTTAAGTGACATACAGAAAATACCCCCCTGGAATGAAATAACGGGTTTAATTAACAACAACAATCGGCTTCACATTAAAAAAAAAACTGGTTGGAGTGAAATTGTTTGGAGGTGGAAGCTCCAATTTAGCTGATCATCTGTCAGCTCGTTTCATGTCTCATTTCTGTTTGGCTGCCATTTAATAAATGAAAGAATCAACTCAGAGGACTGAATCCTTAGGGCTCTTTCATACTTCATATTCAGAACACGTACGCATATGCATATCATGGCTGCCATGCAGTCCCTGTGTTCATTTGACGTGTCCCCTGTGCACAACCTCAGAAATTAACACAACATGTACGCGAGTACATTGCAGTACCAGCAAAAAGTTGGGGGGCACAGTGTGATAAAAGTTAGAATGTGACGTCAGCGTCTCTGTTTACTATTTGCACATGACACAAAGCCACTATGCGGACCCTACGGAATTGACGTGCGTGCCTCGATGTTTGATGAATGGTTGGATGTGGTGAAACTAAGTGCTGACATACAAATGCATTTGTGGTGCTTTAATATTCAAGCAGGCCCGCCACCAGGGGGGGAAAAATGGGACTCTGGTCTGGGGCCCTAACGGAAGGGGGCCCCTTTATGTGGATTTTTTTTATGCTGATGTTGTGCGCGTAGATATATATTCAGACAATTATTCAGGTTACATGTAATAAAAAAGTTACATCATTTAGCTTACAACAATACAAGTGAGTGTTTTAATAGCCGCATGCTCCACACAAGTAGATATTGTGCTTGTATCGTGTGAAGCACGTTTGTCAAAGGGGGCCGGCAGCTGCACGCTTATCAAATACAAAGGAGAGCTGACGCCGACGTCCTTGAGCTTGATGTTGAGTAGTATGTTTGTTGTACAGGGTATGTGGATAATGGATTGACTTCTCCGCTATAATTGAATACTTCCGTTTCACACACACAGGCGCTGTTCTGTCTCATACAACAGTGATATTGTTGTGCACTTTCGTGGATGTTGATGTGTATGATGTAGCAGAAGTCCATCTCCGTAGTTTGATAATTCATTCGCTTGGGTGTTTATTGTTGCTTTTAAAGCAGTGACCAGTGTGTGTTGGTTTTGTGTGTATCACTAAAGATTCTGGATTACCCGGATATTTTGAAAACTTTGAAGTTTGATACAGCAAGTTACCATACTGATTGTACACCATGTAGATAACCCTAACCATTAGTACAGTATATATTAAAATGTTCAGATGTTATTCCTATTCATTGCATTGGTAAAATTGTACCGTTACACGTTAGATAATGCATAGGCCTATCTCATTAATGTATTGTTTCATTTCCGCTACGAGCTTCCGTTAGCACTGGCTTTCCTTTTTGCAGTCAAACTTTGATGTGTGAGAAGGCTTAACTCATCAAGTATGGTATTCATAAATGCAGCATTGTTGCTGTCTAATAAACTACATTTTGATCATTTTGTATACGTATTTAAAGGTTTTGGCATGCGGGGACCAGGGGGAAGGCAGAGGGGCCCACACGTACCCAGTTGTCTGGGGCCCAAATATTTCTGGCAGCAGGCCTGATTCAAGCATCGCATATTCCCCAATGTAATGACACGATACATTTTAAGTCTCACATACTATCTTCTTTGCCGTCTTTTTTTTTTTTATTGCAACTTCACAACAGCATCAGAATGTATGGCAGAATATTTGAGCCATAGAAAAAAAAATTCAGTGTATGGTGAAAAGGTCTATTTTGTGATTAAAGTAGAAATGTCAGCTTTAATCTCAATGTCTACTTTAATGCCAAAGTAAACTACGAGGTTAAAGTAGACCGTTGTAAACATCATCTTAAAACCACGTTTCTGGGGCTTCCTCCTGAACTGACAGCAGCAATCGCCACACAACACATTACATTTATGATATTCCAGCACTCTGTACATTTAGAATCTTTAGATTTATACTTGATATCATTTTCATGATGAAATGCATTAAAGTATGTATGTTACATTTTACAGATAAATTGTTAACTTCATTCAAATAATGAATACTGATAATAATGACACATGTTGTGGTGGAGCGGTAGTGCTGCTGCCTCGCAGGGTTTCAAGTCCCTTGTGTTCCCTGCCTGGTGTTTGTATGTTTTTCTGGCGAGTTTCCTTACAAAAAAATGAAGTTTTGGGGATTTGGTGATGCTAAAATGACTCAGTGTATGTGTATGTTTGTGTTCACCTTGCGATCAGCTGATGCCCCGCACTGCCACCTGGTGGAATATTCCAGATTTACGTAAAGTACACGTGGAAGTATAAACGGTAAAACGCTTGTATAGCAGTAGTGTCCACTGGAGGGACTTAATTACTGTAACAGTAAAAACTGGTCACTGATTAGGTAAAGGGTTAGGATTAAAACCTGCAGCCCTCCAGGACCAGAGCTGGACACCCCTGACTTAGGCTATGAGCCCATTTTAAGTGCATTTTAAAGAGGAAAGTGGAAATGCAGTCAGGGGCAGAAAGGAATCTCCGTGGATATGGGAGAGGGCGGATGGGAGTAGGACTGAATAATCTGTACTGGGCTGATGTCAAGTACAAGCATCAAAAGCAGTTATTAAACTATTTGAAAATTCACTTAGAAAAATTAATCTTATGAAGTCATTTGAAGATTTTTTTTTAATTGATTAATTTTTCGATTGCTTCATTCCTTATTTTGTGCTATGAATAAAGTATTTAAGTTAGATGATTAGTTTATAATATTCTTTCAAAAGTCATCTTTGGGCCTCAACCCAAATATGGATTCCTCTCAGCTTCGGGTTTTACAGTGGCGATTATATACCTCCGGATTCAATTCCCTATTTTGAATTTTCTTTTCAGAAATATTCAAGAGAGACATATGCTTGAAAGGAAACCTTTACAGTTTTTTTTCTTTAATTTATATGGCCACTTTTTATTTGTCTATTTATGGCTCCGATGTGATTATGAATATAATCCTTATCTTGGGCCCTAGTATGGTATCGATGTTCTTATTTAGGTCTTCCGATTACAAAGTTTTGTAAGTAACCCCACATTAGACCAATGACAGCTCCTGTTACAAGTACTAACAGCAGCTGTCATGAAAACCGTATGACTAAACGTTATGCTTTAAATTGCAGGTCACAATCTTGCCGTTGAAGCGAAGGAAAATAACTGGGCAGCAGGAGATGCGACTGGGCAGTGAGTTGAGCAGCAACACACTGGGAGATAAATGCAAAAACCTAATTGAAGTGTTGGAAGGCAGCAATTAAAGTTCTTAGCAAATCTGGATCCATGTGGTTGAAGGAAGGCAGCAAAGCTCCGAACGAGGTGGGTCAGTGGTTTAGTTCGAATGTATGCATTGCTTCTAGTAATTGAAACTACGGGTATATGCAAGGTTCAGTACATCCTGTTGGTGTATTTGCACCAACTTTAACCTTGCCTGATATTTGTACAGTATGCATTTTGTTTTTGACAATTTCTGTAACAGTAGCAACAGCTGAAAGATCCTTCAGCAAAATGAGAGTGATGAAAGATAAAAGTAATAATAATAATAAAAATGAAATAAAATGTGAGTTCAACTATGTCACAAATGAGACTCAGACTGTCAAGCCTGGTAATTCTCTCTATTGTTTAAGAAAAGCCAAAAATAAATATAAAAAGCCTCATCAAGGGTGTTAACCATAAACAAATCTAGAAATAAGAAATAATGTTTCTATATGAGTAGCATTTACGATGGCAGTTCTAGTTTTGATTGTGATATTCAGATTATCAGTTGTGAACAATAACATGGGAATATGATTAATAAGGGTTTTTTAGTTAATGTGTGATATTACAGTATCATCTTTTTATAAAATGTAAACCATACCATGTTTAATATAGAAAATAATAAACTGACCTGATAATACAATTCAACATATGCTTTGTCATTAATATTACTGTACATATTAATGAAAATAGAAAACAAAAAAGCATTCACTTCTCCTGAGGTTTCCACTCAATCAAAAATCAATTCCGTTGTAGAGCAGTAGTTTAAATGACTTTGCATTAAGTGTGCATTCAATTAAATAACCTACAAATATTTTACCCACTATTTTAAACTTAATGGCCTGTTCACATTTCTGAAATGAATTTACAGTGTCATCCTCTTACTCAAAAATGTAATATTTATTGTATAAAAATATATTTCAAACAAACTCTACTTTTAATTAAATATACATTTATTTTTTTCCCTAAATATTGTTTGGGGGGTTCCTTCAATATTTCTTCCCATGAGCCCCTAATGTACTAAGCCAGTGGAGAGAAACCTACATAAATACAGTAAACTTTACCACCTAAAGGAAAAAATATCCAGTAATATTTTCTGTCATTAAATAAAATGATTACCAGTGATTCTGGGAATTGTTTGTCATACTAATTAATAATTACTGTCAATTACATTAATAGGCTTTATTAGTGTTTTGCAGTCTATAATAGGCCAATTAACATGCACTAAAAAAAAAGTGGTCCATTGTCAAAAGTAAAGCACCAAATCAAAATAATAAATGCTTAAAACTTGTTTGCTTGAATTCTTAGAGAATCAAAAATAATACCGGTGAATTAGAGTTATCTGTAGCTGAGCTTAACTGCTACATTATAGCAATAATAGGGATGAGTATAACAGACGGACTGTGGTGTTATGGGTCCACAGCTCGCTTAGCAAAGGCCATTTTTTAAATAAATAATCACCGCACTCGAGGGGGCTTCATGAGGGGGCGTAGTGGTTGTAGCAAGCCGCAGGCCGATCTGCAGTATGGGCGTTTCTCACTGTGTGCACAGGTGAGGGACTGCTCACATCCGTGATTGTTCCCATGGCTAATGTGCTGCAGCTGCTATGGCCCCTCGCTGTTTAAAAGAAGCGCGAGTCGGTTGGGAAAGAGATCAGAGAAAAGAGAAACAGAGAGGACGGAGGTTACATGGGAGCGAGAGAGAGAGAGACACACGGAGTGTGTGGAGAGCGAGCGAGCGAGCGAACGAGCGTTCGTGGGCAGCAGCGAGAAGTCTGGGTGTTAGGCCTACACCCAGGTGTTGATGTTGGATGTCGCTCCCACTGACCGATCAGGTAGTGTGAGTGACCAGGGGATGCCGACTGGCCATGGAAGGCCGGAAAGGCAGCGGAAGTCGGGAGGCTTGGAGTGGCAGTCCTTGGTGTGGGCATCCTGGAGACCAGGGAGTCCAAGTCTCGAGGCTGTGATGAGTGCCAGACTGAAGCCAGGGATCGGGAGGTCTCCAGTCTCATGAAACGCAGTAAGAAAAGGGCAGCTGCAGGGAGCGTCTCGCCTGCTGCTAAGCCCAGGTGGGATAAACAGGTGAGACGCCAGCATAAAAGAAGGCACCGGGATTGTTGTTGGATTTTAAAGACTGCTTCCTGTAAGAACGTTTAAACCTCTGATTTTAACGGATTGTTTTTTGTATTGGTTTTTACCTCCACATTTGTCTTTTAAGGATTATTTATTTAATGACTCTTTTTTGGAAAGAACTGCATTATTTATTGATCAATGGTTTTGATTGTATTTTTAATAAAAGCACTATGCACCTTTTTGAACCATCCCCTTGCTCAGTTGTTATTGCCTCCACTGACTAGCTCATCGGTGACATTACCAACGATGTTGGGCGCAAGGGCTTCCGAACAGTGATGGGAGCGTGGAGCCAAACCCACATCGTCACACGGACATGGAAAGACAGGCAAAAAAATGGATGGGTGGCGGGTGTTGCCATTTCTGTAAAACAGAATTTAAGAGCTGGCCTTCTTCAGTCTGATGACGAGCCATATTTTAGTGAGAATGAGAATGTCTGGATTCAGCTAGAAAGCATTTGGAATAGAGACTTTGTTTTAGGAGTGTGTTATGCAAACAGTACTTACAATGTGCATCTTTTTAATGTTTACAAAGCCCGTTTAGAGTTAGATATTATACTCATAGAGGGCTGTAAGTAACCAAATATTAACTAGGCTACCTTACAATTAGTGAAGGGCATAGAGGTGATTGAACAATTATGGTCAAGTGACCACAATATAATAATTATATTGTATAATAATTATATGCAATTATGTAATAGGTTTAAAAATGTTTTGCCCACAGTACACATTCATTCCAACATTTGGAATGGTCAAGAAAGGAGGTGAAGTTTATCAGGAACACTAAGGATAATTTAAAATATACATACAATGAAATAGTGAATGCTATAAACTTGCACTTTTTTACGTTTTTGCATGTAAAGAAGTCCATAACATCTCAGAAGTAACAGGGACTGCTAAGGAGGTACTCCGTGAATTAGACATTGTACAGAGAGAAGTATTTTTTCCTCTTCATCTGTTCCCACTTCTGTGTGGAGCCGATGTGTCTGATCAACTTTCTCCATACTGCTCAGTCCTCCTCAGTGCCTCCTCCCCCAGTCAAACACTTTTCCCTTAAAACTTCATCACTTTATCAACCTCCTCTGCTTTGGCCTCCATCACTTTCTTTTCATTTCCATCTCTCTTTTGCCCACATATTTATGTTCTCTCGTCATCATATGTCCATACCATTTCAACCTGCATTCCTGTACTTTTAGATCTCGCTCACACTTTTGATGCAACTCTGATTCATTTCTTATTCTGTCCCTTGTTGCAATTCCACATATTCTTCTCAATATTCTCATTTTAGCTGCTTTCTACTTATTCCCTTGCACTCCCCCTTACTGCCCATGTCTCAGCTCCATACATCATTGCTGGTCTTACGTTTAACCTGTTCCTTAATTCTTCAATCACACAATACTCCTCATACCTTCTTCCAATTGTTCCATCCATACTGTACTCTGTGGGCTCTCTCTGCATGCAATTCTCCATCTTGGTCTACCACTGATCCTAAATATTTAAATGTATCCACTCTTTTCAAAAGCTCTCTCTGCAGACTAACATCTGAATCCTGGATCATCATTAAACCACTAATATTCAGTCTTCTTCCTATTTATCTTCAATCCTCCATCTTCCAAAGCCCTTCGCCATTCTTCCAGCTTCCTCTTTCACTTAATATTTTCTAGTTTTTCACAACTCATCATCAGCAAAACGCATACACCGGGGGATTGTTTTTTTTAAATCACACAATCAAAACATCCATAGCCAGATCAAAGAGGTACTGTAAAAGCATAAAGACAATTCCTGCTGCAGAACTACTCTAACTGGAATCTTGTGTGTTATCCCAACATTGCTTTTAATCAGCATCTTCACTCCCTCATATACAGGGTGGTCCAGATCTAATTATGCAGATCCAGATCGTCTGGATGACTTTTAATTTATGCCGGGACGATTCCAGTTCGGCACGAAGACGATTCTTCCTGTCATTAGTTCGCACACTTCTCGATGGTCCGGGATTTTTTCGGGTGATTTTCTATGTAATAAACTTAATAAGTTATAGTGTGATGAAAATTGCATAATTAGATCTGGACCACCCAATATATCTTGGAAAGTCCTCACATCCTTCTCTGGTACTCTTTTCTCTCTCTCTCTCTCATGCACCTCCAGATCTCTTGCTGTGGAACTCTATCATAAGCCTACATCAATACACACCATATGCATCCTTTGTTTTTCTCAATGCTTCTCTATGGTCTGTCTCAATGCAAAGGCTGCATCAGTTGTTCTACTCACTGGCATAAACCAAACTACTCCACCCTATTGTTGTCTCCTCCCTAAGTCTTCCATCTTTCTATAACCCTTTCACAAATTTTCATTATGTAGGACATCAGCTTTCTATGATGTATTTCTGACAATCCTAACTAATGCCCTTTCCTTGTACTGTAAATGGGTACAATTACATTGTTCCTCCACTACTCTGGTATTGTCTCCTGTTTACATACAGTATCTTCTGTATTAGATTTCACAACACATATATTCTCTCTTCTCATAAACTCTTCCACTGGTATTGTATTTGGTCTGATCTTTCTATTCTTCATTATTTCAGTGTCTGCTTTACTTAATCCCTCCTTATTACTAGTAAGAGCCTTTCATTTGGTTTACTTCATTCAGAAACTTTTCAAAGTATCCTTTCTTCAGTATCTATTCTTAAGCTTATCTTTCTTCTGCTTTAACTGACGAAATCCTTCCCTGTCTTGTTCCTACCCATTGCTATTATAAAAATCATTCTCGCTCCCTCTTTTGTCTCCAGTTTTACATACACCTCCTCCTGGTTCGTCTTCCTGTACATTTCTCTATTTTCCTCCCTAACTGACTGGTATCTTATCTTCTTTGCCTTTATCACACCCTGGCACCTCTCTGTTGCACCACCACATCTCATTGCCTCAATACAACTTTACTGTTCTTCTCCCAACATTCCTCCACACTCTATGACTATACTCCATCCATCCATTTTCCAACCTGCTGAATCCAAACAAAGGGGTCGGCTGGAGCCAATCCCAGCCAACCCAAGGCAGGAACCAATCCTGGGCAGGACACACACAAACACACCCACACACCAAGCATACGCTAGGGCCAATTCAGAATCGCCAATCCACCTAACTGGCATGTCTTTGGACTGTGGGAGGAAACGGAGCGCCCGGAGGAAACCCACGCAGATACGGGGAGAACATGCAAACTCCGGGAAGTGAACCCAGGTCTCCTAACTGTGAGGCAGCAGCGCTACCACTGCGCCACCGTAATGACTATACTTCACTTTTAAAAAAAATAACTAACTTTCTCCCTAAGGAAAAGTACTGCTTAGATTAAATAAGCTGAAATCTAACAAATCGACATGGTCAGATAACCTTTATCCCAGAGTGCTTAAAAAGGTGAGTAAAAATATAAACCGTACCATTGTTAAGAATGCCATTCAATCCAAAATAGTGTCTTAATAGGTGAGTGCTGTCTTTCTCACTCCAGCACGAGCAGTCTGCAAAGTTTTCTCTCACTCTCAGCCCCAGTAAGCAAAGGTTACAATATTTTTAGTTTTGGTAAATCTGTATCATCATTTTCAGAACAGTTTTAGAAATTTGCAGACTAGTGTAGAAGAATATACATTGAGGAAGAAAGATGAATGTTACCTAACAAATTCTTTTTAATACACTTTACTATTAATCAACAATGGAAGGCTTTGGTTTCTGAAAGAGTCTCCAATGTTCAGTAACTTTCCTCCTTAAAAAATAATTACGAGAACAACATGAACCTACGCATTCATGCAAGAGACTCCGATTTCATATTGACTTGGAACCATCTGTGAGTTATATTTCTCTTTTGACTACACATTGTATGTAATTTGGCACACAAGCTTGGCACACCTATTTGGCCAGTTTCACCCATTCCTCTTTGCAGCACCTCTCAAGCTCCATCAGGTTGGATGGGAAGCGTCGATGCACAGCCATTTCAAGATGTTCAATTGGATTCAAGTCTGGGCTCTGGCTGGGCCACTCAAGGACATTCACAGAGTTGTCCTGAAGCTACTCCTTTGATATCCTGGCTGTGTGCTTAGGGTCATTGTCCTGCTGAAAGATGAACCGTCACCCCAGTCTGAGGTCAAGAGCGCTCTGGAGCAGGTTTTCATCCAGGATGTCTCTGTAAATTGCTGCAGACATCTTTCCCTTTATCCTGACTAGTCTGCCAGTTCCTGCCGCCAAAAAACATCCCTACCTGATGCTGCCACCACCATGCTTCACTGTAGGGATGATATTGGCCTGGTGATGAGAGGTGCCTGGTTTCCTCCAAACGTGACGCCTGCTATTCACACCAAAGAGTTCAATCTTTGTCACATCAGACCAGAGAATTTTGTTTCTCATGGTCTGAGAGCCCTTCAGGTGCCTTTTGGCAAACTCCAGGTGGGCTGCCATGTGCCTTTTACTAAGGAGTGGCTTCCGTCTGGCCACTCTACCATACAGGCCTGATTGGTGGATTGCTGCAGAGATGGTTGTCCTTCTGGAAAGTTCTCCTCTCTCCACAGAGGACCTCAGGAGCTCTGACAGAGTGACCATTGGGTTCTTGGTCACCTCCCTCACTAAGGCCCTTCTCTCCCAATCACTCAGTTTAGATGGCCGGCCAGCTCTAGGAAGAGTCCTGGTGGTTTCGAACTTCTTCCACTTACGGATGATGGAGGCCACTGTGCTCATTGGGACCTTCAAAGCAGCAGAAATTATTCTGTATCCTTGCCCAGATTTGTGCTGCGAGACAATCCTGTCTCGGAGGTCTACAGACAATTCCTTTGTCTTCATGCTTGGTTTGTGCTCTGACATGAACTGTCAACTCTGGGACCTTCTCTAGACAGGTGAGTGCCTTTCCAAATCATGTCCAATCAACTGAATTTACCACAGGTGGACTCCAATTAAGTTGCAGAAACACCTCAAGGATGATCAGGGGAAATAGGATGCACATGAGCTCAATTTTGAGCTTCATGGCAAAGGCCGTGAATACTTATGTACATGTGCTTTCTCAGGTTTTTTTATTTTTAATAAATTTGCAAAAACCTCAAGTAAACTTTTTCATGTTGTCATTATGGGGTGTTGTGTGTAGAATTCTGAGGAACAAAATTAATTTAATCCATTTTGGAAAAAGGCTGTAACATAACAAAATGTGGAAAAAGTGATGCGCTGTGAATACTTTCCAGTATTGTATACTGTAAGTATCACCGTTAGCTGTGCCTAGTATGATTTCAGTGCTTAACATTTTAGGGGGTAAGTGTGTTATTTTTCAAATTGAAGTTATTTCTTCACAATCTTGGTATATGTGCATTTACCTTGCAAAATTGTATGTTGAAATTAAGCATCTATATATATAATTCACTAAGGCAAGACACCCATGGAAAGCACACCGGAAGGGGCGTGGATTCACTAAGCCGCCGACAAGTAAGACACCTATGGCGCACGCAGGAAGGAGCCACGCCGGAGGTGAATCGCCATATGCAGCGTGTAAAACGGTTTGCGAGGGGTATCCCATGGGATCTTTAAAACAATCCTTTACAACTGAGGTTAAAACACAATGAAGTAAGCAGTCTTTAAAAACCGAGTTTTCAGTTACAACACACGACCGCGTGCACCATAGCAAACTGTATTACACGCTACACACAGCAATTCACATCCGTGAAAAAACGTGTGTCTTCTTAGATACTCCTGCAGGAACACAGAAAATCTGCGTGAGTCACAGGTGCATCTGGACTGTGCAAAGACAACAACGACTCAAGTGACGAGTTGGAGGTGGGCACATGAGCAATGGCGGTCCGCCAGTTTTCAGTCACGGACGATTGTGTGTTGGTTCGTTCCGTGCATTGTTACAATGTTGCTTTTCTTGCTGATTTATTACATTACCGATTTTTCAAATGTTAATTTTCTCCCTGTGCTTAAAAATCATTAAAAAAACTGCCTGATTATGCGGTGTATGGTACGCTGCGGGTTGGCTATTTCTTGCACTTTACAATACAGGGTAATCTGGAATTCAACCATCTAAAAATGTTTACTTTGTGAATTCTTTGTCATTTTCTTTGAAAATGTGCCCTCCATTTTAAAGTAGCTTTATTCCTTCCCCTTCAGGAGCTTCATACAGAATAGGTTAAGTCCCAGAAAGTGGCATCTTTTAAACCTTGCACAAATTAACTTTAGACCACAAGTTATATATAGTGTGGACAACATCTGTAAGTTGCATGCATAAGATTTTGCAGTAGATACAGTACATAGTAGCCAAGTTATTGAAAACCCGCCGGGCCATAAATGTTTCTGGTGAATATAGTCTCAGGGTTCAAGCAAGGATCTTGTGCCCTGAGAGATCTCTTAAAGTCCCTTGTTATATGAGAGCAAATAAGAGGTGTTTCACGGGTTGTTCCTGCCTCGCACTGTATTCTTGCTGCTGCTGACAAGACACTGGAATGATAGATGGATAGAATAATTAAACATTAGGAAGATATTTCAATGTTCCTTAAAAGTTTTGAAGAATCGGCATTCTAAGCTTACAGATGGCTTAACGTCTATTACAGAGCTGATTGTGTGGCAACTGGGTATTTCAAGAAAGAAAAGGAAGGACAAGAATTGGGGGTTAGTACATTTGAAATAGACAGTACTGCTACAGTAAAGTATTTCATCGAAGGTCACACACAATCACTGCGCCACAGTGTTCCCATGTTTAATAACATGCTTTAACTCCTATCATCATGAAAATGATATCACGTATACATCTCAGTATTTTAATTATTCAGAGAGCTGTAATATTACAAATGTAATGGATTCTGTGTCCTGTCGGAGGAAGAGAAAGCCCGGAAGCACGTAGTGATTCACAGACATAGAGCACATAGAAGATCAAATACAAAACAAAGCATTTAATGTGCTACTTTAATTACGATGGGATTTGAGAAACTGGTTAATTAAACGATTTTAAGAAGAAGTTTATGATGTTCTACTTTAATGACAAAATAAACTATGTCATTTAAGTGGAAATTTAGAGATTAATGTTGACATTTCATGCTTTTTCCCCACTGTGTGCCTATTTTTTTTTCTCTGTACCCTAATGAGCTTTCATATGAAACTCAGACGGTGGGCTACGACTCGGCTTTTCATGGCGAATTTGATATCTGACAACTTCTTTTTTTATTTTGGGCACTGTGCGACTTTGTGAACTTGAGTTTTCGAGTTTCTCCAACATGCTATGTCACTCAATCAACTTCCTTTTGTTGTTTATACCACTTTTTAAACTAACAAATAGTAAGTTTTTCTTTGCCTCCACTTGGTATTCACTGACATTTTTCTATTTTCCCTCATGCTTTTGCCATTGTCTTTTCACAGAAGGCTGAGCATGAGGGCTTTTAATATTGATTTGCATGTTTAAAGAGGTGTAATTCTGGGAGGGGACAGCAGGCGCGTGCATGCACGTTACTTTTCATGCTGACCGGGATTTATGGAGCGGAAGAATGTGGAAGATGTCAAACACATAGATTTATGCATCTCGGTTTTTTTGTGCGTAAGCACATTTCCGCTTTTGTCTGCACGCCAGGTTATAGTGTGAATTCTATGCATGGTATTATGCATGAGACCCCCAGGAGTTGGGGTGCTGCTTCTTCTGCTACCAGGTGTTCCAATAGGGTTGGCATAGTAGAAGTCATATCCACACTCACTACTACCACATGTCACGCCATCACAGTACATTATTGGTGTACTGTACTGGTCAAATACAGGATTGCATTTGCCCGATTCCTTATCCTGTAGCGCATTTCTGTAGCAAAAATGTGTGAGCATTGTTTAAAATAAATGCATTGTGTTCTCTAGCCAGAGCCTTGCCCCTTCTCATTATAACAATTTTACTTATGGTACTTCTTTTGATAGGAGATGACTTTTTACTTTTACAAGTATCATTGCTGAATATTTGTTATAAGTTTGTATATACAGTACAAGGTGTCCAAGCTTAAGGGGGAGGGGTGGAAATCACAAAGAACAAATTTAAATACATAACATACAGTTGGAGATATAATTATTTGATCCCCTGCTAAATTTGTAAGTTTGCAAAGAAATTAAATCTCTGATTTCTATGGTAGTTTCATTTTAATGGAGAAAGACAGAATATCAACCAAAAATCCAGAAAAAACACATTACATAAGTTATTTCACTCAATGACATGCAAATCAATTTATAAGTAGTTGATCCCCTAAAACCCAGCCAGAATGCTGGCCCCCACAGATTGGCTGTGTGCCCGTGTGGCACACACACTGCAATCAATCAATCAGATACTCCTGATCTCCGCTCATTGAGTATAAAGCACACCTGCCTCAGAAGCAATTTCTTCCCTGCCTACCTCACCACTACCATGGGCAAGACAAAAGAGCTGTCAAAGGATGACAGGGACAAAATTGTAGACCTGCGCAAAGCTGGAATGGGCTACAAGACCACGAGCAAGAGGCTTGGTGAGAAGGTGACAACTGTTGGTGCGATTATTTGGAAATGGAAGAAATATAAAATGACCACCAATCGCCCTCAGTCTGGAGCTCCATGGAAGACCTTGCCTCATGGGGTGAGGATGATCATGAGAAAGGTAAATGATAAGCCCAAAACTACACAGGAGGAGCATGTTAATGATCTGAAGGCAGCTGGGCCCACAGTCACCAAGAACACGGCTGATTACACATTATGTCGTAATAGACTGAAATCTTGCAGCACCTGAAAGGAACCCTGCTCAAGGCGGCACAAGTTCAGGCCTCTGATGATTCAGAGGTTCACTGGCAAACATAAGACGGGCCTCTACATGTGCTTTAGGGTTATAGGTGGCAGTAAGATGGGCTGGCGTGCTAACTGATAGTATTTTTGACATAGTAAACTCACCATTAGATATGGGAGTCTTCCCAGACTGTCTTAAGTCTGCTGAAGAAAAACAATCTTGACTCCTCTGCTTTTGAAAATTTTAGACCTTTTTCTAACCTGCCTTTCTTAAATAAAATTCTGGAGAAGGCAGTCATTATGCAGCTTAATGACCACCTTAATAAACATGCTATTCTTGATAAGTTTCAGTCGGGGTTCAGAACAAAACACAGTACAGAAACTGCACTCGTTAAAGTAGTAAATGACTTGCGGGTAAATGCAGACAGAGGACGTTTATCTGTTCTCCTCCTCTTAGATCTGAGTGCTGCATCTGATACCATTGATCACAATATTCTTAGAAATCGCCTTAGTCAATGGGTGGGTCTCTCTGGCAACAGAACGGAAATTTTAGTGATTGGCAATTATGGATATAATGAGGTTATTAGAAAAAAACTTGATGTATTAGGATTAAAAGTCAAGACTGAGGTGAAGCATTTAGGGGTAACTATTGACTCTGACAAGAATCACATATTAATCAGATTACTAGGACAGCATTTTTTCACTTAAAAAACATAGCAAAAGTTAGACCTCTTATAACATTTCAAGAGGCTGAAAAATTAGTTCACACTTTTCTTTTCAGTCGGCTAGATTACTGTAATGCACTCCTCTCAGGACTACCCAAAAAAGACATCAATCGATTGCAACTAGTGCAGAATGCAGCTGCTAGAATCTTAACTCGGAAACGAAAATCCAACCACATCATCCCAGTTTTAATGTCACTACACTGGTTGCCTGTGTCATTTAGAATTGACTTTAAAATACTGCTTATGGTTTACAAAGCCTTAAATAATCTCACTCCATCTTATATTCTGGAATGTCTTACACCTTACACTCCAAATTGTAACCTTAGATCTTCAAATGAGTGTCTACTTAGAATTCCAAGAGCTAAACTTACTGTAAAAAAAGTGGTGAAGCGGCTTTCTGCTGTTATGCACCTAAAATCTGGAATAGCTTGCCAATAGAAATTCGCCAGGCTAATACGGTGGAGCACTTTAAAAAACACATTACTTTAACTTGGCTTTCTCATAGCTTCATCTTAGTTAAATCCTGATGCTCTTTATATTCAATTAATTATCATTATTATTCAAGGTGGCTCCAAAATCCGTACTAACCCCTACTTTCTCTTCTGTTCTTTTTCCAGTTTTCTGTGGTGGTGATCTGCACCACCACCACCTGATCAAAGCACCATAATGTCCCTACATTGATGGATTAAAGGCCAGAAGTCCACATGACCATCATCATCAAATTCTTCCATGTGAACCCTAAAAACTATGAGGACTGATTGAGGTCATTTATGTTAGGTAGAATGCCTAGAGGGGGCTGGGTGTTCTCGTGGCCAGGAACCCCTGCAGATTTTATTTTTTTTTCAAGCCGTCTGGAGTTTTTTTTTTTGTTTTTTCTGTCCTCCCTGGCCATTGGATCTTACTTTTATTCTATGTTAATTAGTGTTCCCTAATTTTAATTATTTATTTTGTCTTTTTTCTTCTTCTTCATCATGTAAAGCACTTTGAGCTGCATTATTTGCATGAAAATGTGCTATATAAATAAATGTTGTTGTTGTCTGACCTGTCCAGGTTTACCACACAAATACATTTAAAGGCATTTACATTTGAATACAGCAGGTTCAGTTTATGTCCACAAAAGGAACAAGCCATCAGAAGTTTCCTCCATTCAAAGTTTCCTGGCTGAAGCAACAAGCATTCCAAATAGCTCCTCTTTGCAATGTAGATAACACGGTGAAAATTTGGTTGCCAAGTTTACAAAACATATCAAAAGGATAATGTTACCCCCGTCCTAGGCAGTAAAACACAGGCAAATTCAGTCAGCATTACAAAGTCTGGATCACACATGTATTTAGTTGTAATGTGCTCGCTTTTTTATTTCTTAAACATACATAACACACACGGGCATGCAGACAATTTAAAGAAAGGGTAAACCTTTATCATCTTAGAATTCTAAATCCATTTTTCCCCTTCAATGTTAGAATGCCTTCTGTGTGCCTCAGTAAACATTGTGATGTCATCTAAAAGAACAAGCTCTTTGCAAAAGTATGGTTTTACCTTTTGCATTCGTCTTAGAAAAATTAGGTGTTTAATTTTATACTCTGACTTTTTTTGGAGCTATTAATAATATCAAGTTTTTTTCAGCTTTATTTAATCCCACAGGAGGACCAAAAGGTCACCATAAAACTGGGAATATACTTAACGCTACACAACACATACTGTTCAGGACGCTGTGCCAACACAATACTTGCACTCATATTTTTAAGTAAATCTGGAGGATTCCACCAGGTGTCAGTGCAAGAAATCATCACAGTGAGAAAACTTCCAGTTTCGCTATGTTGTAAGTAGAAGGAGGAAATAAATTTATTGCATCGTCACAACAGGAAATCTGCAGTGGGCTGGCACCCTGCCCAGGTATTTGTTCCTGCTTTGCACCTTGTGTTGGCAGGGATTTCCTCCAGCAGGCCCCCGTGACCCTGTGTTAGGATATAGTGGGTTGGATAATGACTGACTGTATTTCCTATGTGAGAAATAGATGAAAAAAAGCATCATGAACAAATACATTCGCATGTCGGCATTAAAGTATAATGATTTGCTTCAATGCATCGAACCATTCAAACATCAAAGCACGCAGATTCATCCTATTGGAAAAGAATTGCAGCTTGATGTCGCATATTTATAGTAAACAATGATGCTGATGTCACGTACCAAAACTTGAACACACACACCACCCATATTTTTGCTGCTACTGCAGCTTAAGCATGTGATATTTGTGACGATAAGCTCAGAAGATGTGTCAAAACAAACACTGGGAATGTGTGGCAGCTATGATGCATGCACGTATTCGTTCTGAGCGTGAAGTGTAAACCGGCCCTAAGATGAAAGCACTGCCAATCCACTTTTTTTGTTTATTCCCCCAAAATGTGTTAAGCTTTTTTGTTGGCAAATTCAGGACTGGGTTAATAAAGTATCAGTTAAGTGGCTTATTAAGATGTGTTTTGGGGAAACAAAAAGTAGCTTGTTCATTCTATACAAATATTGTACATTTTCTTAATGTCTTACATCCGCACCTTTGGGCATATTTTTGGAATGTGATTAAATCGGAAATGTTATAGCCAACATTTAATTGTACAGCTATGACTACAACATTGAAAGATTAACTATTCTTGAAGAATAACAGTAAATGACTCATTTTTATAAATAAATGGTTTAAAACACACAAAAAAACTCTTAAACACCACAACTTATAAACCACTTTATTTCAATTATGTTTAAGATTCTTTTCCCATTATCTGATTATATAAAATATACTACTTCTATGAAAAAACATCTACACACTGCACAAAAGTATATACAAATGAAGTAACATTAAAACTAAAGAAAAATGGAGAATAGCAAGTCCATGGTCGTTTAACAGGTGACCATCATTGAAACACTGTTGAGGTTGGTCCTCTTTGGTGGCGAGTGCCACACAGCTGAGCTTGTTCTTTTCAAGTATCGGGGTTTACTTTTACAGAAAATTTCCTCCAGATTAGGTGGTTCTATCTTACCATATCGTTTGTCAGTATCAGGGGGATTATAGTAATGATCCACTACTGCCTGGTTTAGCTTTTGCCCTGTAGGAGAAGGATAGGACATATAAACAGAAGTAGCAAAGGAAACAAAAATTGTGGATTTTAAAATCTGCTTCCTAAAATGAAAAACATACTGATCTGAACTTAGTTCTAGATTTATACTATACACAACTGAACAAATGTTATAGTGAAGATAGTGTAAAAGTTGTATGGCTGAATAATGAACTTACAGTATATATATATATATATATATATATATATATATATATATATATATATATATATATATATATATTTTTTTTTTTGTGAACCTGGCCCGGACACAGACAGGCAGACATGTTGTTTTTCACTATTTACAATTATTCTATAGGTCACATAGACCCCAGTCAATGGTCACTCAGACCCAGTTCAGTGCACAATACCCCAAATCCAAAGTCCTGGCCACAAATGCCTTTCTTCGGGCCGCCTCCACACCTCCTCTGTGCTTCGTCCTTCCTCCTCCCAACTCCAGCCTCGAATGAAGGGAGACGGCCCCTTTTATACATGACCCAGATGAGCTCCAGGTGCTTCCGACACTCCCCCGTTGGCCACGCCCCAGCGTGGCGGAAGTGTCGGCTGTTCTCCCGGCAGCTCTCCGGGTATCCTCCAAAGTCTTCCCCCCAGCACTTCCTGGTGTGGCATTGGGGCGCCTCCTGGTGGTGACCACGAGCCCCTACAGGGTGGAGCTTCCATGCCCTGTACTCATGGCCCCCAGAGCAACCAGGAAGGCGACCCCCACGTGATCCAGGGTGGGCGCAGACCCACATCCGGTCCCTCATGACGTCCCAGCCGGGTCATGGCCCCTGGCATCCCTGACAATATATATATTGTCAATACTTAAATGAATGCTGGTAAATGTCCACTAAGATGCACTTCAAATATTTTACATCTATTATTTAAAATAAGATCAAGTCTGTGCTAATATTCTAACACTCATAGGCAATGGCTCAGAAATATCCTGCATTTGAATGGGTTTAACAATAAAAAAAAAAAATCCCCGATTCCATTCCTCAAAATCCTGTTGCATTATACACATTAAACTCAAATTGGCTAGCACAATCATTAATCAATTTACAAGTGTGATTTCCTTTTCAATTGTTATCACCTGTCTTAATGTCTTACGAGATTCTATGTAACTGTAGAAGAATACTCTTCAAAACTAAAAAATGTATGCAAGAACACTCGATACGCAGCAAATCAACCTGACCATATAAATTATGTTTACACATGCCAGATGAAATTAAGTATATGATATTTTACAAATAGTATTTGTAGCATACTTCGCTTACATTTATGCTGCATTATTTCACACACACATTCTTTTCTACTATTGGAATTTACATACCTTTATTTGTAAATAGCTATTTTGCACTTGTTTATTGCAAACAAGTAACTATTCTACATGCAGTGTTCTCATTCAATTGCTTTCCTCCCTTTATGTTCGTGTTAGAACATTTGTTGTACACAATTAATAAATATTGTATGCTTAGTATTTAAAATTGCTGTTCTGCTACTGGTGAAAGCTTTTATCCTTGTATTTCCAATATTTTTCAGGATTGGGATTTGTTTAATTTAGCCAATTGTAAAGTGTATAAATGTGCATCTTTAGGTAGAAAAATGTAAAGTGTCACTAACTCCATGATTTGCAGCAGTTTTTAGTTAAAACAAGTGAACAAACTTGTAGAATACTTCCATTTTCTTAATGACAAATACTGAATGCACAAGTGATACAATTTAGAAAAAAAAGTTACATTTTACTGATTTCACTCATGTTTGTCTCAGAAATTATAAAATCTTGGCAATATTAAATATTAAGGAGTAAGCTTTGCGACCTGAATGTTTTGTACAAAAAACAAAAACAATGTTTTCTCTTCATTTTGCAACTTGTCTGACAATCTTCAAATTTCACCTATTAAAAATGGCAAACTATATTTGATAGTTATTTCTCTATACAGTACTTCCCTATTAACAGTTCTTCTGGACCAAGCAAATCTCCACTTTTGGGAAATCCACTACAGACTGATTTACTGTATATTAAATGCGATTTGGTAAATACGGGCATTTTCTATCAACTGAATTCTTCCTCACATTCATATAATGTTGCATGTATCAGACCAATACCTCTTCTGTCACAAGTACACAGTTCTGGAATATTATATTAGAGCACAATTTCATAATACTGCACTTGTATTCAAATGTAATATTGATTTTAGACAGTTTCACAGGAAGGACTGTTTCCCTAAATTTTGGACTGAACTAATAAAATGCAAGAACATCTTATAAAATCCCTTCCATCTCAAAGCTTGCAACAATTCTACAGTTAAACTATAGAGTACTGTGTAATGTCAGTTTGCTAAGCTAAATTTTTGTTGCAGTGTGATATGCTTATTATGGTTACACAGACAAATCAGAAATGCAAAATGTAAACTCCTAATTATTCAGATCATTTCTATTGACCATAATTATGGGAATTTTGTCCAGCTGTTGCATTGAATGATACTTGATAATAATATGCTCCCTCTACTTCTAATAGGACCTCTAAGTGTATTTGTCAGTCTTCCCTAATGATTCCTCAAAGTGTTAGAAATTCACTGTATTCCAGCAAAACTACAGACTGAAGTAGGCAGAAAGCACTTTGGCAATCCACTACTGCGTCAATCTGCCTTTACCCAAGGATTTGGACCCACTTAGTGTTCTTTTCTAAAAGACCTGCGTGCAATGGAGCTGTGCGTGTATCTGTGTTTCTATCTGGCACCCAAGGAGGCTTTATTCATGCTTACAAAGTAGAAGAATTTGTAGAACAATGTAATGGATTTCAGAATGTTTAACATCCTTGGTGTTAATGCCAGAGTAGAAAGAAAGAAAGAAATAAAAAAACTATTTTGATTTGTTTTCCAGGGGTAAACGCCTCCAAGGAGGCTACAATATACTTGTTGCATGCAGAGGGGAATACTTGATTTATAAAAATTAATGCATTTAATGAAACGCATCTGATAATTACTTAAAACAAGGCAGAAAAGATGTCCCAGATAGCAAAATCTGCTACGTTCCTTTATGACAGTAAATACGCTAAGCAGAATTTCTGTTCCATATATGAAACACTTGGAACAAGAGGAAAATTTGAAATATTCAAACTGATTCCATACACATATTCTCGCATTTTTTTTAAACCAGTATTAATTCCAATATGGTCTTTTATTCTTTTTCCTTTATTTATATGCAAAATACATTTGTAAATTATCCTCAGAGAAGGCAATATCAGATAAGAATGATCCATCACTGGTCTCTCACTTTTTATTTTAGCCCCCAACAACAAACAGCAAGAAAGTAGTGCAAAAGTTTTCTTTTATATAAGTTGCCTCACCAAAAGCTTCAAGAAATGCTAACATTTAAAGTTACTCATAAAATTTTACACCACAAACACTTAAATGCATAATGCTTGCATGACTCAAACTCCAAAAGCCTGGGTGTGTGTGTGTAAGGGAAGGTTAATTCCTTGAAGCATGAAACTCACCTTGTGCCCAGGAAGGAATATGTTTTCTTGGAGCACTTTCATCATCAGTTGAATCATCACTGTTTAGATCCATCACAAAGTTTTCGGAATCGAAATGTGCAATACTCACTTGATATGACTGAGGAGACTTCTACAAAGAAAGAAAAATGGCTAACAATGATCAGATAAACATTCTGAAACTCATTCAATCTAGTTCTGGGTATAGAGGGGTAAAAAGCCTTTTCCCTGGCAACCTTAAGACATTAGTGTTTCTATAGCATCTACTGTGAAGTTCACAAAAGAATATTTATCAAGTGAAAAAATGTCTAGAATTAAAAAAATTAAAGCAGAAAACTGTAGATATTAAATGTCTTATTTTAAAATGGAAAACAATCTGAGTACAGGTTTTATACAAACTTAAGACAGCAGAGACCTAAAACAGAACTCCCAACTTTACAATTAGGGTCAATGTGGATGTAACCTCTCACTTGCAAATTCCTTGCCATCTTCTCTTTTTTCCCCTCTTAATACAAGTACGCTCATGTGTCTTTTGACTGTAGCTATAACACTTCTTACCAAAAATATTTAATTTATTTCTTTTTTTCCTTATCTTACTATATTTGGAAAATTTTTTGCATTCCCAAAAATGTTTAGATGCAAAGGTTATACTTGCCTTTAATTTCTCTCTTACCTCTGCCTCCTTCTGTAGTCTCTCCTTCTCTTTGGCAGCCTCCCATAAAGCCTTTTTTTTAGCTACCTTCTCAACCTCCATCTGTACAGCAATAGCCTTTTTTTTTTCAAGAAGACGTTGTTTCCTGAAAAATTTAGGATTTAGATAAAGATGAATGGTTGAAACATTTATGCAAGGTCACTCCTTGGAATGTTTAATACACAGCTCAATACAACAGATATTTATATTATTCATTAGTCACTATAAATTACTTGAAAGTGCTTGTCACATTTAATTACATTTTAAGAATACAATTATAATAAAAACATATCATATACATTACTACCAAAATAAAGGCCTGCACAGATTGATAAGTATAAATGGCATGACAGATTTTCTACCTTTCAATCATGTATACATTTTTGTCAACACTTTGAGATACTGGTAACTCCATAAACTTCACAATGATGGCCATTTACAGCTTATAGCCCACCTCTGCCCATTACAATCCTATAATTCTAGGCAAAGAGTGAGACTTGCTTTTTTTGCTACATTGTTGCCAGACAGTATTGCTGTTACACTACTTTCTTGGCGGAGGAGTCATTCCAGAACTCTGGCCTAAATCTGGGTCCAGCAACACTAAATAAGAATTAGCATATTTAATTTATCTTTAGTAAAATGAATGTGTTAAGTGCAGTGTGGAATTACACAAAAAAGTGACCATTAGCTGTAGATTAACTACAGTATCTTTTACTTGTTATATGAAAGAGCTTTCAGTCTTTTACAAAGTATGGATTATGAATTTCTGATCCAGGACCAGGACAATGAAAATCTTAAATTTCAGTTGAAAAAGATTACGTGTGTAAATGACAGCTTTGATCCTGATATATTGCATCATTAACCATGCATTTTAAAAACAGCTGGAATATTCATGGTTTATGAACAGGAAGCAAATATCTTGTCAACTATTCCAGTAAATATTAAATAAAAAATTACATCAAATATTCACAAAATTCTTTCATAAACTTATTTTGTATCCTATATGAGCACAGGATTTCAGACTAGATGATCTGGGACTTATTCTTAAATTCTCAATATGCTGGAAATTCACCATTAAGACTATGCTTTTTAGTGTTAATTCAGAAACATGGCAGCATGTTATTTTTTGTGGCATATTTAGGAGGTAGAAAATTCTATATATTTTAGTTAAAAAATAAAACCCAAAAATGTGAATGTGAAAAACAGAACTAATAGCATCAGGAAATAGGAATCCATTGATTTCATTGCCATATTAGGTAAAAAAAACATAAACCAACACTGACTGCTCAAGAAAACAGCAGAGAAAGGAAAACCTTAACTCTCAACACAAGTTTTAACAATGTTATTAGTACATATTAAGAAAAAAGTAAAATAGGAAGAATGTGCCTTCCTGATTTCACTGAAATCTGTCTAAAGCGAATAGTCCTAAAACCCTGGCTACAAACAAACAATGTAAAATAAAATAAAAAAAATCACTGAATAGCAGAAATATTAGCTGCCAACCCCCCAGGTAACTCATCATAATATAAAAAAATGTTACCTATAATAAAGTGTATATTTTCATAAGTTGATGTCAGCTTATACACAAGAATTTTCTTTAAAATAAGAAAAAAAACTGCTTTTCCACATTCCAGCATTTGTGAGTTTGAACAGATTAGACAGAGCATGTGTGTTCCAAATTACATTTTACCAAGAATAACTTAAACTGCTAATCTGAGTAAATTTGCTCATTAAGCCCTTAATGGTTTTCAAACCCAGTCACAGCAAAGAAAGAGGTGAGTAAATTAGTCATAATAAGTTATAATAATGTTATTAAAATAAGGTATGGAAAAGACTGACCATTGTGACAGATTGCCGGGGTCATTACCTGGCCTGGGATGCCTGGCGGGACTGGAAAGGGACAGTAATAGTTTCTTGGTCACGAGGGGACAACCGCCCTGGACAAAAAGAGGACCACGGGAAAGGGACAAAGAGGTTCTGGCCTGTTGGAAACTGTGGCCACTGCCAGGGGGCGCCTTAAGCCTCATTGGACCTGGGGAACTGTCACTTCCGCTACACCAGGCAAGATGGCGGATGAACCTGCCAGGGACGCCCGGAGTGCTTCCGGTGCAAAGAGCAGCACTTCCGTCACACCAGGAAGTACTGCCGGAAGATCATCACCAACAACCTGGAGCACATCCGGGCGGGAATAAAAGGGGCCGCCTCCTTACTGTCGGGGAGCTTGAGTCGGGAGTGGGAGCAGGACGAAGCTCCCAGGAGGAGATAGGAGGCCAATGACTGAGGAAAAGAAGGTTTATTGTGGTGATTTATTTGCTGAGTGCATTGTGTGGTGTTCAGGACTTTAATCCTGTGTTTATTAGTGATTAATAAACGTGTGTTTTTTGATAAAGATGTGGTTTCCGACTGGTGGTGTCCAGGCAAGTCTCACACCATGAACAACTTTTCTTGAAATTTAAACTCACAGATGCAACTAAAATCAAAGAGCAAGGACAAGACAAACAGACATCACAGACAGAGCCTAACTAGAATGCAGTTTTTCCCAAAAAAGCACACTTGAATACCACTGATGAATTCATTAAGAATGCAATTCGAAAACTGTGTTTAAATTTTTTTAATTATCAAAAAATCTAATATTATTACATTTTGATGTGTTGAATTAGAAACACACTGGTGGTATGTCTGGTAAATACTGGTCCTAGCGTTTATTCTGGACATTTACTACAAAAAAGCATCACTGTGGATTACATCTTTATTTTTTTCACCCAATGCTTATATGGTATTGCTGCTTCCAAATATTTACAATAACTATCACAGACCTCTTGGCATATATACAATATATTAAACAAAGGGACTGCAACATAATTATACAGTAAGTTATGCCCATGCAGAAGAGCTATGTGAGAGATTAAAAGTCTTGTATGCTGTTAGAGTACAACTGTTGCAATATTAGAAGGGGACATTTTTACAACTGTGCAATTCATCAATATAAAAACACCCATTAGCAATCATTTCAGGTGCTAAGTGTTTTAACATCTTAAGGTCACTAGATTGGTCTTAATTACAGAAATGGACTAGAACAAAATTATTAAGGTTTTTGTGTGTTTTGTCTCTCAGCTAAATTGATGGTCTAATTTAGAAATCATAAATTCAGCAAAATGTTCAAATGACTACTAGTCAAAGTTTTAAAAGCACTTGCCACAGTTTCTTCATAATTATGAATATTTATCTTGGCTTTCAAGTTACCTTGTCAAGGCACATGGGAGTTTTTTGAGGTAGTGGGCAATA
Source organism: Polypterus senegalus (assembly GCF_016835505.1). Classification (NCBI taxonomy): domain Eukaryota; kingdom Metazoa; phylum Chordata; class Cladistia; order Polypteriformes; family Polypteridae; genus Polypterus; species Polypterus senegalus. Next base: position 177,752,380 of record NC_053154.1, read on the forward strand.
TAGCAAAATATATTTACAATATTTCCTCAAGACTAAAGTATATTTTAAATAAGCTACTCGAGATGCATCTAGAGGATGAACTTCAGTCTACTTATCAAAACCTATATGGTACCGACTTTTCTTGCTCATGAACTGAATACCGTTTAATCCGAATGCGCTCCTGCACCCTCTTCCTTTGGAGTTTTTTCTCTGCAGCAAGCTGTCTCTCCTGTTTTATTTGTTTAAGTCTCTTAACTTCAGCCATTTTTTTTACACGCTCTTGTTCTTCTTCCTCTCTCTTCTTCTGAAGTAACTCCAGATCTTTTCGTTCCTCTTCTTCCTAAAAGACATAGAATGAAAAGGTTACCAGCAAAAAACACTCTTTCTCAGTTTTAATCACAATTATACTTGCACCATGGCAAGATGGTAAATTTAGATATCGTCCGAGCAACATGTTTATAGAGGACAAAATTAGGGTTCTCGGTATTATCACAATGGGGGGCCTTTCCACTTTATTTAAATACTAGTATAGTCTGAAATCATTTCACAACATTTAAAATCTAAATTTTCAGTAATTAAAATTTGTACAGGTACCATTTCCCATTCCAAATTTCAAGTCCTGCTGTAACGTTATTTAAAATATTCACCAACTTGTTCCATCAGACTCGGTTCTGATGCATCTGTTTACTGTAAGGGAATGTTTTTAATTGAAGTTTAACTCTCGGTCATTCATTAGTTAGGACAAACAGACTTGTACGAATGATTCAGATTAAAACATACTAGATTGATCGTCCTGTGAATTCATTCCAGACACACAACTTACATAAAATCAGGGCAATACATGTGTACTCAAATACTTAAGAGCATGCAACACTAAAGCTTTATAAGGAGAACGATTAGCTAGTTAAACAGCAAAAAACTTGAATTAACTTTATAGCAGCAGGTGATGGTCTCAAATTTGACTCATTAAATTCAATTTGTTTTGCCCTTTCCCCAACAACTTACTTTCTGCAGACACGGCAGTCATCTTCAGTTAATTTCCCCGCAACACTTTTCAAAACACCAAAATAGGAACATACTTCAGACTAAGTCCTCTTTAGGGGGTGAAAGAACTCTGAACCATAGCAACGACCTATACTATACAGTATATGTTATACTGTGCTAGATGTCTAATTTGCATGATTACATACTTTTTATCTAATGCTCGACAGTCTTAAAATCCAAAGTACTTTTTCTTACACTTAGTAAAAACAAATGCTATAGGAATAATTGAATATATGAAGCAGTGTAATAACGGTTAATTTAACTGCAGTATATTGTAGAAATGTGGTAACCTTCCCATCCCTTAATGTGAAGGGCCACAGCTATTATTTGTCACCTCTATTTTCCCCAACAAAATATAAAGCACACAGAAGTCTTACAGTCTGCAAAATCTTTATTCTCCTTACATCTTCCTCTTGTTTACGACGAATCTCTACTTCTTCCACTTTTTTGTTAGTAAGCTTGCACTTAGCTTTCGCCTCTGCAATCCGTTCCTCACGTATTCCCTACGTATCCTCACATAAGTAAAAATAACTTCAAGATTTAAGTAAACACAAAAACAGCCACATACTTGACTGATTTCTAAATAAAAGTACCATGGGCAAAACATTACAAGTCTCAGAAACAGATCTAAACCTTACAGTATACAGCAGACTTTAAATAATATCTCTTGATGTGAGGAAATCCATATAGTGAGCTGTGCTGCCCTGGAATACATGCTTATGCAGTAAAGTAGGATATGTGATGAAATGCATTAATTTTTTACTTGATTCATATTCTTTAAATTATCCCTAAATAGGTGATACATACATTTTTTTTTTAAATCTTGCACGGTTTAGTGTTATTGCCATGCTTTATCAAGTTTAACTGCTACTAATTTTGTCACATTTTGGTGCATGTTTAGAAATAAAAATACATGTTAAAATGGTGGAAAGTAGCATCTTGCTGGTAACATTCTCATGCATTAATCATGTAACATCTTCAGCTGGGTAAAGAAATTGTGCATAGCCCTAATGAGGAATATGAGTCTTCACATTCACCAGTAAAACCTAATGAGTATAGATACTTGTCTGTCCATTCCCTGCTTATCTAAGATAAATTCAAAATATGCACACTAACAGGCAATGCCTATGTAAGGCGCAAGGGGCAACCAATCATAAGTGAGGTGTAGATGTGTCCACGACTGTGTCCTGTGAAAGTAACACACTCATTCAGAAACAATTTAGAGTTGCCAATAAATCTAAATGTGTGCTACTTTGCAATGAGAAAGGAAACAGTAATTAGAGGAATTTCTGTGTAAACACACAGACTCAGAAATCCCCACTCAAGCAGCACCAACAATCACAAAAATTGCCAGACACAAACCAATTGGCTACCACTTATTTTAAACCAGTAATAAAATGAATATGCTCCTGATGTGCAATCCAAAATAATTTTAGTCCTTTGGTGACAAAATATACGTTTCATCTCATATTTATGGCACACAGATTACAGACATTTATGACAACTATGATGTGGTGAAAATTGTAAAAGTACATCTAGCACATTATAACAGTTTTTATATTGCAATCTCAAGGACTACATTTCTGTTAGTCAATTACTAACCTGCTTTATACCGAATGGGGCTGCAGTGGATATTGCAGCCTATCCCAGTTAGCATAGGGCATAAGGCAGAAACGAACCAGGGAAAGAACGCCAGTCCACTGCAGGACAAACACACACCCACACACTAAGGCCAATATAGCATTGCCAATCAACTAAATCTGCAGGTCGTTGGACTGTAGTAGGAAACAGGAGCGCCCAGATCTCAATGATTAAATAATTGCTATGCCTCCTAATGCAAGGTATGACCAATTGAAATCTTATAATTACTTACTACAGTAAGCATGGGAAAGGATCATATTAAAACATTGACAAAATGCACATTAATTAACTCTTAAATACATATTTTTAATTGAGGTTTGATTACCAAAAAGAAATTAAGGTATGGATAAATGTAATTTAAAAAAAAAAAAAAAAAAATGGCTGGGGAATAACTAGCATGTGACATTTCCTTTGACTTGTCAGTGAAATTTAGATATTTTTATGCCAAAATAAAAAAATCTCAAAAACACACAAAAAAGTACTCTTTTCAAATCAGGATTTAAGCTAAAGTTTTAAGGAGTTTTTTTTGTAAATTAAATTATCCTGAATAATCTTGCTGTTTACCAATTCATGTGGCACATATATAATACATTTCTATATTTTGATTGTTAGTAATACTTTTGAACAGTATTTTTCAGTTATTAAAGATACAATAATCACTGAATAAATTCTGGAAAATGCACATAAATCTGGTGCCTGGTTTTATATTTAGAAAAAAATCCTACCTAGCCTGTAAAACAAATTTCCTCAAAAAAGAAGAAATGGGTAGCATACTGGCATGGCGTTTATCCTTTATCTATACAGATTCAATGTAAAAATTCTGAAACCTCCAATTGTTTAATGCCTAATTAGAGACTTCACATCTCAAGTCCATGTGTATTTTCATCTAGTCATTTAGGTTTTGCTGCCATATCCACCACATAAAGGAATGCTATACTTATTAGTAATATCATCTGGATGACTTTGATTTATGTGGGGACGATTCCAGTTTGGCGCAAAGACGATTCTTCATGTTGTCAGTTCGCACACTTCTCGATGGTCTGGGATTTTTCGGGTGATTTTCTATGTAATAAACTTAATAAGTTTATCGTAATGAAAATTGCATAATTAGATCTGGACCACCCTATACTTAAAAAAGGCAGGAAATTTTGAAAACAGGAAATAAACCACATACACGCACACCAAACCACCAAAAAGGCATTATGTTTATGCCATAAAGTTATAGGTAATTGGTAAAATTTCATAAGAACATTTCAATAGCTATGTTTTTCTTAAAAACTAAGATCTATGAGTAAGCCATGGAACTCTAAACTGCTCAGAATAGAAATATTAAACCTTCAAAATAAGCCAATATACACAAAAAAGAATTGAATTTTAAAATAAGTTAAGTTTTAGGCATCAATGTTCTTCTGTTCTGAAGTAAGCAACAGTTTGTAAAGACAACTGAACATCATAAGAGGAAATAGAAGACAACATAGAAGTAAAAATTTGCCCCAGTTAAAATGTACTTCCCAATATCACTGCTACAGGACAAGAATATGCACTTCATCTTGATCCTAGCCATAATAAACCAATATTCCATCAGCAAAGACTGAAATCAGATATTTTCTGCTATGATATTAGTATAACAAAAGTTTCTTATTAAAAGCCACACTAATAAATTCTCATAAGGTGAGAATACAAGACTCACCTTGTCATTCTTTTCCTTCATTTGGGCAAACTTTTGCACAATTTTCCTTTTTTTGGCTTTTTCTTTCTGCTCCTCTCGCTCACGGGCCTCAGTTACCTTTTTTAAATGCTCTTTGCGTTTCCTGAAACATCCACAAGTAAACATTCACACACAGCACTAGGAATGTCACAAGCAGATTGATTTTTTTGTGTTCAATGGTAATACCAGTGAAATTTTACAATACTCGATAGCATGTCAAACAACATAAATCACATTAAAATCATTTCTATTGAAGGAACCTTCCTTATTCAAGTGAACAATAGTGTGGCCATTTCTATAATAGTTTAAAAATAAGTAAAAAAAACAAAACAAAAAAAACTTAATACTGTACTAGTATACCCATTAAGTAGCTTAGCTACATATCAATTATGTAAACTAGTATTGGTATATTAAATTACAGAATAGACATTGGGATTCACCCCAGTGTAACAACAAGTGGGGGGCATGTTTGAAACTTGGGGACTTTTAAGCATAATATTTATAAATAGAAATTTTTTTCTCTCCAATAACTGAAAATTATGGATTAAAATCAATACTAAAAAAACATTTAATTAGTTACATTCAAGATAAGATTTTAAACGTTTTTTTTCAATATATTTTTAAAAACTTTTCAGAAAAATCATTCAGCTAGGTTTGTAACATTTGCAATTGTTAGATGAATAGTTGTACCTCTCTATTATAAAAAAAATCTTGGAAGGCTTAGAAGGAGACAATACGTGATTTTCCTCGGAGACACTTTAATGTCCCGCAAGACAAGACAGTAAGACAAAGGACAGCTGCTGTACAGGCTTTTAAATGATCAACACGCAGCGTGACAAGCCAAAGACGTACCTTGGCAGCAGCACAAAGCCTGCAGCTGATCTGTCCGCATCTCCTTAGCGTGCCTTCTTTTTTTTTACATTTATTCAAATTTTATGGCTTCCTGTGTGAAAACAGTCTCACTAGGCTTGTGAAACTCCTAATATTTCACAGTTCTGTACAACAACCTTTGTTGTGCAGTTTTCCGAGCTTTGTATATGAGTAATTAGACTCTTGTTCTTTATGCATGTGTACAAATCCAGAAAAAAATTATCTGGACATATGTTACCTGTACTCATTTAATCATAACCATTAAAATACATGAAAAATGTGCTCTGACTACATTTGTCACATTTGATAAGGTATGTGTTGTTACTAATCATGGCCCCAGACAGGGGTGTTTTGGCATGTTGCTTGTCGCATACAAGTAAGAATTTCACTATACTCTGTACATGCAACAGTAATGACCCAATAAACCTATAAAAATTGTAAGAATTAAACCCATGAACATTACTTTTCCTTCAAAAACCAAACAAATGACACACATTTAACATTTGCATATTCACATTTGACTCTCAAGTATGCGGTTTTGCCCATCTCTGTGATTATGCATTTCTGAAAACACAATATAGGTCTTATTAATGGTGAGATATTGTTTGTGTTTCAAAGTATTAAAACAATAAAATTTTATTTGGGTATTAACTGCAGCAGCATATTTCATTGCTGGTGTGGACAAGTCAAATAGCCACTTCAACTGAAACTTCCTTAACATATACTTGCTAAAAGTGTTGTTAGAAACACTGTCAAACTGCAGTTTCCTCCCACATTCCAAAGTCCTACATATTTAATTGCAATCACATAACATGTTCTTTTGATGAATCCACAACTCGCATCTGATTTGGAACATCATTTTGTCTAATAATCTGTTCCTGAATTACCTCCATAATGGGAAAATATGGCAACAACAAAAGCTTGTGTTTAAAAAAAAAAAACATTCTCTACCTGCTTATTTTTTATTTTATATCCTGAGAAAGTTGTTATATAAGTCTGCTTTATATTATGAAAGCTCCATGATCATTAGAGAGTGGGGTAGATTTGGTGTCCCCTTTGGTGAACCCCAAGCAATCATGAGTTTTCTCCCTAGGGGAGATCAGCACAATTACCACACCAGGTTAGGGGAATGACAGCGATCTTCAGAATAGCAACCCACTCGCAATACACCATCATTATAAAGAATAGCAACTCACAACTCACTGAAGGCAGCCCACAGCCCAGTGGGTAAGAAAAACACTGCCTTTGAGCACCTTTGCTTACAACTCAGCTAAATATTTTCACCCACCATGTTTATCTACTGAATCTAAGCAACATCATACACTGCAATATTTTGTCCTCTTTTTTAAATTATGGCCATTTGAACTGTCACTTTGAAACGGGTATAGTTTTTCTCTCAAACTAATGCTGCTCTAAACTTGGATTTTATTTCAATTTTAAAAGTAAATAAGTTAGTCACTTTCACTTTCAATTCTTAATTGAACATGTTTCTTGCCAAACGAAATCTTGCAAATTCCTTTACATCAAATGAAAAATTACACTGAAACCTAAATTGAGAATCTGCATAATTTAAAATGAACATTTCAATATATAATCAGTGTGTGGTTCTTGTGACAACCAGTAAATTGTAAAAAGTTATTTTACATACAGTATAGTCTAACTTTGTTCCTACAAAACACCAAGAGTTTTTGAAAAACTGACATTACACAAGTTCAACACCTTTATACAGATTATTTGAGGTGGTTGGAGGTTTCCTTTTCACTGGTTAAAAAAACAACTTCAAATGTGTGTAAGAAATAAATGCAGCACTGGGAAGGATGGTAAATGAACTATAGGCAAAAACAGGCAACATGATAAAATGGTCAGTATTATCAAAAGCCACCAAACACAACCACACACACAAGAACTCAACATTTTGGATAAGCACAGGCACAGATTAAATAAGACCATCAAGCTGCCATGCAAAAAAAGAAATAACAGAAGTGTACTTTGTATCCATCAAAGGTATTATTCATATACTGTACCACGGTGTGACTAAAAGATAGCTAGTTCAGATACAGAGTTTGGATATTTACCTTTTCACTTCTTCTAGTTTCAGTTTCTTTTCTTCTTCCATTTTCTTTTTTCGTTCTATTTTTTGATCTACTTTCTTTTTTAGCATTTCAAGAAATTGTCGCTCTTTTTCCTAGTTACATTAGAAAAAGTTTTAGAATATGTCCATTACATCACTTTAAAATGATCTAGATTGGCTAAAAAGAGGCAACTTCCCATTTAAGCAGGAAAGGTAAATGTTAAGTAAATGTGTCAGTAACAGAACTATAAAAACAATGTTGCAAACAACTTTGATGGGAAGACATCTAAAACTTGGATTAGAGTTTTAATTGACTTCTCCTCCATTATCAACTGGCCAAAGTTCAATCAATAAATTAATGGACATATATTGATGAGCTCCATTTATGTTAATACATTTCAAACTACTTTACCTGTCTTTTTAAACAAAAATGTGTCTAAATGTGCACATTATGTAATTAGTAACTGGTAAAGTATTGTATTTGCACTTTACCCGAGAACACTCAGTAAAGTGCACTACAATAAAATAAAAATGGAACCATCATCATGTACAAATTGAATGGCGAAAATAAACGGAACAGCATTATTATATTGTATGCAGCAATATTCTGACACAGTCAGTGGCTGCATTAGGTACACCTGCTTGTAAAAGTTTAGGTGTACCACAACCGAACATTATATGTTTGTGATGTTGTGACCATCCAGCTGGATACCTAAAGGTGGATTATATGGCACAAGTAACTTGAGACTTTTTCAAAAGACATTTCAACATTGTTTGGCATTGTTCAGCCTTGATCCCTATTGATGACAACTGGCACAGGGGTTATCTGCATTCTTCAGAAAAACACTTTCTCGGTTATCACTATAAAACGCAAGGCAAGTAATAAATTAAGGAACAAAAAAAAAAAAAAACCCACAGTAACTGAGTAATTAACTATTACACAGTAAGTAGTAAGTATTACATGGAGTAGTAACTCAAAGTTACACCGTACTTATACAGGTAATTACATAGTAGTTACAGTGTAATTATGGACACTTAATGTAAAGTGTTACCAAAAATGCTAATCTATATATATAATTCACTAAGGGCACGCAAGACAGTGAGCGCAAGCAAGACAGTGAGCGCAAGCAAGACAGAGAGCCCCGCCCACCAAATCTAAGACCATGAGATATGCTCGACAGAGCCCCGCCCAACAACTCTAACTAAGGGCAAGCAAGACAGAGAGCGCACGCAAGACATAGAGCACACGCAAGACAGAGAGCCATGCCCGCCAACTCTAACTAAGGGCAAGCAAGACAGAGAGCGCACGCAAAAAACAGAGAGCCCCGCCTGCCAACTCACAGAGCCCCGCCCGCCATCTCTAATCCTACTTCGGCGTCCACAATCACACTCGATCAAACAGCAATAATTAGCAAACAAACACAGATAACTGGCAGTAACAGTGCACAATTCACAATTGGTATGCCAGTTTGAAATGATAAGTTTCAAGAGGTAGTTTTAAAATGTGTTATTGAATCGAGCTGATGTATATGAGAGAGAAGAGAATTCCCAAGTTGAGGAGCACTATGAGAGACGCTCGAGCTCCCATAGTACAGAGTTTGAAGTGTGGTACAGAAAGTACAGCTGCAGATGAGAATCAGAGTGCACGAGACGAGTGTCAGTCTGTAGGAGATCAATGAGGTTGTGGAGAGCTTTAAATGTTAAGAGCGGTATTTAGTATTGTATTCTGTAGTTAACAGGGAGCCAGTGAAGTTGAGAGAGAATAGGTTTAGTTTGTTCAGTGGATTTAGAACAGCAGGTTATCCTGGCAGCAGTATTTTGAATGAATTGTAAGCGATGGATACGTTTTTGTGGGATGACAGATAGAATAGCATTACGGTAATCTATACGTGAGGTGACTCGGGCATTAATCAATACTTTAGTACTGTGTTGCGTAAGTTCAGGACGAAGTCTAGAAATGTTTTGGTGATGCAAGAAAGCAGTCCGGGAAATGTTACTTATACGGGAGGAATTATTTAATAATAATTATAATAATAATAATTATTATTATTATTTAATAATTTCCACTATTAGTGTATAAATGGATATAAATAATTGCATGTAAACGATTTGGCAAAATCTGTTGTATGTAAACGATACTGTTTAAAACATTATTGTTTTTTCATCAGAAAATCCGGTTTCCACGTCTACCTGTATTAGTTTAAATGCCACTTTTACCACTCGCAATACGGCGGACGCGCTGACTTATCGTGTCGACTGGGCAACATAGTGTATGCAGCGTCTATCTATATATGTCTATGTTTTCCATAGCCTGCTACAGGAAGGTACTCTCTCAACCATTGGCATTGGTTTCATTCCTTGCTATTTTCGTTATACTGCGACGGTGGTTTCCTAAGCCTTTGTTATACTGAATTCCTTTCTCATCATTTTTTTGTTCCTATTCTTTTACCGCCGTATGCGATGGTGGGCTTTGGCTAGTATTTTCATATTCTCCTGTCGACATGATGTCTGTCTGAATGAAATGGCTCATCTCCTACTGGATGAATGTTAAGAGTTATACTTTGTCCTTTATTTTTTGAAGAGGAGAGCACACACAAGCGGTGGTGGCACTATAGGACAGATCGCACATACTTCTTAAAACCAGCAAGTGAATAGAGGCTCTGGAAGTTCGAGCTATAGGACAATGTGCTCAAAGGATTGAACATTGTTTCTACAACTAAAGACACTAACAAACAAAATTGAGGAAGTTGCCGAATAACATTATATGAGAGTGAAAATTAAAAAGCTTTTCATTTAATAGTTATAAGAGTGGCAAATATTAGAAACCTGTATAGTGCTAACAAGCAAGTAGACTGCATAAGGGACAGTGGTTTTCATATCTACATTATGAATGTTAATTTGACTTTGGTGTTGTCCTCGCTACATTAGCCAAAAAGATTCACAAATGAACATCATTAGGTATTTAAATTAGTATAGGAAATTATGTTTACTTCTTAACTGGATATTACTCAGCTTTCAAAAGAAATAAATAAAAAGAAAACACACACAAACAGATCTGAGGAAAGAGTGAATTATTGGTATTTGGAGAAGAAGCAGAAGAGGAATAAGTGAATTCAACCAAACGCCAGCAGCCTGCTGAGGTAATCAGAACCAGGACAGTGGGCTTCATCTATAAAGAGTCATTTAACTTTAAGTACTTCACAGGCTCTGACATTAACTGTGTTCTAACACAATTACTAAGCCTCCTCCACAGACTTTTAAAAAATGCTCCAGTAGCAGCTAAGAAAGCAAAAAATGCCATAATAAAACAAGTATATTAATGTTTTGGAGATGGAAGAAAGCAGTCCGAGAAATGTTACTTAAACGGGAGGAATTATTTAATAATAATTATAATAATAATAATTATTATTATTATTATTTAATAATTGCCATTATTAGTGTATAAATGGATATAAATAATTGCAAGAAGAAGCAGAAGATAAATAAGGGAATTCAACCAAACGTCAGCAGCCTGCTAAGGTAATCAGATCCAGGACAGTGGGCTTCATCTATAAAGAGTCCTTTAACTTTAAGCACTCCACAGGCTCTGATATTAACTGTGTTCTAACACAATTACTCAGCCTCCTCCACAGACTTTTAAAAAATGCCCCAGTAGCAGCTAAGAAAGCAAAAAACGCCACAATAAAAGAAGTATATTAACAGGGTATTTTGCTAGATCGGAATTTTTGAAGAGCTACAAGAATAGGGTCCTCAGTTGCCATATTCAAACGTGACATACTTAATAATACTTAATAATAGTGTGAATTTCCCCTTGGGATTAATAAAGTATCTATCTATCTATCTATCTAATAATGACATTCAAACTTACTCTGCCACAGCTTACCATTCCTTCTTCCCTCTGGAAAATCTGTTTCATAGCAGTTAGTTATTAGTAAAGGTGTAATTTTCCAATCACTAATGGACTGATCATACAATTGGCAAATGTTCATAAAAATGCCCAAATGTAAGGGGTAGCCCAACAAAGAAATGGTTTAATAGATCAGTTACATTACATAACACTTTGTTGTTGAGGATTAGATATCATGATCAAGCATACTACCAAAAGGGGCATCAAAAATCATCTGTCCTATAAATTTGCTTTCTACCACATCTTTTTGAAATTTCAAAAGCTTGCCACAGTTAATGGATTGCTAAAAGCTAGGAAGGAGAACAGAAGAAAACACTTGAATACAATATTAGGGGGTGAGTGGATTTGGGACACAAGAAAGAAAAATAAAATGAAACTAATTTAGAATGATAAAAAAACACAATGGACAATTACTTATTCAAAACATTAGGCGTTAGTTTATCTGGTCATATACAATATGAACCATAAAATTAAAATGTCACCCCTTTTCTCTAAAATATACTTTGTTTCTCTTACTTCCAGGGAGGAATCCTGCACAAGGTGCTTAGCTGCTTTTAAAAGTTTTAATTCAGTAAAGAGATACACTGAAGTCTTTAATTACCGTGATATCAACTTTGAGTCGGGTAGCACATTTAATGAAGTATTTGACAATGGCTGATTGACCCAGCTGGTTTTTTTGCACAGTACGAAGGAATGACTTCAGGTGTGGTTTCATTGCCTAAAAGACAGACAGTGGGATTGAGCAAAACATTATAATTTTTATACAGCTTGCACAAAGCCTTGAAGTATATTAGTTGAAACACTGTACTGTTCATCACACATATACTTACACGGTGGCTTTTAGGAACACTGACAACAGGGAGAGGTTTCTTCACTGGAATGACTGGCTGATCAGCCTGACAATCTTCTCCCTGACTGTTTAACTCCGCTACTGCTTGCTTGCAACTGTGTCATGTTGAACAAAAATAAAGCAATGTAACAGAACAGAACTAGGTACACTTAATACTTTCACAACATACTGCATACATACGGCAAGTCAAATACAGCTTTGACATTGCAATAGCTTTCTCAGTCATTAGTTTAAATGTGGTTCTCTCAACAGAAATCTCCAAGTATCAAGAGTAAACTGATAAAACACCAGGACATGAAGCAGTCTAGTTTCCTTTAGCAACACTTAATCTATCAAAACTCAGTTCTTCTTCTGGCTCCATTACTTGTCATCACACTACTGATCAATTAAAACGTGTAAATTATACAACCTACTATTCAACACATAGGCACTGATAGAAACCTGAAATAAAAACACTGTCAAATACCTCATTTATGACCTTGCCTCCTCCTCTCCAACTGCCAGAAGGCTCCTTAGCCTAATACTGGTGACGAAGAATACTACCTTTCCAAAAATGTTCTGTCATAGTTTTCATTTACATTATCTTAAGGAGATCTGGAGAACTGCAGGACACTCCAGTAACTGAGTCAAATAGTGCAACCTCCCCAATGACTAGTAGTAATGTTCTACCACAGCCCACAATAAAATCAATTGGGGTGGGTTCCTGATTATATACACTGGACTTGCAGATTGGCACTCACTGGCTAACTCAATATGTGCTCCCTATAAAAACTGAGTAAACAGAATTCAGGCTCGTCTAAATTCTATACTCTGACTGAGTGAAAAAGGAAATGACTGCAGTGGAGGCCACCATATCTGGAAAACAATCCTACAGCCACCAGTGCTGTCAAGCAGCACATTAACTAGCTGTCCAAATAATACCTTTGACATCCAAAGCTACTGAAAAGTAATAAGGAAGTTGTATAATGTCATCTCCTGTAATTTCTAAATATGTATTCCAAAAACTTCAGTTGTTAGGTGGGACATGCTCTCCGACTCCAGATCATGTACAAATAAAGACAGAAAAGAGGCTCAGGCAGGGAGCACACTTAAACATATGACCCAAACATATAGTACATTAATGAACTTTTTAAAAAAAATTAAAACATCTCTAGTATGTATAACCCCAAACACAAATATTCTATCACTTATTCAGAGAAATCAAAAAAGCAGCCTTTGTGAATATGACTAAGTAAATGACCATAGGCAGACACAAATAGACAAACCTGATGGATGGAAGACAGAAAGTGTGCCTTTTCAGGTGGTCTGCAGAATGTTCAGCTTTGCCGTTGCCTACACAAACACAAAAACAGTTTCACCATTTACTCTCTGTATAGCTAAGGAATCTATTTACCTGCATAAAAGTTGAACACATTCAGGATTTCATTGACAAAATTAAATAGTGGGTGGATATTAGTTGTTTCAAAGATGGTACGAAATAAACTAATTAAGATGGCAGCCATGGCGAAGAAGACTTTAATGATAAGCTTAATTTGTGTTTTAGTAGTGTATGTACAGTAGATTTGAAGCTGTGTGTTAAAATTGGTTTTCCTCACATCAGGCCACACTCGATACTTCAGAATGACAAAGCAAATTTTTCCTTCATGTACAGTTCCAAACCAGGGAGTTTAGGACAGGCAAGGTTTAGAACTGTACACGAAGGAACAAAATAGTGTAAAAATGAAAATGCACAGTAAATTCTGATCCAACACTTAAAAATAGTAAAATGAGTAACACATTAATAGTAAAGGTATCTATACTAATAAAAGGCAAAGCCCTCAATGACTCACTCAATCACTGACTGACTCATTCATCACTAATTCTCCAATTTCCCGTGTAGGTAGAAGGCTGAAATTTGGCAGGCTTATTCCTTACAGCTTACTTACAAAAGTTAAGCAGGTTTCATTTCGAAATTCTACACGTAACGGTCGTAACGGTCATAACGGTCGATAACGGTCGACAACGTCCGCCATGTTGAACTTTCTTATTTATGGCCCCATCTTCACGAAATTTGGTATGCGGCTTCCCTGTGCTAACCAAAACCGATGTACGTACTTATTTTGATGGTATGACGCCACTGTAAACCGCCATATTGAACTTTCCAACGTCACTAATTCTCCAACTTCCTGTGTAGGTAGAAGGCTGAAATTTGGCAGGCTCATTCCTTACAGCTTACTTACAAAAGTTAAGCAGGTTTCATTTCGAAATTCTATGCATAACAGTCATAACGATTGACAATGTTCGCCATGTTGAACTTTCTTATTTATGGCCCCATCTTCATGAAATTTGGTAGGTGGCTTCCCTGCGCTAACCAAAACCGATGTATGTACTTATTTAAGTGGTATGATGCCACTGTCGGCCGCCATATTGAAGTTTCCAATGTCACTAATTCTCCAACTTCCTGTGTAGGTAGAAGGCTGAAATTTGGCAGGCTCATTCCTTACAGCTTACTTACAAAAGTTAAGCAGGTTTCATTTCGAAATTCTACGCGTAACGGTCAACAACGTCTGCCGTGTTGAACTTTCTTATTTATGGCCCCATCTTCACGAAATTTGGTAGGCGGCTTCCCTGCGCTAATCGAAACCAATATATGTACTTATTTCGGTGGTATGATGCCACTGTCGGCCGCCATATTGAACTTTTCAACGGTCTTTGTTACTTATGGGCCCATCTTCAAGAAATTTGGTACGCGGGTTCCCATCGCTAACTGAATCCTACTTACATACATATACTGTATACGTCCATAGCCTGCAGCTCGGACACCGTGTGAGGTGGCGTTGGGTCCCCCATCCCAACACCTCCCATGTTGTTGGCTGCCTGCCTATATAAGGCTGTCCGTCGCTCCAATCTCTACATTCCCTTCCTTGCTTCGCCACGGGATTCACGTCTCCCTGCTGATAACAACAGCCTTTTTATTTAATCCACGGCTTCTCCGCTGTTTTATTGTTCATTTATTACGATTATAGTTATTGCGTAGGTATTTTAGACTTACTTTACATTGTTCAGGTACCCATTACCTTTATCATTCCAACCGTACCCCCATTAACATGTCTATCGAGGTGATCACCATCGATCAAAGAACTGTCACTTACCGAGTGGTTTAAATGCCCAGAGATGGCATCTGCCTTTTCCATTCTCTTTGTTACATATTGCACGGCCATATCAGGCTCACTCTTGATATCCGGAGGAACATTGTGTCTTATGTATTGAATGACTGGGACAGGTTCAAGGTGTGGACTGATAAGGAGATAATTATACTACACAGGAGCACTATAAGAGTGAAATGCTTAAGCCCTTCACCTATGGATCTGCATGTTAGTTGATGGCTGCCGCTGAATTGTTCGGTTGTCGCTTTCAAGTGTACCGAAATCGCCAAATATTTTACACCTTTCGAACACCGCCTTTGCCTCTTAAACATCTTAGATTCACAGGTGACGATTTCAGTAGTGGACACTTTGATGTTTATGAATGTTTAAACTCTCAAAAGCTGGATGTGAAGTTATCGATGAAACCGGTTGTATACTTACAACGCTTGACAGATGCCGAATGTCTCTTCAACACAAGTCCTACAAATAATGTCGTAATTGAAACAAACCATGAAACTCAAACCGATTATGACAGCAGCAATCCAAGCTGTGAGATTTGAAACAAGATTACTGTTCACATGGCCAACTGTACGTTGCATGCCCAAGAGTAAGCTCAGCGCACAGTTTGGTCATATTACAATCGGAGGGCCGAACTCACAATGTGGTATACAAAGAGATCCCTAACAAATAATTATTGGTATATTTTCCCTCAGTTTAAAAAGGTTTAATTTTCTTCTTAATAAAAATTTTAAGGCAGTACTTTGCCGCTGCGAAGTGCGGGTATTTTGCTAGTCAAAAATAAAACTAGTTGGAGTTGTATGTAGCAGCGCATAATTATGATATTACAGCAATAACACTGTCCAAATAAAGTTGATGGTGAGTGTAACAGAGCGATACAGATTTTTTAGGAAGGACAGAGTACAAAAAAGGAGGTGGAGTTGCTGTTTATGTCAAACAGAATTTAAATGCAAGTCTTATTCAGCTGGAGGATGAGCCCTATCTTACTGTGGCTTTGTCTGGAAAGCATTAGGGAAAGAGGTCTTATTTTAGGAGTGTTATAGACAACCCAATGTAAACAGTAATTTCAATGCACATCTTTTTAGTAATATTAAAAAGCCAAGTTTAAAGGGGGATATTATAGTCACGGGGGACTTTAACAACACAAATATTAACTGGGATCAGTTACTGCATTATGTGAAAGCACCACTGCAGGGAGAAGTCTGTCAGGATTTTGCATTTTATAATAATCAGGATAGACTTGAGGATGTAAAGGTGATGAAGCATTAAAGTCAAGTGATCCTAATATAAATACAGTTCTTAGAGTTTTGGAAGTGTGTGTATGCAAACACCAAAACGTTTAACTTTGGTATAGAAAATTTGGAGATGATGTGGCAAAGTCTAAGGAGAATAGACTGGGATAAGATTTTAACTCTTTGAGGGCTGAATATTTTTTCCAAAAAACATAGTTTCTGGAAAGTTATATTTTCTCACAGAAATCAACATAAAACGTCTGTTGCTGCATGCTACGGCTGCCAGTTTGCCAAGAATGAGCAGCAGGTTTGCTGCTAGGCTCTCTTCACGTGGCTGGGACAGCAGTAGCGATCACGGTCGCAACAAATTACAATCTGGTTTCTACCTCTTATCATTGTGACAAGTGACAGTCCTCCCTGGTGAACATTGTCAGTACCACGACTAGCTGGGGACCAATCAGTTGAAGCTGGAATCTCTCACATTCATTTTCGATCACTTGTGTCAAAATCAGAGTCCGACAAGTCATCGTCCAGTTCAGAGATAATAGGCAAAACATTGCCCACGGAGTATTTTGCTTTACGTATTCACTTTGATCTCTCGACAGATGTCAGTGCCATTTTTCACGTTGTTTGCTCCTTGCTACTCACATGAGCGTATAGGAAACCTCGGTCAATCCTTCTAGCAACGAGAGTCCAACTAAAACATAATGGTTGGTTTTGTCACAGTTTACAGTTGATACCATCATCAACTCCTCCTTTTGACAAAAGTCAACATCAGCCCTGAAAGAGTTAAGTTGAGAAAATGGAGAAGCAGGTTTTTAAACAAGTTTAAAAAGGTTTTACATGAAATGCAGGACAGGTTAATAAAGATAAAAAAATGAAAAGGAGAAATCAGCTGTATAAGGTTTAATAACTCCAATGTTATTTGAAGGGTGTATGACAGATTGAAGGCAACCATTTAGAATGATATTAGGGAGGCTGAAAGGCAGTTAGACAGGAATATAGCAGATAAGGCAAAAGCTGACCCAAAGAGATGTTCAGTATTTTAGGAGGAAAAGATCAGTCAAAGAGGAGGTGAAGTGCATCAGGAATAGTAAAGGGGAAATAAATAAAAAATATACAGATGGTGAAATAGCAGATATTCTAAATTTACATTTGTCTGAGGTATTCACATGTGAGGAAGTAGATAACCTCACAGCAGTGACAGGAACTACTATTAAGTAGTAGAGGGAGACGTACTGCTCAGATTAAATTGGATGAAATCAATCAAATCACCAGGACCAGATAATATTTGGCCTCAAGTTCTTAAAGAGATTAGTGTGTGTATATACAAACCCTTGACTCATTTTTAGTACGTCACTGCACACTGGGGAAATTCCAAAGGACTGGAAAATGGCAATTATCATCCCATTATACAGTATAAAAAGGGTGACTGGGCAGATCAAAACAAGTATAGGCCGTTAAGCTTAACATGCATCTTAGGTACATTAATGAATTTTTAAGGATAAGATTGAGCAATACATAGCAAGAACAAAAGTTTTACTGAACAGTCAGCATGGGTTCAGAAAAGAGAGGTCATGTTTAACCAACATACTGGATTTCTACGAGGAAACAATGAAAAGGTATGATTGAAGTGGAGCTTATGATATTAATCTATCTTTTATTTTATTTTATCTTTTTCAGAAAGCATTTCATAAGGTACCACATAAGAGGTTTGGATTCAAATTAAAAAAAAAGTTGAAGTGTTTGAACACAAGTGCAAAAAAACTGGCTCAGACACAGGAGGTAGAGGGTTATGGCGCAGGAAACCCTATTAGAAAGGGCAGACATTTTATATATATATATATATATATAACTTAAATATATACTTAAACTTAAGTTAAGTTAAGTTATGTAGCACAATGTGTAGAGTACAAATCCAAGGTGGTTATGCTCAGTGCACTGGTGAGGTCTAATCTGGAGTACAGAGTACAGTTTTGGTCTCCAGGCTACAAAGAACATGACAGCAAGAAAATAAGTTTAGAGAAGACTGACTAGGCTGATTCCAGGGATACAATGAATTAATTCTGGGGAAAGGTTAAAAGAGCTGAGCCTTTTCAGTTTAAGCAAAAGAAGATTAAGAGAATACATGATTGAAGAGTATTAAATTATGAAGGGAATTTGTACAGTGGATGTTAAACAAACATTAGGAAGTTTCTTTACACAGAAAACCACAGACACATGGTATAAGTTACCAAGTAGTTAGGTAAATACAGTAGGACTTCTAAAACTAGATTTGATGTTATTTAAGAAGAATTAAGTGGATAGGAATAGTTAGCTCACACTGAATCAATATGTTTGTGCTCTATTAAAACACTTATTTCCTGTTTAGAGCAGTCTCTAACTTGGAAAGCTCAAATTCTAACACAGCCAGAGTACTAAATAGAATAGAAGGAATCCTGACATAAACCAATAACAGTAAGCACATCACAGCCATCCAGTTGCACCTTCACCGCTCCATGTGTCTTACAGGATTGAATATCAAATTCTGTTATTAACCTGCCCACTAAGGTCCACTGATTCTGTGCCCCACACTAACGTGCACTCTGTGGGTGACAGCAGGGCCTTTAGCTGTATTGCGCCCAGACTGTGGAATGACCTCCCAAAATTAATGACATCAGCTGACTCCATTCATTTTTTTTTAACTCATTCATTTAGGAAGACATTAAACAAACCTGACATTCTGCCCCTTCTTTCAGCTTACCCCGTCTATCTGTCCAAGTACTCAGGGTTTGAATTTTTATCACAATTTGTTTATTGTTCAAGATTTTTGTAGTATTATATGATGTATTTTAGTCTGGATTATTGTCTTTTATTCTATTTGAATGTTTTGTATATCCTGTATTTATCTTTATTTAGTTAAGATATTATTTGTAGCCAATGTTATATAGGTCCTGTTATTCTTTCTGAATTTTGGGCATAGGAAGGGTGCTATATAAATAAATTGGTGTTCTTATTAGTATTTTTATTTTTTTTTCTTTTAATGGCCCATCATTTATAATAATAAGTGACAAAAACTACAGTTCTATATAAGGGAATTAATACTGTATATAGTATAATTCAGTGTAGAATAAGAATTGCCATTTTCTTCACATACTTGTTTAAAAATATTAGATTGGCTTAAATGTTTGTTCTAAATTGGTTTAGAACAATATTGCACACAGGCATAGTACATTTTAAAAAATGTAATCACTTTTATTATTAACATTTTGCTAAACTCTAACATGGAGCAAACATTATAATTAAATTGTATATTTTGTTTCATGAATGTAAACGAAAAACTATTTTCAATTAACACAGATCTTGAAGATTTAAATTTTGTCAACATGTTAAATGGTTCCCACAGACCCGAACACAATGCAAATGTTAATAGTGTATTTGACAGAAACGATCAGTATTGTTTAGTTTAATGTATTACAGGACGTTATGGCAGAAACCCTCTGAACTTCACAATGCTGTGTATTATTTGGATGGATGTACTGTTTTTCTTTCTCATTTTTATCGCTTAATATCTAAACAGGATCTTAACCCGACGTTACTTTCCGGGCTTTGCCAAGACCTGCCAAAACCTTCTAAAAGTAATTTTACCGAGTCAGTCCTGAAACAACGGTAACGTCACTTCTGGGTTTGTAACTGTGGGTCTACAACTGCAGTGACATATGGTGCTGTGGCTCTGTAAGTGGATGCTACTCAATGAACTGGCAGATGGGGACAAATCAAACTGAGCAAGGGAATGGTGTAAATATGTAAAATTATTAAAACAAAAACAAAGCCAAAAACAGTGTCCAAAGTGCACTTCTTCCAAAATGTTTCAATAAATAATCCATAAAAACGACAAGTGTTACGTGGAGGTTAAAATTCCAAATAAATAAATCCATTAAAACAAGGTTAAAAACAGGCTGGAAATAATCCCCATTTTAAAACCTGGTGCCTTCTTCCTTCAGCGGAAAAAAAAAGTCGGTTTATTTATTTGAAAGAAAGAAATTAAATTCACTCACTGGCACTTATACATTGCGTTTTCACAATGCAAGTCCAAACATAGAATCAAAATTCAATGCAATATTGACGAAAATTTAATTTAATTAAAATTTAACTGAAGTTTAAAAAAGTATTTGTGTGTTAATTTCTAATCCAAACAGAATGAAATCATATAACGCAACAAATAACTAACGCAACATGAAACATAATTTACTTTCATAATTTTACTTTTAAATTATTGTTTTACTATTTTAATATGGTTAATTACTCATTGTAATGTAAAATAGTTCGATTATGCATATGTAACAATTCCCATGAAAATATCCCATATGCGAGCAGCTGAACTGCAAAGTGGCTAGGGTGTAGAGCTGACCTGAGGGTTGGTGAGCAAACAGAGCAGAGGGCAAAGCCCAATAGTTAAAAAAATAAGCAGTCACTTAGAAAATGAAACTAACTTCAAATTACTCTATAAAAGAAAACTACAGTACTAAAAAGCAAAATCCCCATGTCACTACTCAAGCAAGAGAAAGGGGTGGGGGGGTGGGGAGGGGAAGCAACCAATTACATCTAAAATGTTTCAAGTCCCTTTGGATAAAGGTATCAGCCAGATAACTAAATACAGTAATGCAATACTACTAGGCACTACACATGCAGTGGAAGGAACATCATCCCTATTCATATTCACAAACTCTATTCATACCTGTGGGGAAAAAAGTTTTCAGTAACTCGGACATTTTACAGACCTTATGGCCAAGCGGCCTGGGAGTACACACGATGCTTGTGTCTGGTTCAACTCTTAAGCGTGTGACCGCAAAGTATGGTGGTTTTGCTGTTTGGCCAATTACTTGAGACAGTTGGTATCTTATTTGCAAATATCTGCTAACTGCAGCATTTAATCCTCAAATTGTGGCTGAGGAGAGGTAATATCACGCCAAACTAAAGCATATGCAAGGTAATAGATTGCACACTGAGAATGTGGGAAATGCAAATCTCGGGGGTGGGGGTTATCAAGTCTTGTGAAACCAACACAATTTTTTGCCACCTCCTCTACAAGGTGTTCTGTTAAACATGTATAGATTTTTTTTTTTGACTTATAGTTTACATTAATTTAACCTATTAGTCAAAATTTTAAATTACTTTATTTTATGTGTTTTAATGGATTATTATGGGATCAGTGTTCCTGTTAGACAGTGTGTTTCTCTAACACATACACTAGAGAGGCGTAAACAAGTACTTTAAAAACTCACTCATTAAATATAGATTAACTAAGGGATTCATGAACAACTCACTAAACTCGCTTTTTTTTACTTACATTGTTCACTTTTTTGTTCATTATTCACTCATTTTTGGGAAACACACCCCAGATGAGAATCAATCAATGAAAAACAAGGCCAGTTCTACACTTCAACACCATTTGTTCTCATATTCCTGGTATATACATCCACTAAACCATTACATTTCCATTTTTTTTAATTTAGTATACTTTGAGTAGTACAAGTAAAACATTAAGATGACACTTTTTAAATATACACACAAAAAAAAAACTAGTAGAGACACAAAACAATTAAGGCATCTTGTTTGAAACTGTTTAAAAATTAACCATTTTCCATTGACTAGAGTTCCTACCAGCAATTGGCAATAAAAGCTGTAAACATCTATATTTAACACTATGTATTAACTACAATGAACTCCAAAACTCATTTTCTATTTTTTTTCACATATGTCAATATTTTCTGTAAAATTACAATACATTATAATCATAGAACTACTATTTACAGAAATAAGAAAATATTAATTAAAACATTGCTGTACTGACAAGATATTAACACTTACTGTTTCTTGAACTTGAGGTGGAGGACTTCAGCATAGCCTTCTTGTGAACAGAGCATTGGCTTGCCCTGCACATAGACTCTCGGGTCAGGCTTTTGCGTATCCTGAGAAGTGATCTGTGACCTGCAATAGAACGCTGTCCAGAAGGCCTGTGACTTTCAAAGGTACTTCTTTCTGTATCAGAGCTAACATCTTCTGGACACATTTCCTCAAGATTCCCTATTGTTTCATGAACATCTATGTTTTTCTGGTGAATTTCTGCAGCTAGACGGTCATTCAAAGTGATCTCGACTACAACTTTCTTTTCCGACAAAGTCTTAGCACATGACTTGGTAACACTGGAAGCTTTGTTTTCATTGAGAGTTGCCTTTAAAGGTTTGGAGTGCTCCAAATCCTCCACTTTAAGAGATTCTTTCTGTAGTTCTTCATTTATAAGGTTCAAGGATAACACTTTCACAGAAGAACGACTGACAGTACTCCTTCTTGTCCTGGACAGTCTACAACAAATGAAATATTAAAAAACTAAATTAACTGCTTACAGTTCTGAATCAGGGACTAATTTGACCTGGGACATTCAAGGTGTCAAAAATGTGCTTTAAGCCTTTCCAAACACAGCAAAACATTTGCCATGAAGATTCTGCTAGATGTTAGTGTTACCTTTCTTTCCACACAAACACCTAGATAAAACAAGCATTACTTATGCTCCCAAATCTTTCAAATCACTGTACTTTAGAAGTTATTTGCTTAGTGTAATAGTTTAACCATTTAAAGGGGAACAATAACAACTGCTCAATGCTGGCACAGCTGTAGATATTCCAACATAAAATTCTCTGTCCCACTTTAAGCTAATTTGATCATAATTAATTTTAAACCTACAAGAAGTTTATCACTAGGAATGTGCTTACCTGGAGTTAAAGTTTTTCACTTGTTGACTGTCAACTGACAATTATTTTAATAGAACTTTAGAATGCCAGTTATTTCTATTTATGTAAAGATTTAGTAAACTGATGTTGCATTATAGGGCGGCACAGTGGCGCAGTGGTAGCGCTGCTGCCTCGCAGTTAGGAGACCCGGGTTCACTTCCCGGATCCTCCCTGCGTGGAGTTTGCATGTTCTTCCCGTGTCTGCGTGGGTTTCCTCTGGGCACTCCGGTTTCCTCCCACAGTCCAAAGACATGCAAGTTAGGTGGACTAGTGATTCTAAATTGGCCCTAGTGAGTGCTGGGTGTGTTTGTGTGTGTCCTGCAGTAGGCTGGCACCCTGCCCGGGATTGGTTCCTACCTTGTGCCCTGGGATTGGCTCCAGCAGACCCCTGTGTTCGGATTCAATGGGTTGGATAATAGATGGATGGATGTTGCATTATAACCGTAAAAGTGTCCAAGGGCCTTAACTATCAACTGATGAGTGCTAAACCAAATTATACCCATCATTTAGCTGTTTAAAATACTGGAGGGAAGAAAGTAAAATGCATAATTTTAAAAGCACTCTTGTATGGTGGGGGTGGGGGAGTTGGGGAAGCAACTCCAGTACACTATGGCCTAGAAGCAGTATACTGTATTCATATTATGTGCACATTAAAATAGGTTACAATTTTCAAAATGCAAAATGGTACAATTTCTCAGATTGATATCTAATCTTAGCATCCAACCATTATGGATTTGGCTCCTTCATTCCTTTCAAAAAGATGAGGCAAGTAAAACGACCGACCATTTGATAAATTAAATCATAGCTTCCTAAACTAGTCTGGGTCAAAGGTCTCAATTTGGGTCACACAGAGTTGTGAATTACAATAGTACTGAATGGGAAAGGGCTGCAAACATTTTGCAGAATATCTTACAATGGGTTGGTACAGGCAGCTTAAGCAAACGTCATAACATTCAGTGACAATTCTCCCAGGGAAACATCCCCACTAAGATTGACAAATGGGGAAGAATCTACAAGGGAGACAGGATGACGATAGGTGGAGGTGCTCTAAAAACTTGTTTAAATTTCACGCTCAGAACGCATACGCAGAAGCATCATGGATGCCACGTGTACCCAGCGTTCATTTGACGTGTCCTCTGAGCAGGTCCTTAGAAATTAATGCGACGAGTGCGCAAGTTGCAGTAGCACCAAAAAGTCGGGGGGGCGCAGTGTGATAAAAATTGGAATGTGACGTCAGAGTTTCTGTTTACTAACTACATGCGACAGAAAGCCTCTATGCAGATCCTATAGTCAGCTTTTATCCCTCCAGATCAGAGAATTTCCAGTTCCATTGTCTCAAAACACCATTCACATCTTCAGCTATTCCCAGTTTCAGATAATAAGTAACCGCTTCAGATCTGGGGTAAGGGGTGGCTGTTGGACCGTGATTGCAACTGAGAGAATAAAATTGAAAAGAAAAAAAAAAAAACGCTAACTTTTACAAATACTACACATTTACATCTGCTGTTACAAACACAAATCAAATGTATGTTTTTAATATATAATAGTAACAATAAAAGCAGCTCACTACTCAAAACGGTAAATTTGCTGAGGAGCTGGTTTCGAACTCATGACCTTTGGACTTGCACCTTTTGTGAAAGTGTTTATTTGATATTTGGCCATCAGCCTTCACACATTATATACTTCATATCTACATTTTGTTATTTATTACTTAAACATGAAAAATCTTTCTGTTTTAACAATGTGTTTACATAGATTGTTGTAGACACAAAACACATCAAATTATTTCCCCTTACAATTCTAGACAGCTCACTCCCAGATAATCAATCAAGGCAGGAACTGGGAGAACTTCTTGTCCGTTCTGAGGCAGTGGGGGGACGGTATAGCAGGCTGCTTGGGCTTATAGACACATTTAGAAGACAAAAGACGCTGACGGAGAGGCGCAAAGGTATTTAAGGTGGGCCGGATTTATGATTTTTTTCGTTGGCTCTAGTAATTCTAGTGTTAAGAAACTTACTTCCCCAAGAATGTGTTACACAGGTGTCCGTTCATTCCTCTCCTTACTCATGCTGAGAAACTTGTCAATACTTTAATCAAACCACCCATTGATTATTATAACTCTGAGAGGTGATTCACAGCTCCAGGCGATTCAAAATTCTATTACAAGAGTCCAGCAATAGCGAGCACATAACACCCATCCTAATTTGCCTTCACTGGCTCCCTGTGTCTTACAGGATAGGATATAAAATTAAAATATTAATCTACACAGCTTTAAAGAGCCTTGCACCAGAGTACACCAATGACCCGCTCCACCACTATGCTCCTGTTCAGCCACGAAGGTCCATGGATTCTGCCTATCTTTTTGTGCCCCACATTAACCAGCACTCTGTGGGTGGCAGGGCATTCAACTCTACAGCACAGACTTTGGAATGACCTCTAGAAATGAGATCTGCTAACTCAATTCATCCTTTTTAAAAAACTTAAAAATCATCTGTCCAAGAAGGCATTAACTTCACCTAACATTCTGCCCCTTCTTTCAGTTTACCTCTCTGTCTAGATGCTCAGGACAATTTGTGTGTCCTAGATCACATATGGTTATTTGTTCAGAATTTTCTTCTAGTATTGAGTTTAATCTTTTACTCTGGTTTACTGTCTTTATTCTATTTAAATGCTTAATATTGATCCTTTTTTTAGTGTTCAATAAGCATATTATTTGTATACATTATATATACACCCTGTTCTTTTGGAGACTCTGAAACAACTTGAGCATGGGAAAAGTGCTATATTAATAAATAATAGGGTCTGGAGTCCATGAGTGTGCTGGCTCACTAACCAACCTATGGAGTGCACTCAGTATCAAATTTAAATAGCAAATTCCCTTGACCAAACCACTCTTCAATCAAATTCAACACTCCAAAGGACATCCCCTGTGCTTTGTGAGACCTTTAAGTGTAACTTTAAAAAAAAAGGGCCTCCAAGCTTAGCACCTCACTAAGTATAAATCTGGCACTACCCAACTTTGTCAGTGTGAACAGTAGCCGTTTTAATTGCTTGGCAGGTGGCTTGCCATCTTTGAAAGCAAGAATCTGTTTGGCTCATACACCTTTACTTCTCCTCATGCGTCTAACATGTACTTCCTCTATTGTTGCATCACCAAAACCAATCTGACCAAACATATTGCTCAGACAGACTGGACACAACGACCTTAGCATTATATAGTAGATAATGGCAGCAAAATAGATTATATTTCTAGTGTTACTGAAGCACGCAAGGCTCACAGAGATGACAATAGTGGTCAAACTGTAGTATTAAAGTACTACTTTGTAATCTACATGGTGTGAGAAATGTATGTGCCATTCTCATCAATCACCAAGGAGAAAAGCAGATCTACTGGATTCAGATGCTCCTTTACAATAGTTAAATCTGTTTGTAACTGATGACAAGATAGATAGAAAACTAACAGACACCAAAACCCATTTACAATGTGAATACAATGATAGATGCCAGTCATAGCAAGCTACTATTTTTTCGTACATATTACATATTAAAGTATACTTCGGAAACCTTAAATTGAAATATAGCAAGTATTCTTTTCACGACTAGACAAAAGAGATTTTCCTAAAAATAAATAGTACCATAATGTTTTCCACGTTTTTTCCTATGGTAAAGGATTAAAGTGCATGTGCCTTGATTGCCACATTCAACAGTGACTTTTAGCAAAAATCAAACAAGGTTGGAGGCTACACACTATACAAGGCAGATTTCTGTAAACCTTTTATGTGCTTGCTGATCTTTAATGGCTAGGTGTAGCACCTCCTAGTGTTGTTAGATTATTGATTCACCTACAGTTAAATGTGAGGATTGAAAACAATGCATTGAAATCTACCAACTTAAACAAGGACAATACTGCAATCAATAGTTTCAAGTAAGAAATGGTTTAAAAGGAGACAAACACGCACGTCTTATAAACATAAAAATGCTTACGTGTATGAAATTGCGAAGTGTCCCCACAAAAAGACACCTGTATTCCAGGCCACTTCCTGCGACTAAAAAAAAAAAGCCTAGAATGACTTTAAAGAACCAAAAATAAAATGTAATATTGTCTACATGATGATGCGCAAGGAATTATGTGGAAAAGGATGGTGTAGTATTAAATTAGAGACATGAGAGTACTGCAGATGAACTTTAAGCACAACACACAGTGTGGGGCAGCAAAGGTAAATTACATCACATTCATTACAAACTGAGACACTGCTGTTTTGTGTAGACTGTCTACACAAAACATCAGTGTCTCAGCTTGTAATGACTGCGATGTAATTTACCTTTGCTGCCCCACACTGTCTGACAGAATACTATTGCACACTGCTGGCAATTTTGGTGGATTTATAGAGTTTAAACATGGCCTTTCCCAGGGGAATGCGAAACAATCTGTATATAATAATGCAGACCTAACTAATAGATAGCAAAAGTTAAATTTGTCCATATTGTGATGCAGACTGAGTGGAGAGTGGTCAAATTTCCTATCAAAGGCCAGTTGGCAGACATGTCTTTAAGTAGGTTACGGGAGGTCATCTTGATAGATAGATTTCTAGAATATTTTACATTTAGTTGATGATGATCATGATTGCCCTACCATAATCGGCTACACAGTGTGAACAAGGCATTTCTGCAGAAAACAGCTAGGATAAAAACTGAACAATTTACTGTCTCAGCATTGTAGGGTTTATTCAAGACCTTACAAGGCCCTTCTCTTCAACAGTTTGATCCTAAGTCCTGTGGGTGCCACTGGTTTAGTGACATGATAATTTGACAGCCAGTGATATGAACGCAGAACCTAAAAATTATACAAGTTGCGACCATATATAGTTTTCATCTTCAAACAAAGATAAATGCATGACTTTAAAGTGTGAGTAAAAGACCAGTGAGCACAAAGTGATTAGAGACAATAGAGAAATGTAACAATCAACCTATAAGAGACACAAACAGAACTACAGGGACAGTAAGTTTGTTACTACAAAGTAGATTGACTTTGTAATTTCAGACAAGAAAAGTAATTCAACTCCCAAATGTTTAATTGTGAGCCATTTGCTCCAAAGTATATATTTTTTAGTCTGAATGAAGCCTGTATTAAGTCACTGAAACTGTATTATTTCCATTTCAGAAATATGGCACACATCCGTTAGGTCTTTAGAGGATGCAAACCAGTTCATGCCTGCTTATGTCTTTAGTAGTTTAGATTGCTACAATGCACTCCTAACAGGATTTAGCACCAGTATGAGAATGCGTCTTCAGAAATGGGTTTTAAAAAACTGCTAATTTATAAGACTTTGAATAACATTGCACCTTCATATATCTCAGAAGTTTTGTTTCCTTACGTTTGCAATCACAGTCTTAGATCCTCTCTTTTGCTTGCTATTCCAAGAGCAAAACATAAGTGGTGAGACTTCTTTTAGTTTAATCCATATTTTTGGAGCATTGAAACTAAATACATCAGGCAGAAACAGTAGTCATTTAAATAATGTGTTACAATTTAATTGATAATCTGGAGATTTGTTAAATTAGAGACTAATGACATCATCTTTTGTTTCTGTTCTTAGTATCCAGTGTTCTCCCTGTGTCTCTACCATTTGGACCAAATTGCCTGAGGCTGGTAAAAGGAAGAATGCCAAGACCCTGTACTTGAGGACATCTGCACATCTGCATATATCTTAAAATATATGAAGCAATATCCAGTGGGACCTGTGAAATCTTTTAGTCATGGGACCCCAAAAGGTTTTTCCATCCCCCACTGACCATCTGACCCTTAGTACAATTGTTCGATTATAGTTTTTCTTTTGTTCCACTTACGACCATTTCCAAAGCACCTTGAATTATACTCTTTATTGGAAGGCACTATATAAATAAATGCTACCTTTGTTTTCTACCCTCCAAGTGCCCAAAGCTATGAAGTTTGGATTATTCAAACACACAAACAGATGTGATTAAAGAAAAATGCCACTTTATACAACAGTAAAAAGGGGTGAAAAGTGCAAATGTGTGGAATCAGAGCAAAATAAGTGACATTTCTTTATCACATTGTCCAATAGATGCAAGGATCAGATTTACAACAGGAGCTGCCGTACAACAAACAGTTACAGGTAGCAGATGGACCGAATGGTATGTATTTTTTCTTTTTTAAAACTAGTACAATGTTTGTTTCTCTTGCCACAAAATTGCTACATTATACAAACATTTAAAAAGTAATGCTGTCATACTTTAACACAAATGACCAAGTTATAAACTAGATCCTGTATAAAATAAAACATTAAGGAATATAGCATTTCTACTATTATAAATAAAAATTGTATGCTTTCACCTCCTTCTATTTGGATTCTGATTTTCAACTCTTCTAAAGGAAGATCTCTTCTTTCTTCCTTTCTTTTTCTGTGATGGTGGATTAGGCATCAGTTGTGGCTCTTCACTGAAATTACTGATAAGAAAAGCAGCAGATTATGGATTTGCCAATCATTCAAAGTACAACATTATGGATTAGATTTAACTACTGAATGTACAGCTCGAGTTGCGAGTTGCACATCACGAAGCACACATTTTATTGTGCAATGGAGACATTTCATATAGGTATAAAGCACTTCCTGTCCTTATCACCCACACTGTTGCTCTTAAGAAAATAATTTAAAGAATTTTATACAAACCCTGCAAAAAAAATGAATGTTTGAAGGAATATACCATTATATGTGGGATGCATACTTAAGCAGAAAGAAAATCAAGGCTGTTGTGGGCCTCCTAGAACCTTAAACAGCAGTTAACCGATTTCTGTTAATAGTATTTATCAAAGATATGTTGAAACTGATGAATAGCACAGTGAAAAGTGTTTTGCCACAACGCTGCAGTATTTTTGTTCATTAACTGGTCCTTATAATATCTGTCAGTCCCCTGAGGTTGCCCTTAACATCTTGATTCCATAATGGATTCTATGTTTCACCCCAAAGATTGTCTGAGAGAAAAAGTTACTTGAATGCAACCAGTATTACTGTGCACATAGCGCCTTAAAAAATTATTTCCAAATTACATTTTTTAAAACTTTTAGCATCAGTTATGTAAAACAAATACTGGTTACAGAAACATAAAATGTTATCCATCCATTTTCCAACCCGTTTAATCCAAACAAAGGGTCACGGGGGTCTGCAGAAGCCAATCCCAGCCAACACAGGGCGCAAGGCAGGAACCAATCCCGGGCAGGGTGCCAACCCACCGCAGGACACACACACCCACACTAGGGAAAACTTAGAATCGCCAATCCACCTAACCTGCATGTCTTTGGACTGTGGGAGGAAACTGGAGCACCCGGAGGAAACCGACGCAGACATGGGGACAACATGCAAACTCCACGCAGGGAGGACCCAGGAAGCGAACCCAGGTCTAATAACTTTGAGGCAGCAGTGCTACCACTGTGCCACCGTGCCGCCCCACATAAAATGTTATAAATTTATAAAAACAAGAAAGATTATAAAATTGTGCAAAATGTAATCTTCCACAATTAAAGTCATCAAACAGAACAAGCAAGAAATATACATATGGCCAAACATTCCGGTGCACTTAGAGACTTGGTTAGCAGGTTTCAAAATATAAGTAAAATTTTACTACATTTTTGTAACAGTGAGATCCAGAAATAACTGAAAACAGAACATAATTACATGTACTAGCAGTGCACATAAAATACAATTTTACATTATAATGCAGCAGAAACTGCCTTCAAAAGAGAGCAGATTCCAACTCAAATAAGATTTATGTGCTATTGTTACATGCTGGATGTGGAAGGTCTGTACCTAACTGTAGTGAGAATTTCTTTAAAAAAATTGATTATGTTTAAGCAGTATCCAATAGAAATTTAAAAATCGGAGCTGAAGTAGCAAGCAAAAATTGGTTACTGTTTCAGAAATTGATAGATTAGCAGATCTTTGTGACATTTTGTTGAAAAACCATAGCAAAATACTGAATTATTATAATCTTTAGATAATGCAGGAGTGAAGTTTTTACTATAACAAAAAAAATACATTTAGAAACAGAGCCATCCTTCAAATACACAACTTAAGATGCTTATATTTTTAACTTTAATGGATATGAATATCATGTTAACTATACTTTGCAGAGCACAAAAAGAACAGACAATCCAAAAAAAGTGTGCTGCATACAATAAAAAAATCTATTAATAATAGTATTTAATAATGTCAATTTACTTTTAATCCAGTTACTTCATAATTATATGTTGAAAGAGTGAGATCTGGTGGCATAGAAGCCAGTGCCTCAAATCTTCAGGGTCTCACGTTACAGATAGAATAAACAGACAGATGTTATGTACTTCATAGTACTTGAAGGACTAAGCATATTTTATTAAGAAGTTGACCACTACAGTTAAAATAATCTGTATTGGACCTTATGTCCTACTACACCCAATGCTAGGACTGTCATCCTAAGGAATAATTGAGGCTTAAAAAAAGAAGCACTAAAAGATTCAAAATAAAACTGATATAACTTATAATATAAGTTATATAATATAATATAAAAATCCTCTAGTATTGTTATTCCATGGAAGACCCAAAGAGTGTCTGATTTAAAATAAACATGTCGTAGAGCTGAGCGTAAATGGAGGAAAACTAAACTAACTATCCATTATGAGATATTGAAGGCTAAAATAACAGAATACAATAACACTGTCCGTCTTGAGAGGCGCTGCTATTTCTCTAATATTATAAATAACAATGCTAGTAATCCCAGAGTCTTATTTTCTACAATTGATCGTCTCTTAAACCCAGGTAACACAAAGGAATGCCCCCAGAATACTTCCAGTGAAACCTGTGAGAACATTGCTGTATTTTTCAATCAAAAAATTAATGATATTAGAGATAACGTAGTATATCTCCCCAACACTGCAGAACCTCCAAAGCCCCGGTACTCCATTATTAACAAATGAAATGCTTTCACCAGGATAGATTTACCTGAATTACATAGAATAATCTCTCAACTGAAACCCCCCACCTGCGTCCTTGATCCAATACCAACCAGGTTTTTCAAAGAAATATCAGGCGTGCTAATTGACAATATTCTGGACATAGTTAATTTGTCATTAGATACGGGGGTCTTTCCAGACTGTCTTAAGACTGCTGTAGTTAAACCCCTGCTCAAGAAAAATAATCTTGACCCCTCTGCCTTTGAAAATTTTAGACCCATCTCTAACCTGCCCTTCTTAAGTAAAATTCTAGAGAAGGCAGTCATTATGCAGTTAAATGACCACCTCAATAAACATGCTATTCTTGATACATTTCAGTCAGGCTTCAGAACAAATCACAGTACAGAAACTGCACTTGTTAAAGTAGTAAATGACTTGGGTAAATGCAGACAGAGGCCATTTATCTGTTCTCATCCTCTTAGATCTGAGTGCTGCATTTGACACCATTGATCATAATATTCTTAGAAATCGCCTTAGTCAATGGGTGGGCCTCTCTGGCAGTGTCTTAAATTGGTTTGAATCCTACCTGGCAGGTAGAAAATTCTTTGTGAGTTGTGGTAATCAAATCTCAAAGACACATGATATCCGATATGGTGTTCCACAAGGCTCTATCCTGGGTCCGCTGTTATTCTCAATCTACATGCTTCCGTTAGGTCAGATTATCTCAGGTTACAACGTGAGTAACCACAGCTATGCTGATGACACACAGCTGTACTTATCAATAGCATCTGATGACACCGACTCTTTTGATACACTAACACAATGTCTTACTGGTATTTCTGAATGGATGAATAGTAATTTTCTCAAACTAAATAAAGAGAAAACTGAAATTTTAGTAATTGGCAATAATGGATTTAATGAGGTTATCAGAAATAAACTTGATGCATTAGGATTAAAAGTTAAGACGGAAGTAAAAATTTAGGGTAACCGTTGACTGTAATCTGAATTTTAAATCGCATATTCATCAGACCACTAGGACAGCATTTTTCACTTAAGAAACATAGCTAAAGTTAGACCTCTTATATCATTGAAAGATGCTGAGAAATTAATTCACGCTTTTGTTTTCAGTAGACTAGATTACTGTAACGCACTCCTCTCAGGACTACCCAAAAAGACATAAATCACTTGCAACGAGTGCAGAATGCAGCTGCTAGAATCCTAACTGGGAAAAGAAAATCCGAACACATTTCTCCAGTTTTGATGTCACTACACTGGTTGCCTGTGTCATTCAGGATTGACTTTAAAATACTGCTTATGGTTTATAAAGCCTTAAATAATCTCGCTCCATCTTATATATCGGAATGCCTGACACATTATATTCCAAATCGTAACCTTAGATCTTCAAATGAGTGTCTCCTTATAATTCCAAAAGCTAAACTTAAAAGAAGTGGTGAGGCGGCCTTCTGCTGTTATGCACCTAAAATCTGGAATAGCCTGCCAATAGGAATTCGCCAGGCAAATACAGTAGAGCACTTTAAAACACTGCTGAAAACACATTACTTTAACATGGCCTTTTTATAACTTCACTTTAACTTAATACTGATACTCTGCATGTTCAATTCTTCATAACTATTCACAGTGGCTCCAAAATACATACTGACCCCTACTCTCTCTTCTGTTTCTTTTTCCGGTTTCTTTGTGGTGGCGGCCTGCGCCACCACCTACTCAAAGCATCATGATGCACCAACATTGATGGACTGAAAGCCAGAAGTCTACGTGACCATCATCATCAGGTCCTTCCATGAAAACCCTAAATACAAAGAGGACTGTTTGACTTATGTTAGGTAGATTGCCCAGAGGGGACTGGGCGGTCTCTTGGTCTGGAACCCCTACAGATTTTATTTTTTCTCCAGCCTTTGGAGTTTTTTTGTTTTTCTGTCCACCCTGGCCATCGGACCTTACTCTTATTCTATGTTAATTAATGTTGACTTATGTTTATTTTTTATTGTGTCTTCTATTTTTCTATTCATTTTGTAAAGCACTTTGAGCTACATTTTTTTGTATGAATATGTGCTATATAAATGAATGTTGATTGATTGATTGATAACTGAATCATGCTTTATATTATCATCTTGACCTGAATGAGAGTAGTAGTGAATGCAGGTTCATAGATCTGCTTAAGATTTTGTAACAAATACTAGCCAATGAAATGTGCAGTTTGTCAAATAAAAGAAAAAAGTAATATAATGTTTTATGGTTACTTATCCATCCATCCATTTTTCAACCCGCTGAATCCAAACACTGGGTCACGGGGGTCTACTGGAACCAATCCCAGCCAACATTGGGCACAAGGCAGGAACCATTCTTGCGAGTATTGTGTAATATAATTGAATTACTTTAAAAAGCCACATTCCCAGACAGTTTGTGGACATACATGACTATTGCAGTAGGTGCTTTTTGCATTGTACCTAAAACAGTTACAGTAATAGTGTTCTTTGTTAGTGTATGAGTATGTAGGCACTATAAACTAACTTTGGTTCATTCATTTACAACAGTTACAGTAACAAATGAAAACAGACTTGAGGATTTATGCTTGGCTTTAGTGACTAGGATACTTTAAATCAAATAAATGTTTTCCAAAAAATATCTAATCTTAAACCCACTCTAATCCAATGCTATAGTATGTGGTGGACGGTAAAAAGAAAAATTCCTAATGGTGAACACATCCATCACAGGACAAATTCTTTCAAACCATTCCAAAAATAAATTAAATAAATCTGTGTTTAAATAAAAATAGAATTCTAATGCATTTGTGGTTATTGATTTCCTCTTATATATATATATAGAATCTGTCAAACTATCACACTGAATGCAGGTTGGTACTCTGGTTTCCTCCCACAGTCCAAAGACATGCAGGTTAGGTGCATTGGTGATTTTAAATTGTCCCTGTAGTTAGGATATAGCGGGTTGGATAATGGATGGATGGATGAAACATACCACCACCATGACAGGGAGACTAAGGCTGAATAGTATGACAACCACATAAACCTATTCATATCATAGCATAGGCATCAATGTAAATGTAAACCTAGACTTGCACTTTAGAGGAGAAGTAGTAATTTACTTACACTTAATATAAACTGAAGGAAAAAAGAGGACCTTAGAAATTAGATCATCTGCCTTTACAAATAAATCTAAAAGTAAAATAACCTATGTGTCACTATTCAAACATTTTACTACGGCTGCTTCCCCCAGCTCCCCTTAAGACAAACTGTATAAGGTAGATCTTTTATCATTGTAAGATGCTGAAAAGTTAGACAACTATGTGTTTAAGCCATTTAGATTATTGTAATGCACTATCAGGATTACCAAAAAAAAAAAGATGTAAAAATGAAAGCAGCAAGAGTCTTAAGAATCTGAGCCTCTGTAACTAGTCTTATTACCATTACACTAACTGCATATGTTAAAATGATCTTAATTGTATACAAGGCACTGAAAATCTGTCACCTTCAATTTTGGAGCCTTTATCATATTACACTCCTATTTTTAATATTGGATTATCTCAGTATTGCTCAGTGTTCCAAAAGGTAAATCATAAAAACTGGGGATGAGGCGCTTTGGTTTTATATACCAAGTCAGGAATACTTTACTATTACTAAAAGACAGTACAGTTGAATAGTTTAAAACTACAAAACCACCAAATTTTTTTCCCCTTTGGTCTCATTAGAAATTACTAGCATTATTAGAATTCCCATATACTGGGAGAGGTAATGATTAGCGCCGATGATAAAATGCAATTTTCCTGTTTTACAGATGGACGAATAATTAGTTTTGCAAGTTCAGTTTAAGTTCTTGTTGATCTTTTACTATTTTGCATCTCTGCTTAGTAATTAGAATTTCAAAGCACTATAACCTAGTTTCATGTATGACAATGTACTATATGAGTAAGTGTTGTACTTGTATGAATGTAACACTAGGCCAATTGTCCATCTGATAATGAATAAGGGCTTTGTCCCAGTATGCCAAGGTTATATATTGCAACCTTTCCTGTATCCCCAAGAGGTTAATGAAATTAAACGTGCAGAACAATGCTTCACATGTTATCAAGAGAAGGTACACACCTACAAAACATCTTTACAGCTTCTTCCTGGATTTCCTGTAACCAGACGATCTGATTATTTTCTACTTCATCAATAAACCCTTGCACCTTCTTTTCAAACATCTTCATTAAAGAAGCATTGCTGCTTGCTAACTCCTCCATGGCTAGCCCTGTAGTAAAACAAGTAATTAAGAAATTTAAAATAGAAAAAAAACACACATTAGCTAATGTAAAATTACACACACACATTTATATATATATATATATACATACATACATACATACATACACACACAGAGTATATTTCAACAAAACATACAATTCATTCCATTTGAACAGACTTTCTGTTATACTGTAGGTTTTTATTTTCTGTATTTTTATACCTAACAATATTTTAGCAAAAAACAAAAAAAAAGCATTTGTTTGCTACATTGTAAACATACAATTGGATGACTTCACAGTTTGATTATGAAATACATGTATCAATTTTTTTCAAGGACACTTTTGATATTGTTTGCTACTGATCAACAATCACCATCTCATCTCAGAAGCTTTTCAGCATGCAAATGTCAGGAAAGCTGCATGTCCTGAGGGCATCTCTGGGCATGTTTTGCCTTGCTGTGCTGATTGACTTACTGGAATTTTTACTTTTATCTTCAATGAGTTGCTAGGTCAATCTGTGGGGCCAACATGCTTAAAAATATCCACCTTAATCCAGGTACCAAAAAATAAACCCTCTTGCCTACATGATTATCATCCTGTCGCCCTAACATCTGTAGTCATGAAAGTGTTTGAGAGGCTTATTAAAAACTATATTTGCTCCTTCATTGGTCCAGGCCCACTGCAATTTGAACACTGTCCTAATAGATCAAATATCTCTCATGTGTTGAACAGCACCCTTACACACAGACAGAAATCCTTGATATTATGCAACACTGCTGTTAATAGCTCAGCCTTCAACATAATTGTGCCTCACAGACGTTTCACTAAGCTGAAAGACCTGGGCCTGAAAGCACGCCTCTGTGAATGGGTGCTAGACTTTGACAGGCAGACCACAGGTAATCAGAGTGAGAAAACAGCTGACACCATTTTCCTTAACACTGGAGCCCCACGAGGATGTGTTTTAAGCCCCTGTTTTACTCTATGTATACCCATGACTGTGCAGCCACGTTCAGCTCCAATTCAATAATAAAGTTACTGATGACAATGTGGTGTTGGGTCTCATCTCAAATAATGATGAGGCAGCATTCATTAAGAAAAGAACCTGGCTTTGTGGTGTCAAGCAAATAGCCTACAGCAAAATGTCAGTGAAACCAAAGAACTGGTTGTGGACTTCAGTAGGAAGCAGCAGTGGTCCTACACCCTGGTAACCATCAATGGTATCCCAGTGTAGTGGATAAATACCTTGGAGTTAATATCTCAGAAGACTTGAGCTGGGCCTTTATACACACAAGCACTGGTCACAAATGCAACACTACAGTTGTATCATTTGAGGCAGTTGAGGAAATGTATGGTATCCCCAGCTATACTTAATACTTTTTATTCAAAGGCTATAGAAAGCATACTAACCCAGAGTATCATACCCTGTTATGGTAGCTGCTCAGCACAAGATCGTAAAGCTCTGCAGAAAGTGATGAAAACAGCAAAGCATCTTACCAGTTCTGCTCTGGCCCCCAAAACAAGTCATTTACAATAGGAGATGTAGAACCAGAGCAATCAAAACTAAAGATCCTTCACACCCCATGAACTGCCTGTTCAGCCTATGGAAATCAGGCAGACGTTTCCGTAGTCTAATGGCCAAAACTGTGAGACTCAAAAGGAGCTCCAACCCTCATGCCATAAGACAACTCAATCAGAACATGCTCATCCCTTATTTATCTAAGAAATTTTAGTTCACTTATTGACATAATACCATTCACTCTTTTGTACCTGACATCTACATTACCTACTCCTTATTTCTCTAATGTAGTTTGAGCTAATCAGACTTGCATTTCACGGTGTATACTACATGTACAGTAGTAGCCAAAAGGTTTGGCAGTGACAAATTGTGTTTTGCATGATTTGCAGCTTGTGTTTATGGAAGCAATTCACATTGTTTTTATATTATTCTGCAGAGTGATCAGAAGCATATTAATTCATTGCAAAGAGTTTTATTAGCATAAAAAGTTAACTATCACAAAAACCCATTTCCACTTATTTTGGCCCTGGCACAAAATGATCAGCTAAATGTGTCCAGCATGCGCCAGGACCATGTGAAGGACACAGTGAGGAACACTTCTTGGCACAAGGCTGTCATCCAAAAGGGCAGTAAAGAAGCCACTTCTTTTCAAGAACAACATCAAGGACAGACTGAAATCCCTTTAGGAGGTAAAAGGATTGGACAGCAGAACACTGCTGCAGAGTTAATTTTTGGACAAATCCTCCTGTCAACTGTTTGGGACATCTGGAAAGAAATAAAAAAAAATCTGTTGTCCAGAGAAGGAAAAGGCGAACGCTACCATGAGTCCTGTGTCACGCGAACAATGAAGCTTCCTGAGATAACCCATGTGTGGGGTTGCGTCTTATCCATGGGAGTGAGCTCACTCACAATTCTGCCCAAGAACACTGCCATAAATAATGAATGGGATTGGGGTATTTTCAGTATGATGGAGCATCATATCAGAAGGCAAAAGTAATAAAGTGGCTCAGAGGTCAAGCCATTGAAACTTTAACCCCGTGACCAGGAGAATACCCAGTTCTTAACCCAATGAGAACCTG
The DNA here is from genome assembly GCF_016835505.1 of Polypterus senegalus. NCBI lineage: Eukaryota > Metazoa > Chordata > Cladistia > Polypteriformes > Polypteridae > Polypterus > Polypterus senegalus. The sequence continues at coordinate 177,791,398 of NC_053154.1, forward strand.
TGGTCAGTTCTCACAAAGCAGGTAGAAAAGCAGAAGCTCACAAATTGAAATCAAATTGAAGCACTAAAGAAGCAAAAATAGATTACCATTAGTCAGGATTTGGCCCAGAAGCGGATATCCAGCATGCCAGACCAAATTGCAGAAGTTATGAAGACAGCTCAACACTGTAAATAGACTCTTTACATAAATTTGAGGTATTTGCCAATCTAAGCCATTGAAACTTCTGAAATTTGTATAATTGTTCTTCAGTATACCATTTAAACAAAAAAAAAAAAAAACAGGCTCCCATTCTATATCTGTCTCTATATAAAAAAAAAAAACACACTTTGGATAGAGTATTTTATTAAATAACATGATTGATTACTAGCAACCATGAGCTTCTAATTAGTAAATATAAGAAAACAGCAAAGGAACTGAATTTCAGAAACTAGGTTTAGCTTGTCATCTTTGAAATCACTATTAAAAGGAAAAGAAACAAGTGGTCTGAATCATACATAGCCAATTAAAATAAAATTGGCTAAAACAAATTAGGTCTTTAAATTTAGCAACCAACAGTACAAGTTGAAAACTAAAAAAGGACCCTACTACAGTATGTGTGTTAATTTTAACTCTAACCTTGGCAACAGAACTGACAAAGTACACCCTAACAGGATTTTCTGAATACGTGATTAGAACATCTTTTGTAAGTCAATTGTACTGAAACATTTTGATAAAAGGAGACTGACTGTTCTGAAGCATTCCTTTGCCCACAGGTTGTGTCTGATTTAAAGATTCTAACAAGTACCAACACGAGTACAAAAAGATCAAGTTTGCTCAGATGAAGGAACAACTCTTGCAAGATACACAGTCAACTGTCACTATGCCAAGATTTAATCAGACTGTGTAGCATCTCAGGTGGATGATCCTTATTACAAGTTATCCTCTGGTGCAGTCCGTCCTTTGAGATTCCAACGCTCAAGAGATGAAGAATGTCAGTGTACTTAGACCAACGATCATTTACGCACTAAATGATTTTTTTCCAATGCATGGCTAAAGCATTGTGGTGCAAGTGGATTCCGGAGCTCAGCGGCAGGATCTTCAATAATCAGTGCAACAGCCTGCCAGGAACCACAAAGAGAAAAAAAAACTTATTGAACTGCGAGTTGTTCATAAGCAGATAACCAAATATAAACTTCGTGTTTAAATACATTTTTGAGCATTCGTGTCAGCTAAAACTAAGCTAAAAAAGCTAAGACGTATATAGCACAATATGCAAATATATTTTATTCACATTAGCTGAACTAAGCTGTCACGAAGAATGACAAATACAAAAGCCAACCACATTTCAATATTGCATTCTACAACAAAAACCTATGGGGGAGAACCTCATATCAGGCTCGACTAGTTTATTTATAACGTCGAAGCTGCACGAGCATTGGGCAAAATAAACTACGCGTGACTTTCGATAAGGCATGTCAGATATTCCAGATTTATTTATATTTGTTTATTCAACTTGTAAACAAACTACCAGAGTATATTAACGTCTAAACGGCAGTTAATGCACTTTTTTCATCAGCTAAACACCTGAAATATGAAAGCTACTGCCGTAATTTAATGAAGAGATTACAACTGCAAACCATTTAAAACCTTTTAAAAGGTTAGTGACCATGTGAGGTTCGTAAAATTAAAATGTTTGTAGTAATGCCTGTAAATTAAATACCCGGATTTCAAGAACTTAATAAAATACGGAAATTTTGAATCCTCTATTACATCACAGACAACTTACTTCTAATTGCAAAACTTTGTAATAATAAAGGGGCGTTTAGGGATTACTAAAATATAAGCTTTCCTTACCTTATAAGTTATCGACGCGATAAAGTGTAGAGAATAAATAGTACACTTATTAGCCTCTACAATTTTCACTAAGTATTATGTATATCAAAATATTGATTTTTAAAGAATCAAGAAAGAGGACCAAGCAAACTGACTTTCAAGTTTCACGCCATCAACATAATACTTAACCGTTCACATATTTAACATTTCAAACCGCCAATCCTAGGCCGAGAGGCCAGGGAAAATATTGACTGTCATGTGTCACGACCAACCAGCGCACTCAATAAACACAAAAAGAGGCAACAGTTTGAATTTACCGCTTTAGTGCTTCCTGTTGGTACCCAGTCAATTCTTTTGCTTCTGTACCCAATTGCTATACGGTATTTCTAATACAAGTCCTTTCAGTTTTATCAAACCGTGTACCTTTCTCAGAAATTTAGATAAAGAATGCTTTATTTTCTCTAATAGGCTCTTTTGATTATTTTAATGTATGTTTTAATAACTACTGGAAAACACTGCACGTGTGTTCAGCCTCATCAAGTGAGTGTGAATGTGAGTTTTCACAAATGACTCTAATTGTTACTCCAACGACAGTCTCGTTATTGTTAAGCACCGTCTTCGCACATCTCTCCATACAATTGTTTGAACCTCCATTCACACGCTTTGATTCTGTGGATTCATGGCTGTTACAAACACAACGATCCGCCATTGACACTCAATGTTAGAGGGACAGCAATAATTAAGAGACACGGCTCCCCTTTCAAGGTGTACCCAGCATACACGAGAGAACATATTATGGGATGTTCAAAAGGTGAAAGAAATGCACGCGTACTACAGTAGCAATTTCCGCGTAGACAAACATCAATTTGTAATAACTAAGAGTCAGTCAGTGGTGTCCTGGATAAGAAGTGTGCGTTAATGACCAGAGGTGGGTTCATTTGCATTTTACTTGTATATTTGTTATACGTTAAGATGCAAAATTTTTTAAAGTGTACTGTTTAGCTTTTATATGTTGAGAATGTCCCTTAGTGTTATTTACATGCAACTATATTATTTAATAGTTTATGGTATTATATCAATATACTGTAGTATCCCTTCCCAGGCAGGCAAATAAATCTCACAAGCAAGAGGTGGTAATTGTCCACCACTAACAAACTAAACAATGGTTTTATTTCTTTTCTTCTTACTTCACAGGCCGAAAAACAACATAGTCAGGACAAACAAACAAACAAGCAGTGAACTAAAAACCACCCCACAAGACGAAGTAAACACTCTTTTTTTTACCTGAACCTCCTTTCCAAAGTCCCTCCTCCCCAGCACCCCAGAGGCTGCTTATTAAGAGTAGCAGTTGTGTCTGCTCTGCCATCCCCTCTCCTCAGCACTCTGTGCGGCCCCCTTTTTTTTACTTTTTAGAATGCACTGCCTCAGTGGGAGTTTCTTTCACAGATTGTTACAATACTTTACTATAAGTTTGCTAATACTGTTTACTGATAGGTATCAACAGCATGCCAATAGGAAAGGTATCAACAGCATGCCAATAAATGCTACATCCCAATGAAATCAACAAGTAACCCTACAGCCTCATCTCCTACTAGTTGGTACAGTTCCTATGGAGGAGAGAATAGATTGCACGCTACAGTGGATTGGTGGGATATATCAGATATACAGTAAAAACACCTTTACTTCAAACAGAAGATGCTGATTTCTTACCACTGGCATGCAAATTAGTTATTCATGACCTTGAACGAGAAACAATAGTTAAGACAGTCCACTTAGTCCTTGAGAGAGAAGATTAGATGCTTATGGGAGATGCAGGTAGGCATTCAAGACCAGTTAAAAATAAATCAGCAACTGCCCTCAACCTACAGACGACTGATCCACAATCATGTTCCCCAAGTGCCTGCACCCTGAACTCACATTAGGTCATCAGAGAAGATTTCTCTTAACTTTCATCAAAATACTCCACCAGTACCCACTCTGCAGCACAAACAAGTGGCAGATACACAGAAATGTGCCTCTCTTGATGGCAGTGAACCTAGTACAGACTGAAACTTCATTCACCATAAAGCATCAGGAGAGCACCAAGCTCTTATGGTTCCAGAACCCCCAGGCATTCAATACCTATATGAAGAATCTTCTCCTATGTATGGATCTGTAGACCATTGCTCTCCACAACAAGTTTTCTGTTACATACTCATACTAGACACTATCAAGATCTCCAGAAGTCAGAGCCACTAGAATTGATTTAAACCTATTCAGTACCTGATGAACACCACTGTTCTTATCCTCCCACGTTGCACTCTGCTCAGACGGGGTGGCAGAACAGTGTTATTAAGCAAGAAATGACATATAGAGGTCCAAAACCAACCATTCCATATTTTAGCCATAGAGACCCCAGCTAGTTTGCCCGTCTTAGATTAGCTCTGATGAACCTACTGCCAGAAGATGCCATTGGGCTCTTTAAATATCAGGTTTTGTTGGATCATCTGAAGCTGAAAGAGGCACATCTAATAGCTGACTCATTTTTGAACTCTGTTACTCGCTATATAGACACCATGGCAGCATTAACAAAGATTCAGACAACCTCATCAACTAGATTTGAACCAAAATAGCTGCAGGTATGGACTCGCCTGATATTCAATGTGGTGATGCAGCAGGATTTGAAAGGTTTGCCCTTCTGATACAAGCCTTAGTGGGCCTACTCCAAACTTTAGGTCCAGGAGGTGATATCGAATTACGTTGTGGATCATATTTTGCTTGCTTACTAACCAAGTTACCTTCGGAGTTGTGATCATCCTTTAGAAGACAAATATGCTACCAACCGGGCACTATTTATACTCTTCTGGATCTGGCAAAATGGCTTAAGTTTCAATCTTGGTGCCAAAACTATGAGGGTCAGAGCAGAAGCAAAGGAACCTGAGAAGAGCAAAGTTTTCTGCCTATATTGTGATAGCACTGAGCATTACCTGAGTCAGTACTCTCAATTTCAACAGCTTAATAAGGAGCAGATAATCAACTGGTTTAAAACTGAGAACAGGTGCTGGAGGTGTGGACAAGCCCATCAAGCAGCTCAGTGCACATTGAAGAAACCATGTCATCTCTGTAACAGGAAGCATCTTCACATCCTGCATGAAGTAAATGATAGATCACCAAAGGAAGAAATTTGTTTAGTGAGTTCTACCAGTGAAACTCTGTACCTAGACAAACCTGAAGGCTCAAGCCGTTTCCTCCTTAAAATAATCAGTTTTTCTGCAACACCAAGATAAAGCTTTAGACACGTATGCTATTCTTGATGATGGGTCAGAGAGAACTATCCTGTTATCTGCTGCTACCCAGAAACTAAGTCTGAAAGGTGAACTAGAGTACCTAATACTAAAGACCACTACATGGTGCTTCAGTATCCTTCAGAATAGCTTCAGTTTCACAACCTTACAAGAATTGTCCTATCACAAGAGCCTTTACAGCTGAATAACTGAGCCTTGCAAAACACCCATTCCCAGTAGCAGACCTGCAGCAATGATACAACTACTTAAAGGGTCTTCCACTACAGCCTGTTCATAAAGCATGCCTTCTCTTGTTGATTGGAGCTGATCATCCACACTTGATCTCCCCTATTGCACCTTTGCTCCTTGGACCACCATGGGGCCCTGCAGCAGTTAAGACCAGATTAGGCTGGACATTACAAGATCCAGCACAACTGCTTAAGGAAAACCTTCAACCACAGCAACGCCTTCATATTACCCTCACAGCTTCAATGTCTGAACTTTTCAGAAATGTTGAAAGACTCTGGGAAGCAGACAACATCCCTCACAGAAATGAGAGACTCATAACAAGGTCTAAACAAGATCATGGATCTACTGCAGGCAAAAATGATAAAGGTAATGGCAGATGATGTAAAACACTATGCCACACCACTGCTATGCAAGAAAGACATGCCTTGTTTAAAAGCATACCAATAAACTGTTATACCCAGTTTGCAAAAAATCAAAAGATGTCTGTCAAAGGACTCTACAAAGGTAGCTGCATACAGTAAAGAAATTAAAAAACTGGAGGAGGCTGGATATGTTATTAAGTTATCAGCAGAAATAATCACTTCCTCTGAAGAGTCTTGGTGTATTCCTCACCGTATGGTTCAGCATAATGGGAAGAACCGGGTTGTATTCAATTGCTCCTTTAAATATCGCAGACATTGCCTGAATGAATACCTGCTCCATGGGCCAGCCCTAGGTCTGTCCCTATTAGAAGTGCTCTTACATTTTCAGGAACATCCTGTAGCAGTAGGTAGGGACATTAAAGAATGTTTCACCAAAGCTTCCTTTTACCTGAAGATAAACCTCTTCTCTGTTTTGTATGGTGTAATTTGGTAAGTAGCTTTCCTCTTCCCCTTATCTAAGAATGGCAAGTATTTTCCCTTTGGTACCACCTGTAACTCTTGTTGAACAATGTATGCTCTTCAACAACATGTAATGGACAACACTGAATCAGGGGATGAGATCTGATCCTTAGTAGAAAGGAACTTCTATGTGGACAACTATTTGCAGATTCTACCATCAACCCAGAGGACAAAGCAACTGAACTAAAAGATCCTTTGTCAAATGGTGGATTTGACCTTCACCAATGGGCTAGCAATATTCCCAAGATACTAGAACATCTGCCACAAGCAGCTCTTCAATCAGTACAGAACTCTGATTGTCCCAGGATAGATCAGATTCCACAGAAACCATTTTAGGTTTAAAGTGGCATTGTTCCTTAGACATGTTCAGGTACAGGTCTCATCCACGGCAGAAGACAACTGTTACTATGAACCACATGTACAAAGTACTCTCCAGTCTGTATGATCATTTGGCATATGTGGAAAATGGAAGAATATACCCCAAAGTCCAGAAATTGTGGGATAAAGAAAGAGACTAGGATGACCCTATGTTGCCTGAAGATCTATTAAGAGCATGGAATGATTGGGAGGGAGAACTTCACATTCTGGATAGCATTAGTATCCCAAGATGTTATACACCTGTTTATATGGACTTATTTCCTCCTACCAAACAGATTCACATGCTCTGTGATGCCTCTGAACAAGCTTACGGGCCTGTTTCTTACCTAAGAACAGAAGGTAAAGATGGTAATATTCAATATGACAAACAATACCAAGACTATAGCTATGTGCTGGTTTAAATGTAGCACAAGTAGCTAAACTCTTAAAATTAGCATACTTTAACAATAAACCAAGTGGTTCTGTGGTCTGATTCCACAACTGTCTTATCCTGGCTAAAGTCTGAATCCTGCCACTTTAAAGTAATTGTGGGAACCAGAACAGCTGAAATTCAAGAATTAACAGGTCACCATTCTTGGAGGTAGCTGAATTGTCTGTACCACACAGATGGAATCAAGGCTCATTATTCCTTTATAAACCTGAGTCAAAAAGGCCAGTAATGCCAAATATTATTCTTCCAGAAATTGAAGCAGAGCAATGGAAGAGTGTCTTCTGTGGTAGCATGGTGACATCTCCTCTTATTCCAAACCCTAGGGACTACCATACATGGAGGGAGCTAGTTGAGGCTGTAGTTCAAAATAGAAGAAGTGAGCAAACCAGTCCTTCTACTGCTAAAGACTATCGAATGTCAGAATTTCTTCTTTCAAAATTCACAGTTGGACAGTTTTCCTGAGGAATACATGTTGCTGAAGAATGGAAAGCCTGTTCCTGCCACCAGCCGACTTCTTACTTTAGCACCAGAGTTTGACACATCATGTCGGCCTTTCCAAGTTGGAGGTTGATTGCGCCGTATTGCAGGGATTGAGCTGTCATCAATTCATCCTGTTGTTTTAGACCCTCACCATCCAGTAACTAAATTAATTATTCAAGAACATGATGCCAAACTTCATATTCCAGGTCCCGCGAGAGTGTTTACCCAATTAAGGAGAAATGTCTGAATCCTAAGAGGCAGTTCGCAAATTCCAACATAATTGCACCGATTGCCATAAACTGAAGGCAAAGCTCCTTATCCCTAAAATGTCAGACCTACCCCCAGCAAGATTGAAACTTCACAAACCTGCCTTTTTCAGCACTGGCATGGACTGCTTTGGACTGTTTCAGATTAAGATAGGTAGGTGCTATGAGAGGAGATGGGGTATGTGTCCATTTGGATGTTCTCACTAGTACTGACACAGATTCCTTTCTAATGGCACACAGAAGGTTCATAGCTCGAAGTGGCACACCCTATAGTTACTGTCTGACCAAGGAACAAATTTCCAGTGTGGAGAGAGAAACATTTTTCACCCTTAGTTCAGAGCTTCAGAAACTGCTTGCAAAGCAAAAACTAATTTTCCACTTCAACCCACCAGGAGTACCACATTTTGGTGGTGCGTGGGAGAGAGAAATTAGGTCCATGAAGCAGGCCCTTTACACTACAAAAGGTTCACAGTCAGTGTCTGAAGAAGTACTTAAAACAGTTCTCATTGAAATAGAGGGAATCCTGAACAGTAAGCATCTGGGGTGTGTGTCATCAAACGTTGCTGACTTAGACCCAGTTACACCTAATTTCCTGCTGATGGGGCGGCTTGATAGTTCTCTACCACAAGTTGTTTATCATTTAAATGAGCTGATGGAGCAATGGAGATGGAGACAGAGTTAAGTGCTTAATGACCAATTCTGGTCATCCATCCATCCATTATCCAACCTGCTATATCCTAACTACAGGGTCACGGAGGTCTGCTGGAGCCAATCCCAGCCAACACAGGGCGCAAGGCAGGAAACAAACCCCAGCCAGGGCACCAGCTCACCGCAGAATTTTGGTCAAGTTTTATCAAATATTTTTTACCCAGTTTACAGGAAGACAGAAGTGGCATAGGGAGCCTGAAGACCTCTTAGAAGGAATGGTAGTCATGCTTATTGATCCTCAGCTTCCTGAAGCACTTTGGTTAATTGTTAGAACCTTCCCTAGCTCAGATTGTCATATAAGAGTTGCAAAGGTGAAGGTGAAGGATAGACTCTATGCTAGGCCTGTTACTCATTCCCCTTCTGGAAATTCAACTTCAGGACTCTGATACTAATAAAATATAAGTTAAATATTTTTGCTGTTTGAAATGAATCACAAATATGGTGGCAATGTTAGAGAGACAGCAATAATTAAGAGACACAACTCACATTTCAAGGTGTACCTCTGAGCATACACAAGTGAACATATTATGGGATGTTCAAAAGGCAAAATAGATGCACATGTACTACAGTAGTCATTTCTGCATAGAGAAACATTTGTATGTAATAACTGAGAGTCAATAGCGTCCTAAATTAAAAGTGTGTGTTAATGAGCAGAGATGGGTTCATTTGCATTTTACATGTATGTTTGTTATAAGTTAAGATGCAAAGTTATTTAAAATGTACTGTTTAGGGTTTATATGTTGAGAATGTGCCTTAGTGTTATTTACATGCAGCAATTTTACTTAATAATAGTTTATGGTATTACATCTATGTACTTTACTATTGGTTTGTTAATACTATTTACTGATACTTTTTTGATTTGGAGTTCATACTTTAAACATATTTTATTGCCAGTACTGTGCACTTTTTTAATTTGTATGCACGTTGAGAAGTCATTGGGTCAGATGTAATCATATTTAAAGGGGAAGCAATGAATAAACATTACTTGTTTTTCAATACATTCATTGGTGCTGGTTTAAAATTTGCTATTACCTGCAGCTTACCGACCGCTGAAAACCAAAAGTTTCTTGGTTTGAAACTCTGGCCCAGCTGAATTTGTAATTGAATAGCCCTTGCCCAATGATTAGGTAATATTGCAGTTTAACAGAACTTGACAAGGAGCAGTGTTTGCTGGTGGTGAAAGCTGAACAGAGGAATTGGAAAACCTTATTATTTTGGAGTAACGACTTTTACAAATGGTAAAGATGTCTGTTGTAACAAGTTATGCATGGGTTTGCCTCCAGAGTGGGTTGGTGGGTGGTATCTTTCCTGTTAAGGATGCCAAAATAACAGACCATGGAGTAACTTCAGGGGCCCGATATGCCCCAAGCACACTGGATGGTGGTTTCCCTAGGACAGTACTCGTGTGTGCACACTTGCAAGGCTAAAGAGATATGTAGTGCTGATAGGTAGCCCTGTTGGGTTCCTCTGGAGTCACTAGAAGGAGCTGCTCCCCTGTCATTTTAATGTGCTCCCCAATAGTTTTCATCAGCAAAACTCACCAAAGCGTTTTTCGCAGCACATATGCTGTATTTGTTGAACAAGTTCATCGGCGAACATTTTCCAGGAAATTTGTCATGCAGCCAGCTTAGGTGAACATTTTTCTCACCTTGTTCAATGATATTTTGCAAGGTCTGTAGCAGCCATGCCCAGAACTTTCCAAAATACTCCAGCTGTGAACCTCTGCAGCTGTGTCCCGGCTTGGAATTTCTTTTTAAATGCAACATTGAAACTTTTAAAATTCCCCTAAAACTGTTTTATTTTCAAAAGAAGGTTTTCTTAATTTAGACATTAGTTTACAAGCATAACTGCTCACCGCATAGAAACACCCAGTGGAATTCTAACATTTCGGAACAAATCTATATTTTTAAAAACCTTTTTTAAAATAAAATTTAATATGTGAAACAGCATACTAACAAAGAAAGGAAATTGCTAAGCTATGAAGAATTTATTAATTAGTACAGTGTTACAATCTCAGTTTATGAGTTTAGTATTATAAGAAATTGTATTCTAAAAAGGTTATTCAAATGGTTGATTATCCCAGCTTTAGATGTCACAAGTTTCACCTCATCCCTTCTGTTAGATGGAACTGATATTAGGAATTCCAAATGTTATAATAGAAATATTATGAAAAAAGGTTAGGAAAGTTTGCTGCCAATCATCTACTCTTGTCACAGTTCTGAGATTGAATGCCATGTTAGACACTGACTGGAATAAAATATAGTGATTAATAAATACATATTGTATCATTAATAAAGTTAAAGAGGTATGTATTAATTCAATATATAGAATTTGCCCTATTAAATTTTTATTCCACATAGATTTCGAATTGAAACAGGTGAAAAATGTGTATGTTGTGAGAAGGACCCAGAAATATTTTCCCATCATTTCTGGTAATGTCAGTACTCTAACAGCACTCAAAGGACTGATTTACACAATGTATTTAATTACTCAGCTAATTTTGCTTTAAATTTGATAGGGATATATTTCTGTGTTTTTAAACAAATTATGTTAATCCTAAAATAACATATTTGATTAACTTGTTAATAATTCTTGGACAATGTCATATTCATAAAATGAAATAGGGGAAAGCCAAAATACAGCACTTTCAAGACTGAATTAAATTATCATCTCCAATAAATACTGTAAATGGCTGTAAGTCAGCAAAGCTATGAAAACACTTAATATTGTGAATGAATTGAAGTTTAAAGTTGACATGGATCTATAATGTGCCTATGTGGAATTTTTATATACAGGTATATACTTTTATGTCTGTATTATGTATGCATCATATTCTTCTTCTTCTTCTTCTTTTTTAATTATAATTATATATTGTTTTTTGTATCTTGTGTAAAATAAGCAGAACAAACACAGCGAAAGGGTTTGGGGTAGCAATTCAGGAAAAGTTCAGCAATTAATATAATAGGTCTTTACAGACATGAGTCCAAAACAGAACTGAAATAAACGAGTGAGGTCATGGTTTGGGAGCATGCAACAGTATCACCCACCACATGACACAACACCTCCGGGTCTTGGTTGGAAACACCCCCCAGGTCGACATATGGTCCAGTCCCACCTTCTAAAAATAACAATCTATCTGCTGCAGTTAGGTGTTATGTGGGCATCTTCTTGACCAGGTCCAGCCACTCGGGTCCTCAGCAACGAGGATCCTATGAGCTGGATCAGCCTCTGGGAATCACGCCAAATGGCCGTAGTACTATAACTGATGCTCCCTTACAGTGCAGATAATGTGCCTCATTCGGGACTCCATGAGTAACCACTCATTTGACACTAAGTCAATCCAGGTGGTACCCAAGGATTCTTCGATGAGACACAGTACCAAAGGAGTCCAGTCTTCATCTCAGGTCACTGGATAGTGTCCATCTCTACAAACCATATAGCAAAACAGGTAGCAAAAGGACATTAAATACTTGGACCTTCGTCCTTTTGCAAAGATAACGGGAGCACCACACACCCCTTTCTAGAGACCTCATGACCCCGCTATGCTCTCCCAATCCATCTACTTACTTCATAGGAAGAGTCACCAGAGACATTCTCTTCTCAGACAGACACACTGCTGATGGATGTGCCCAAGAGATCATTAAAGGCCAGGATCTTAGTTTTTATCCAGGACACACGCAAGCACAGACACTCTGACTCCTCTGTCAGTCTCTCGAGAGCCCTGATGACCTCCTTGATTGACTCTGCAAATGATCACGGATCCTATTGAGGATGACTCTACCAAGGACCTTCCTTACCAGGCACAAAGTGAAAACATGGCTGTTTCACAAGCAAGAAGTGCGCAACGCAATCTCAGTAATCACCAACGCGAACAGAGATAAAATCGTCAACCACAAAAATATTGTAAATCCCTATATACAGTGGTGTGAAAAACTATTTGCCCCCTTCCTGATTTCTTATTCTTTTGCATGTTTGTCACACAAAATGTTTCTGATCATCAAACACATTTAACCATTAGTCAAATATAACACAAGTAAACACAAAATGCAGTTTTTAAATGATGGTTTTATTATATAGGAGAAAAAAATCCAAACCTACATGGCCCTGTGTGAAAAAGTAATTGCCCCCTGAACCTAATAACTGGTTGGGCCACCCTTAGCAGCAATAACTGCTATCAAGCGTTTGCGATAACTTGCAATGAGTCTTTTACAGCACTCTGGAGGAATTTTGGCCCACTCATCTTTGCAGAATTGTTGTAATTCAGCTTTATTTGAGGGTTTTCTAGCATGAACCGCCTTTTTAAGGTCATGCCATAGCATCTCAATTGGATTCAGGTCAGGACTTTGACTAGGCCACTCCAAAGTCTTCATTTTGTTTTTCTTCAGCCATTCAGAGGTGGATTTGCTGGTGTGTTTTGGGTCATTGTCCTGTTGCAGCACCCAAGATCGCTTCAGCTTGAGTTGACGAACAGATGGCCGGACATTCTCCTTCAGGATTTTTTGGTAGACAGTAGAATTCATGGTTCCATCTATCACAGCAAGCCTTCCAGGTCCTGAAGCAGCAAAACAACCCCAGACCATCACACTACCACCACCATATTTTACTGTTGGTATGATGTTCTTTTTCTGAAATGCTGTGTTCCTTTTACGCCAGATGTAATGGGACATTTGCCTTTCAAAAAGTTCAACTTTTGTCTCATCAGTCCACAAGGTATTTTCCCAAAAGTCTTGGCAATCATTGAGATGTTTCTTAGCAAAATTGAGACGAGCCCTAATGTTCTTTTTGCTTAACAGTGGTTTGCGTCTTGGAAATCTGCCATGCAGGCCGGTTTTGCCCAGTCTCTTTCTTATGGTGGAGTCGTGAACACTGACCTTAATTGAAGCAAGTGAGGCCTGCAGTTCTTTAGACGTTGTCCTGAGGTCTTTTGTGACCTCTCGGATGAGTCGTCTCTGCGCTCTTGGGGTAATTTTGGTCGGCCGGCCACTCCTGGGAAGGTTCACCACTGTTCCATGTTTTTGCCATTTGTGGATAATGGCTCTCACTGTGGTTCGCTGGAGTCCCAAAGCTTTAGAAATGGCTTTATAACCTTTACCAGACTGATAGATCTCATTTACTTCTGTTCCCATTTGTTCCTGAATTTCTTTGGATCTTGGCATGATGTCTAGCTTTTGAGGTGCTTTTGGTCTACTTCTCTGTGTCAGGCAGCTCCTATTTAAGTAATTTCTTGATTGAAACAGGTGTGGCAGTAATCAGGCCTGGGGGTGGCTATGGAAATTGAACTCAGGTGTGATTCACCACAGTTAGGTTATTTTTTAACAAGGGGGCAATTACTTTTTCACACAGGGCCATGTAGGTTTGAATTTTTTTTCTCCCTAAATAATTAAAAACTGCATTTTGAGTTTACTTGTGTTATATTTGACTAATGGTTAAATGTGTTTGATGATCAGAAACATTTTGTGTGACAAACATGCAAAAGAATAAGAAATCAGGAAGGGGGCAAATAGTTTTTCACACCACTGTACTACTGAGTTTAAAGAAGACAATACACAATCTAATGCATTTCTGGATACATTACAAATACCACAAATAGACACTTTTAATGTGGAGGAACTTGATAAACCTCTGGCGTTATCAGAATTACTAGATGCTATAAAGTCATTCCAAGGCGGGAAAGCAGCAGGCCCTGATGGCTACCCTGCAGAATTTTACAAGAAATTCTCCACTCAGCTAGCTCCCCTCCTATTAGCAACATTTACAGAATCCAGAGATAACCAAACTCTTCCTCAAACCTTTCGCCAAGCACTAATCACCGTTTTTCCAAAACAAAATAAGCACTTATTACAATGTGCATCATACAGACCAATTTCACCTCTGAATAATGACGTTAAAATACTCGCTAAAATCATAGCTAGAAGGATGGAGAAAGTGCTCCCCTCGGTAATATCACAAGACCAAACTGGATTTATTAGGGGCGACACTTATCTTCAAATCTTCGACGCCTGTTTAATGTAATATACTCACCAACTAAATCAAACACCCCAGAAATATTATTATCATTGGATGCAGAAAAAGCATTTGACATGATTGAATGGAAATACCTTTTTACTACATTGGAGAAGTTTGGGTTTGGCCCAAAATTTGTGCATGGATTAAATTACTGTATACTAACCCAGAAGCTTCAGTTTGCATCAACAACATTTGCTCAGATACTTTAAACTAGAACGTGGTACTAGACAAGGATGCCCCTTGTCATCGCTACTGTTTGCAATTGCCATTGAACCACTGGCAATACATTGTTGAAATACTGATCAGATAAAGGGGATTAGCAGAGAAGGACTGGAACAGAAAATTTCATTATATGCAGATGATATGGTACTATATATATCGGACCCAGAAAATTCTGTGCCTGCAGTCTTAACAGCACTCACAGAATTTCAAAAGATCTCTGGTCTCAGAATTAATCTGAATAAAAGTGTACTCTTTCCAGTGAATTCTCAAGCATATAATATTAGATTAGACACCCTACCTTTTATCATTGCAGAACAGTTTAAATACCTAGGGTAAACATCACAAGTAAACATAAAGCTCTATATCAACAAAATTTCGTTGTCTGCATGGAAAAAATTAAGCAAGACTTGCATAGATGGTCAACCCTTCATCTCACACTAGCTGGAAGAATTAACACTGTTAAGATGAATATTCTTCCTAAGCTCCTTTTTTATTTCAAAACATTCCAATATACATTAATAAATCATTCTTTAAGCAATTAGATTCAACAATAACCTCATTTATTTGGAATTCAAAACATCCACGCATCAAAAGAGCGACCCTACAAAGACAAAAGGCAGAAGGTGGCATGGCTCTACCTAACTTCCAGTTTTATTACTGGGCAGCAAATATACAGGCGATAAGAACCTGGACACAAATAGAAGAACATACACAGGCTTGGTCTGCAATAGAAGTAAAATTCTGAAGTACTTCTTTGTATTCTCTGCTTTGTGCTCCAATAAACACGTTATAAGCAATATACTAATAACCCAATTGTGCTTCACTCACTTAGAATATGGAACCAATGTAGAAAGCATTTTATCTGTGGCACCTCTGCAAGAGAACGACCTCTTTCAACCTTCGCAAACATATGCAGTTTTTAATACCTGGAAAAAATTGGAATTAACTTGCTTAGAGATCTTTATATAGACAACGTCTTTGCATCCTATGAACAATTACATTCCAAATTTAACATTCCAGCTACACATTTCTTTCACTATCTTCAAATCAGGAACTTTGTTAAACAGAACCTTCCAGATTTTCCTCATCTTGCACCCTCATCCATGCTGGAAAAAATATTGCTCAATCTCAAGGACTTAGACACCATCTCTACAATATATAAAATCATTTTACAATCCCTCCCTTTCAAAGATCCAAGAGGACACTGGGAAAAAGGATCTCTCAATTAATATATCAGAAAAGGAGTGGAAAGTAGCAATAAAGAGAATTTACTCGAGCTCCATATGCGCAAAGCATACAATTATACAACTCAAAATTATATCTTGAGCACATCTGTCTCGTCTAAAACTCTCCAAAATGTTTCCAGGGCATGATCCTACCTGCGAATGCTGTAACCAAGTCCCAGCCTCACTGGGTCACATGATCTGGTCCTGCACCAAATTAACATGATTCTGGACAAAAATGTTTAATTACCTTCAGACAGCCTTGGACTCACAATCCCTCCTAACCCATTAACAGCTGTGTTTGGGGTTCTTCCAGATGGGTTTAAAGTGGAGAAAGACAAATAAATTGTGATTGCATTCACTACACTCTTGGCACGCAGACTTATTCTGATAAACTGGAAGAACCCAAACTCTCCTCTTTTAAGTCAGTGGGAAACCGATGTGTTATACTATTTGAAATTGGAAAAAATCAAATACACAGTTAGAGGATCCGTACAGACTTTTTTCAAAACATGGCAGGATCTAATCAGTAATATTTTAAAATAAGCTCATAAAGCACAGAGAATTTATTAATTTAGGTATGTTTACAAGCCTTAAATTTCATGCCGTTTGCCTTGCTCTCTCTCTCAGGGTGGGGATCGATTTGTCTTAACTCAATTTTTCTTTTGTAAAACTTGATTGATTTGTATGGATTGCAATGAAATGAATAAAAAAAAAGAAAAAAGAAAACATGGCTGTTTTATAGTCAGGTGACAGGAAGAGGTAGTTCAGTGGGACCGGAAGTAGAAGTGACATATTTAGGAGGCTGGGTTGACAGGACTGGAAGCAGAAGTTATGTCTCTTAGAGGTGTGCTCTTCTGTTGGTCTGCAGAAGAAAAAAGAGAAAAGATTTAGAGCACAGAGCCAACCCCTGGTCCAGCAGAGAAATACAATTTTTCAAGCTAGCTCTTAAACTGTCTCTCATGCGCACGTGTGTTATACTTGTTATACATTTGTTTAAATAAAATGGGAAAAAAGCTCCTCTCCATTGATAAGCCAATCAAAATCTATGCTGCAACTGAGAGAGACAGCGTGGGAGCATGCACTGATTACAGTGCCTTGCTGGGTGCAGCCATGCAACGAGTGACACCACAGTACCACACTGGAACAGTGTGAGGTTTTTTTACAATGACTGGAGTGCCAAACCTGCCACCAACCCCATTGAGTCACCCCAAAATAACAGTCATTCCCAAGTAGTAGTCAAAATTAAAGTTCACATCTGTATTCCATTATTAGGCTTAGGCTATATCCAGACAAAAATATGTTAAAATATGCAATTATTTAAAAAAAAAATTCAGTAGTGCTATGATCAAAAATCTGCCTCGCAGTTAGGAGACCTGGGTTCGATTCCCGGGTCCTCCCTGCGTGGAGTTTGCATGTTCTCCCCGTGTCTGCATGGGTTTCCTCCGGGCGCTCTGGTTTCCTCCCACAGTCAACAGACATGCAGGTTAGGTGGACTGGCAATTCTAAATTGGCCCTAGTGTGTGCTTGGTGTTTGGGTGTGTTTGTGTGTGTCCTGCGGTGGGTTAGCACCCTGCCCAGGATTGGTTCCTGCCTTGTGCCCTGTGTTGGCTGGGATTGGCTCCAGCGGACCCCCATGACTCTGTGTTTGGATTCAGCGGGTTGGAAAATGGATGGATGGATGGATGGATATGATCAAAAATAGAAAGCTGAATATAGGAAACAATGAAAAATAAATACAACAATGTAAACAACTACTGCTTAAATTAATTTCATGGCTTTAACAGATTTACTGTTTAAAAATAATTGTCTTTCTGTCATTAAATTTACACATACAACTTAATGTATCAGTATTTACACTTAAACTGCACAAGAAGTGAAATCATATTTAACGTTTTCTTTCATTTTACAAGATAATTTTTTTGTAGGATAATATATTTGAATTAGTTTAAGACATACTTGTCTTACTCTATATATCCACTGTGGACGCAGCCCGGACACAGACAGGTGGACATGTTGTTCATCACCACCACACGTTTATTATACAACTATTTACAAAGTCAAAGTGCACACACGAACCCCAACACAGTCCTGGCCACACAATGCCTTCTATTCGGGCCGCCTCCACTCTCTCTTCTCCTGCCTTGTCCTGCCTCCACCCAACTCCAGCCTCGAATGAAGGGAGACGGCCCCTTTTATTTCATCCCGCATGAGCTCCAGGTGTATCCCGGCATTCCTCCCTGGACACGCCCCAGTGTGGCGGAAATGCCAGCTGTTATCCCGGAAGCTCTCTGGGTGTCCCTTCTCTTCTTCCCCCCAGCACTTCCTGGTGTGGCGGAAGTGCTGAGGTCCAGGGTCCCCAAGGCATTGGGGCGCCCCCTGGCGGTGACCATGGGTCCCTACAGGGTTGGGCTTCCAAGCCCTCTACCCGTGGCCCCCAAAGCAACCAGGAAGGTGGCCCCCACGTGATCCAGGGTGGGCGTAGACCCTCTCCCGGTCCCTCAAGGCGTCCCAGCCGGGTCGTTGCCCCTGGGATCCCTGACACCACCTTAATTAAAGGATAAGTGTCTGTCTTTCTGTCCGTTGTGTTGCTATGACTCAGTCATTCCAAAAGATGGGACATCACAAGCATTAACAAGGCTTTTACCAATCCAATACCAAATGGCATATAACAGAGACATATGCATCTCATGGTACACTACAAACGCTAGCGCTGAGGTCTTCAATGATTGCTTAGATTTTAACCCTTCTTAGATGAGTAGCAAAACTAGTATGTAAATGTACTGTAAAGTAAGATAAAGTATATACAGTATAGAGTAAATGGACCCTACACGACTTTTCACACATGCATTCCTTAAAATCATTGCCAATCTACTTCATATGTGCCTGATGCCACACCTCGATTACTACTCCAGCCAGATTTCCATCTAAAAAAAAAAAAACTTGCAGTATGCTCATCTGAAGGGTACATTAACTGACCATAATGAGTACTCATGGGATATATAATATAGATCCCTGTGCTTGGTAGTGCAACAACAATATTTATTTCTATAGCACATTTTCATAAAGAGGAAGTAGCTCAAAGTGCTTTACAAGATGTCAAAGAAATAGTTAAAAAGAAAAACAAATTGCAATTACAAAAGAATAATAATGAATAGTTTACAAAATTAAATAATACATACTTAACATAAGATATATAATAAAGAGAATTCTGAATTTGCATGCATAATTACCTATGCGCCCTGCTAAAATCTCAAAACAAGCCTTAAAGGAGTTCTCCCCCTCCTCGTGTCAGAATTAGACCACCTTAAATAAAATGATATAACAAATGATGTATTACTATTTACATGGCATGTGTTTCTTCTTGATTGAAGAAAAGGTATGAAACATATAAAGAGCTATATGGAAAACAAAAGAGACTTTCTAGGAGCACCAGAAGCCACAGCTTCAAACAAAGGAATAAGCCAATTCCACATAGCGGTTTGTTGTATTTTGTTTTTGGTATCCATCTTTTGCTGTTTGAGGCACAATGGCACATAAACTTCCTCACAGCTCAGACCACATTTTTGACCACACAAATTGGTCCAGTGTTGTTGGCAGAGGTATTTTTAACCCTAGAGACACTTAAAACACCATTGCACCATTATAATTCACTCAAAACTGTTTCCATTCCTGTTTTCCCATTAACTTCAATGTATTTCATCGAGTTTGGCTAAGTTCCTAAACATTTCGGGAATTTCACCAAACTCACAGTGAAGCGAACTTCATGGGTTTCACTCATCACTACTCTTCAACTGTGATGCTGACATATTGGAAGTATTCCTAGCTTTGGTTTGAAATGAAGCTTCTTGTACTCAGCTGGGAGAGTCAGAGTTGAGCACATAGAAGGACAATATAAAAGGAAAATGAGGGAAGATGAAGTCTACTATGTGTATAGAGCATTGAGCCGTCAGTATCTTCTAGTCCTTTGGAACCATATTCAAAGATTCAGTGTTTAGTAAAGTCTTTTGTTCACTGCAACATTGTGACCTTAGGTATCTGCCATATGCCACAAGATTATGGTGAAAAAGACAAACAAAACCAAAGGCTAAAGCTCAGGTCAGAACTGTGAAGTCAGAATTACTGTTGGCAAAACAAAATCTAAGAGAAGACAATGTTGGTAAATTAAGCAATAAAGTCAGTAGCCAATTAATCAGGAACAAAGCTACAGTTTGCAAAAAATTGTTTGAAAACTCTCCTCAGTCTAGGATGTTGCTGGTGCTGTGAAGACAGGTTTTATAGCATTGCTGACTCCAGAAGCTGTGGCCTGAACAATTTACTATTGTGCCCCAACAACTGCATCACCAAATGATGGCATTCCACCACAACAAAAATGCTGTTGCATTTAACCAATAACCAAAATATAATGAAAGAAAAAGATTTATTTTATTCTCAACTTTAGATATGTGAAAGTTATACATTCTGATTCTCTGTTTCCATATTCTCTGAAACAACCTTTCCAGTCAGTGAAAAATACATTTAAAAAAACAGATACCTTTTAAAAATGTTGTAAATCACAGCATGGAGCATTGTGTTGTGTGTTTTAGTGCATGACTTCCTGGGTGGGACAGATCCTTATATTATTTTGCTTGTGTCCATCCATGCTCGATAGAAACAGGTGGATACAAATGTCAGGAGTGATTTGTGGCAGACAGGTATCACCAAGAGTGAAAGGGAAGGTCTACAAGACAGGAGTGAGACCAGCTTTATTATATGGGTTGGAGACGGTGGCACTGACCAAGTAACAGGAGACAGAGCTGGAGGTGACAGAGTTAAAATGTTAAGATTTGCATTGGGCATGGCAAGGATGGATAGGATTAAAAATGAGTACATTAGAGGGTCAGCTCATGTTAGATGGTTTGGAGACAGAATCAGAGAGATGAGATTTTGTTGGTTTGTGCATGTACAGAGGAGAGATACTTATTATACTGGGGGAAGGATGCTAACATTGGAACAGCCAGAGGAAAAGAGGATGGCCTATATGGATGTAGTCAGAGAAGACATGCAGGTAGTGGGTGTAACAGAGGAAGATGCAGAGGACAGGAGGATATGGAAAAAGATGATCCGCTGTGGTGAACCCTAATGAGAGCAGCTGAAAGCAAAAGAAGAAGAAGAAAATATTACAAAGGTTACACCTCATATAACATCTCAAGATGCTGAAAAACCAATTCACACTTTTGTTTTTTGTGGGCTTGATTACTGTAATGCACTGCTAACAGGACTACCTAAAAAAGATACAGTATATACTGCTGAAAAAAATTAAGGGAACACTTAATCATCATAGTCTAATATCAAGACAGTTAAGCTTCAGGGATATCAATATATGCAGTTAGGAAGCATAAACGATTGTGAATTAACTTCACCTGCTTTGGTGCAAATTAAAGTGACAACAGGATCACTGAAGAGGCAAAAGCAAGACACCCGCAAAAAGAAAATGGTTTTTCAGGTGGTGGTCACAGACAATTGCTCTCTCCTTATCCTTCCTGACTAGAGTCTGCTCTAACTTTTGAATTTTGCTACTGTCCTTGTCACCACTAATAGCATGAGATGGTACCCGTAGTCCAGCACCTCCAGGGTGCCACCTGTAAAATAATCACAAAGAGCAGATAAAGGTTTGGGTTAGCCACCCCATATACTTGGCAAGCAAAATGAAGAAAACAGAAAGTCTTTATAAATGGAGTTCAAAACAGAATTGAATACAACAAACAAGATGGGTGTTATACAGTGAGTTGGCAGGAAGGGGCAGGTCCGCACCAGCTGAACTGGAAATGATGTCAACGGAATGGCAGTCTACAGAAGGAAAGGATTAGTGGACAGCACCAACCCCTGGTCTGATGGGTAATTATAGTTATTCAAGCCCATAAGCTGTCTCTCATGCGCATGTGAGAGACAGCCCCCCCAAGCCCAGACTCATTGAGAGGTCTTGAACCTGTGGAAAAGCATCAGCATTGGTATGGAGAGAGCCCTGACAATGGAAGACAGTCAAGCGGTAAGGCTGGAGGTCCAAAAACCACCTTGTGACTCGTGGGTTGGATTTTTCTGTGAACTGCAATCCACTGTAAAGGAGCATGATTGGTGTAAATGGGTAAAATCATGGCCTAGGTGGTAATACCTCAGCTGAGTAACTGCCCACTTGATTGCCAGAGCTTCATGTTCTACTGCTGCATACCTGGTTTCCCGGTTCAACAGTTTCAGGCTCAGGAACATAATGGGGTGTTCAACACTATCGATGCTTTGGCTCAGCTCAGCACGAAGGTCTGTGTCTGAAGCATCGGTCTGGAGGGTAAAAGGGAAAGAAAGGTTAGGAGCCATTAAAACAGGTGCTGACATCAGGGGCTGCTTCAGGTCACGAAATGCAGCTTCTGCCTTTGAATCCCATGCCACAATGTTTGGGGGCCCACTTTTTTGTTAGATGCATAGGGGCCCTTTGACTAGTGAGTCTATTTTCAAACACTGTGGTCTTACCATGCCCCTGTCCACCAGGTAGCCCAAATATTTGACATTAGGTAATCCAAAGTAACATTTCTTTGGATTTATCCAGAGTCCCATCTAACCTATTGTACGAAACACAACATAGATCTGCTGTAGGTGTCCCTTCCATGTGCTGGAATAGATGATGACATAATCCAGGTAGGCAGCACTACAGGAATTATGGGAACATAACACTTTATTCAACAGACACTGGAAGGTTGCTGGTTCCCCGTATAACCTGATGGAAGGACATAATGCTGCCATTGTCCACTAGGGGTGCTAAACACTGTCTTAACCTTAGAGGAATCCTTCAAAGAAATTTGCCAATACCCTTTCGTCATGTCAAGAGTGGTCAAGTATTTTGCCTCAGTGAGATGCTCGAGGAGGTTGTCAACTTGCAGCCTCGGATAGATGTCAAGCTGGGAAACCTGATTAAGCCAACAGAACGCCATTGCAAAACTCTGTTACACCTAAGACCAGCATATGCCTGATTTCAAGTCCTACTTTGGCTCATTTTGCCTCCGGGAGTTGATACAGGCATTATCGGACGATAACCCTGGGTTCAGACACAATGTCATGCGCAACCGAAGAGGTCCATCCAGGTTTCTTGCTCATCACCTCTAGGACAGACAGGATAACTGCTTCTAGCTGCTGCTGCTATTTGGCCATCAGACTGGTGCTGAAGTTAAGGACCGATTTATGAGCAAAAAAAAAAATGGAGCTGACTGCAGTAGGGACTCGGGTCCCTTTACTTGTATAGTTTCAGTAAGTTGATGTGATACTCACATTTGACCAGTCTGTGATTTGGTTGTTTCACCAAATAGTCTACGAGCTGCCATAAAGGCCCTGCCAGTGAGCCCATAATTTGGTGTTGGAAGTGGGGACGAGTACCATGATGCGACCTCCAGGGAGACCACTGTGGAGAGAATTGCCACAGCTGTAGCAACTGGCCTGTGTTGCTTGCGATTTTTCCATGTCTTTTTATAGAAAAGGTCTGATTTTCATGAATCTATCATGTAATGCAGCTGTATATTCCAATATATTTGTATATATATCTTTTTTTAGGATGTCCAATAAGCCCCGGGTCTGTCACCCATACAGTAGTTCAAAAGGGGAGAAGCCCATAGAGGCTTGTGGAGCTTCCTAGTAGGCAAATAATAAGAGAGGAAGTAACTGATTTCAGTTCCTTCCATCCTCGTATAACATTTCTTTGAGGGTCTGATTGAACCACTCCACTAAATCATCAGCTAATTCAGAATGCAGTAGCAAGAATCTTAATCAGTAAAAAAAAATAAATAAATCAGAGCATATCTCACTTGCCATAGTGTCATTATGTTGGACCCCTGTGTCCTTTCAACTGATTTTAAAATGCTTAAAAGTATAAAAATCTCGGAATAATCCAGCTCTTCTTTATGATTCAGTGTGTCTTTTTCCATAATATTCATAGTCTTAGATCCTCAAACCCTGGTTTGTTTATGATTCCAAGAGCTAAGTGGCAAGTACAGAAGCCGAGAGAGGACATGCAATATCATTCTTTTTTTCATTGTTTCCTCAAGTTAATGGACTAATTTTATCAAGATCTCGATGTGCTCAACTCATTTGCAAACATGGACATTTTGAGAGGAGCCATGGACATTTATATGAAGCTTGCTATTTGCCTAGCTGCTGGACACCTGTAAAGGAGCTCGATATCCAGCAAGAAATCTTTATTTTCATTTTTTACTTAAGGATATATAATTCATAACTAAGGAACTAACTGGGCCATCTGGGACTGAATGAAGACTGCATTAACCCACCCAGGATGTATAATCTTTGTATTGCTTATATTTGTTTTTATTTGTTGTCATTAGTTATTATGCAAGTAAACATTTTTAATTTGCTGTCATTAGTTATTATGGAAATAAATATTTTTTAAGTAAAAGCTTAAATTGGTGTCTTTGTCCAATTGCTATTAGCAAGCTGAGTGCTTTGAATTACTCATTCCATAGCTACAGTCCTTTAAGGGTACAAAGGACACTTCTTGGAAGCCTTGTATTGGTGGTAAGTTGGGTTGAATTAAAGGTTCAGCAAGGCAGTCTGCCATGGCGGTCTCTAGAGTTGACAATGAAGTGAACAGGCAAGAGGTTACAGGTAACAGATACATAGCTGTTTTTGACATTTCTTCCTATCCCCCAGTAAGAAAAAAACCTAAAAGCTTAGTACATTTTGTGTTAGGTGCTTGCCACAGGTGATCTTATAACACAATAAAACACAAATATTTTCTTTTTTCCCTTCTGCACTTGGCATGTGTCACTGATACTTGCCGATCATGGATAGGTCACTGGAGGAAGAGCTGAATTTGCAGCAACCTTCTCTTTCACACATCTGACTGAGTGTCAGCAGAATGCCCCAAGTGCAGAAATAAGTTATTTTACTTCATTTTTTTAAACTCCACTCTTCTTCCTCCTCTTTTTTTTCTTTCTATTGCCCCATCACTCAATCAGCATGTAAATACATATATTTACACTACTAGACAATTTGGTCATTTGAAGCAGGTTAAGGCATAGAATTTTTTTGACATATTTAATTCTGAAAGCTGTAATATTTGAAATTAATACACTCTTACCTTATTATTTGGGGAAGTAAGGCGTCTGAAGATTAAGTGTTTATTTTTTGTACTAAAAAACAAAGTGCAAATATAAAACTAGAAAAATATTTTCTGCTCAAATCTTGTTTTCCTCACTACATAACATCATATCACATAATAGACCTACAGAAAAGAAAAGCTGTTAAATTTGAAACATGAATGTACATTGAAAAACTAAAAGTCGCTTTGCAACAGTCCCACAGGAAGGAAATGTGCACAAAATTCAAACATCAAGCAGCAGAAATACAAATGCAAATTAGATGGAGAAAATCCATGTGGACTTTGTGAATAATTTTTAGATTAATAATTACATCATTTTTGTTGTTCTACAAGAACTTTTGTGTAAACAAAACAACTTGCTTGATCTGTAAAGGTAACAAAATGCAATATGTAACAATGTTGAACTATGAAGAATAACATTTAGTAGTTTGGCCTTTATTGAGGGAACTATGTTTCCTTTGCTGTGATGACAATGAAACAGAACACATATGTAACTGATCTGTGTAAAATGTACTTCAGGAAGACAGCACTCACTATAAAACATTCAGAGCAGTATGTTAATTGTATTTCAGACACCTGTAGTAAAGTGCAATATATAATTGTGCTCCTTATTCGATGTGTAGGCCTGCATCCCTGCAGTATCTTATCATGTGGCCATTCTCAGGTTCTTCAATTGATCAAAAAGTTTTTTACACAATAGCCATGACCCATATTCCACTTTTTAACACAGACAGAAACTCTGACCTGAATTGTGAGATATTGCTGTAGTTGCATGCCAGTTCCAGGACACAACTGCAAGTATGGGCTACTAACATTAATGGTCTTTGGCAGGAAAAGATCAGACCCTGTGTATAACCTAAGGAACCGTCCAATCTCCTTCCGATCAATGTCTCTGACAAATCTTAGAAGGTGAAAAGATGTGGCCATCTCAATTGGTGACAATGACTTTGGGAACTGTATGAATTTTGTGATGTTTCTTGGCTTTGGTTGAAGATCATCCAGGATCTTTTCCAGTGTCTTCCCACTCAAAGACTCTCCAATACCTTTCAGGATTGAAAGATGGGTAAGAATGGAAAGAAGCTCTTCCAAATCAGCTTGACTGAAATCATTCAAAGCCTCTGTCAGTGCATCCTTCTCAGTGGGGCTAATGTATTTGAAAAATGCCTCCATTAGATTGCAGGTATATGAAAATATGAAAAGAGCTTCATAAAGAAATGGTGGAGCAACCTGAACAGGTAAGTATTGAAATCTCTGAATTTGAGATTCGAGCAACAGCTTTCCACTCTAGTTCTTGATAAGCATGATGCAAAATGGGGATTTTATGTGGCTCCACACATTCTTGTTTCATAAAAAGTGCTCCAGAAGTCAGTAAGATAGTCCATAACAAGCCCATGCCCAACTCCATTCTCCAACTGTCCATTTTCCAGCACATGCTCAAAAGTTATATTAGCATATAGTATATTTTAATCTGAAAATGTCTGAATCATGTCAGACACACAATGCACTTTGCAAAAAGCAATGGTCCGCTTCTCAGCTATATTCTCTGGATTGTCATACAAAGATGCAGGTAAAGCATTTGGGGAGGCATGAATTGATATTGCTTCTGGACTTATGCCATCAGGTACTGCTGATGGGCACTCAGGTGAAGCCGCTGAGTTGCTGTTTGTGGGTGGATGTTCTGAAGGTTGCACTTCAGTTACAGGTCTACCAGCAATCTCTATCGTATTAGGCAATATTCTGCAATCTGTATTATCACCTGCAGGGCTGGAAACCACTTGATCAAAAGCAGATTCATCTTTCTGATTGTCTGTGTCTTCAATCACTTCAATATCATTTTCTGATTCTTGCTGTTCAGGGTCAGTTTGATAAATCAGTGTCACAGAGAACATCCAGGTATAAGTTTCTATCATCAAGGAAAATAACTTCTTGAACAAACGTTGAAGTGGTGGTAACAGATGGTAAAATTGCAGTCATTAAAGTACTGGAAGTAAAAGGCCTTTCTGATGACAGACAGCTATGGAAGGAAAATATGGGAGATAGATCCTGCTGGGCAGGTGCCACTGCTGTCTCAAATCTCCCTGGTGATCTCACCTGTTTTGCTGAATCATCACTCTTTTGGGTTTTGAACAAATGTACAACCTGAGTAATTTATGACAAGTTGTATCATACAACCTCCCATCTGTGAGAGTTGCATCTAAGGACTCCTCCGAGCCCATAGCACATAAAGAGAAATCAAAATCTTCAACTCTTCCTTTTGATGATTTCCCTTTTGGAAAGAATATTTGCTTCCCATCTTCTAGAATTTTGTTCACAGTATCATCTTTACTGACAATGAGCTCTCTTGTGCCCCCACCAGTTGGTTGTCTAACCTGCTTAAAATTACCATTTTGATACATCATCCAACCCAGTTCTATTTTTCGTGTTTTGTTCGTTGAGCATTCTTGTTCCCCTTACCAATTTGCTTGGCAAGGATTACTTTGTGAACCTATTGTTGCTAAGTACAAGCTTGGAAGTTTCATTTTTGATCACAGATGTTCTATGAGTTTCCTGTTCCTTTCCTCATTGTTCAAAGATGCTGAAGATGAATCTGTACAATTTCTTGCAAACACACGGTCTCCAAAATGAGGAATATATTTTGAAAGTGTTTCATCATCCAGGTCCACCTATTCAAAAAAATAGGTGTGATTTATGAAAGCAAGCCCGCTAGGAGCAAAAAGTTAAGTTTCGTTTTGTCGAGGTCTCAATAAAATGATTCTGTTATCTCGAGGACACAATTAAAAAAATAATGATATTGAACGTCCTTTCTCGGCTTCCGTAGGCAAGGCAATCCTTCTAATAGATAATAATGTGTATTGTGATATCATATACTTCTACAGATTTGTAGTCAATAGTAACCTCTACTTTTTTTCCCCTGGTGGTGTTTAATGCTACTGCCATCTGGTTAAAGTAGTCTGTGGCTGTCTGTGATGCTGGAGGGAATGTGGACAGCATAACTTTACATGCTACTCATTGTAGCTCATGAAAACAAAAATTATTTAAAAACAAACTATGTTACCACAGTTATGTTTTATAGAATGCCCCGTGGATACTAGGGGCCTCATGTATAACGCCGTGCATAGAATTCACACTAAAACATGGCATATGCACAAAAGCGGAAAGGTGTGAGCGTACGCACAAAAAAATCCAGATGCATAAATCTGTGCATACGCCAACTTCCAGGTTCTTCTGCTCCACAAATCTCTGTGTGAAAAGTAATGCTCGTGTACACGCCTTCCGCCCCTCCCCAACTCCTCCCAGAATTACACCTCTTTGAATATGCAAATCAATATAAATAGCCCCTTTATATTTTGCATTCTCTGAAAAGATAATGGCAAAAGCATGGGAAAAAAAGATTTTCAGAGAATACAAAGTAGAGGCAAGAAAAACATACTATATTTGTTGGTTAAAGCAGTGATATAAACAACAAAAGGAAGCTGTTCGTGTGACAGAGTGGTGGAGAATTTAAAAGTTCAAAGTTGCACAGTGCCCGAAATAAATAAATAGTCAGATATCAAAGTTGCCGCAAAAAGTCGAGTCGTAGCCCACCGTCTGAGTGTCATATGGAAGCATATTAGGGTACAGAGGAAAGAAAAACAAAATAGGGATACAGTGCAAAAAAAATGGCCAAATGTCAACTTTAATCTCGACATTTCTACTGTAATCACGTAGTTTATTTTGTCATTAAAGTAGAATGTCATAAAAGTCATCTTAAAATTGTTTCATTTACTAGTTTCTCAAATCACATCATAACTAAAGTATCACGTTAAATGCTTCGTACTCTATGTGTTCTTCTATGTAATCTATCTGTATGAATCACTACGTTCTTCTTAAACAGGCTTTCTCTTCTGCCAACAGGACACAGAATACTTTCCATTCATAATATTACAGCTCTCTGAACAATTTAAACACTGAGATGTATACTTGATATAATTTTCACAATGATAAAGGATTAAAACATGTATTAAACATGGTAACACAAAAGCGCAGTAGTAGCAATGAGCTGGCTCCCCGTCCAGAGATTGTTTCTGCCTACCGCAAGATGGTTGCTGCGCCGTGCACTACCCTCAATAAAATAATTTATTGAAGCAGTAGAGTTTCTCTCAAACATACAAAACCCCAATTCCTGTCCTTCCATTTCTTTCCCCAAGTAACCAGTTGACACACAATCAGCTCTGTAATTGATGTCAAGCCATCTGTAAGCCTAGAACGTCGATTCTTCAAAAAAATTTATGGAACATTGAAATATCTTCGTAGTACATGTTTAATTATTCCATCCATCTATCCATTCAGGGTCGCACCAATCCCTGCAAGCATACAGAAGCAGAAACAATCTCTAAACGGGGCACCAGCTCGTCACTAACACCACGCCACCGTGTCCTCACATTTAATTATTACCAATATACATTATTTAAATGAAGTTAAAAACATTTCTGTATAATGTAATATACAAGTTTTACTGCATTTTATCTTAAAAATGACATCAAGAGTTCCATTAAGATAGCACTTGGAAATCTGAATCAACTTATTAGCCAGTTGTCATCATATGTAAATATGCGCTTTATAAAGTGGCTCTGGTTGTGCAATATTCTAACTGTATCACAAGTTTACAGTGAGGTAATTATAAGTACAAACAGTTCTACCAGGAGCACTTGATGAACTGATTGAGTGCGTTTAGAGCTCTTGAGAATGAAACTGTTTCTGAACCGCGAGGTCCCCACAGGAAAGGCTCTGAAGCGTTTGCCGTACTGAGAAGTTCAAATAGACTATGCAAATGGCTGAGGCAGCGTGTGCTAGATGCTATATCCTGATAATCCGATCAACTGCTGTGGAGCACACCCCACACTGCTGTGGAGCACAGATACAGTGGGTTAAATACTCTTAAGTGGTGCACTGAGAGTGACAACACTAAAGCAGCAATGGTATTTGGAATAGTTTGGCCATTCTGTGCACCATTATATAGTTAGTTATGGGTTCATTACAATCAGATGCCTTAAACTAATAAACAATATGCGGTTAATTTCAGTGTATTTGATTAAGCTGTGTCAGGGACATGGATTTAAAAAACACACAGGAATAGTTACACTGCTTTGACGCTGGGTGCCTCCAGTTTGCAAAACCGGGCAGAGAACATAGAGGTAACGTAAAAAAGGGGGGCTTCACACCAAGTTTAGTTTTTATACATAGCGATGTTAGCGTGGAAACAGGCGTATGCGCCGTTTATACATGAGGCCCCAGTTGGATTTTGGCCTTGAAATCTTTGCAGCTTTTTTTCCCTTTACGCCAACTCAAGTTTTTTTTTTTTTCCTATTTCCCTTTCTTCACTGGTCATCTAACAAAAGCAGACTTATCAACACAATTATTACAGGCTTAAAAATTACTTTAGCAATTGTCAGTTGTGTTGGTGTACTTGTTTTTTCTGTGTTGTGTAAGTTTATATTTATTATTTATTTATTTATTATTATTTGTAATTGTATTTTTTGTTTTTTTTTATGGTTTGTATGAAGATTTGTAGTTGTTGAATACCTTAACAACACTTTTTACTCAAAGAACTCTTATGGAAATCATGCAGAAACTGGCAGTTGTCAAATTATTGATGGTTCTAAAATCATGATCAGATTATGAATGTCTTTAATTGGTCCAGTTTCAAAACCAATAGATTTCTCTTGCTAAATATTAAAAGCACTATGCTGTTATACTGCATGGATGTGATATTGTCAACTCAAGTTTACAAATTCATAACTAAATTGATGGATTTTATAATAGATATGAAATTTTTTAAAGCAGCTTTCAAGAATGAAAAATTAATCTGAGATGTATTAAATTGATTAGGTTTATTTCTTGCAAAATGGCAACACAAGCTGTTGTGAAAAAGTACAATGTTTGGCATATTAAAACATAATATACTGCTCAAAAAATTAAAGGAACACTTTTTAATCAGAGTATAACATCAAGTCAATGAAACGTCTGGGATATTGATCTGATCAGTTAAGTAGCAGAGAGAGTTTTTAATCAGTTTCAGCTGCTTTGGTGTTAATGAAATTAATAACAGGTGCACTAGAGGGGCAACAATGACATGACCCCCAAAAACTTGTTGAGGGAGGCCTGAGGGCCCGACGGCCTCTAGTGGGCCCTGTTTTCACTGCCCAGCAACGTGGTGCTTGATTGGCATTTGCCATAGAATACCAGAATTGGCAGGTCCACCACTGGTTTGGGGAGGCTAGACAACAGCACCTTGACTGCCATTAGGCATCAGGATGAAATCCTTAGACCCATTGTCAGACCCTATGCTGGTGCAGTGGGTCCTGGGTTCCTTCTGGTGCACGACAATGCCTGGCCTCATGTGGTGAGAGTATGCAGGCAGTTCCTGGAGGACGAAAGAATTGATACCATTGACTGCCCCCCACACACGCCTGACCTAAATCCAATAGAACACCTCTGGGACATTATGTTTTGGTCCATCTGACGCCGCCAGGTTGCACATCAGACTGTCCAGGAGCTCAGTGATGCCCTGGTCCAGATCTGGGAGGGGATCCCCCAGGACACCATCCGTCGTCTCATTAGGAGCATGTCCCTCTCCACCACCAACGTGGTCAGGCATACATACAAGCACATGGGGGCCATACAAACTACTGAGTATGATTTTGTGCTGCTGCAATGAAATTTTGGTAAAATGGACTAGCCTGCTGCATCTGTTTTTTCACCTTGATAGTCAGGGTGCCTTGGAATTAGGCCCTCTGTAGGTTGTGTCAGGCACATGCGAGTAGGGGGCCGCGGACGGACATAAAGGGTATCGTGCCAGAAGGGAATGGCGGGGTACTAACCTTTCTCTCTTTGTTTCCTGCAGAAAGAAAGACGCACCACCGCCATGAATCTGTCTGTATCAGTACCCACACACGGCTACTACAGCCCTTCCTCTGTCAACTCCTTATGACGTCAGCAATCCCACCATCCATCTCGGCTCATACACAGCATACCTCTCTACTTCCGGTCCCTCTTCATAAATGTTCCTCCTCCGCCATGTTTAACTGTCAACTGTGTACTGCATAAGTGTACTGACCTTTGACGACAATTTTTGTCATATTTCTACTGTTTTACAGTATACGGGGCCAGAAACCCCAAACCTTTATGTTCGTTTTGTCTCTCTTTTACAGTTGATAATTTTCATTTCCATCAAACGATGTGGCATCCTTTCATTCCTAACATATTACCCAGTCCATATCAGTATAGATATCCAGCATGATTTTTTTCCCCATTGAGATCTGATGTGTTGTAAAAGTGTTCCTTTAATTTTTTTTAAAAGCTTAGTTTAAATATTGGCATTCGCCATACAGTACATATAGATTTTACGTAGCACAGAGGTATGAAAACTCAACTTCTTCTAGTTTTAGTTCTTCTAGTCAAGTCTGTATTTAATTGTTTTTAAGCATATTATACTGTATATCCCTTTTAATGAAATCAAAGAGGCCAACAGTTGTTAACTCGCTTCTGAATCCTGCCAGGCTGAATAGGGATGGACAGCTGTTTACCTAAAAAAACAAAGAGTTCATTAGACAAACTTATAGACAGCAATGACTAAATTCACTGTACAAAAGAATGGACTGATAGAGTGATATCTTGGTTGTGCGGTCTCTGTCTAACACAAAATGTGTGAACAAAAGCCCAAGAAATTTCAATAATAAGAAATAAACAAAAAAAGGCAAGAAAACAGTCCGAACACTATTAAATTTGAATAGAGTGAGACAGATAAACCCTTCTTCCCCATTTGGCATATCTACTGTTCCTCTAGTACCACCTTACATCTTGTATTTGAACTTAATATGCTTATGCCAGACTTCTGTATCAGGCAATGTCTGCAGTAACTTCAAGGGTGTAGTGTTGGTTGGAAAATGTCTCAAGGCCACCGGACCACATTTCCCTTGGATGACTGCTGACTGACTTCCAATCATGGATGTTTACTTAAAGTGCCAGACTTAGCTTCTGGGCTCAACATGATTTTTACATTAGGTAGTATGGTTCAACTTGCCTAGTTGGAATACTCTTCCTGCTACATGAAGTAAAAACCTGTAGGAATTCATTCATCCTCAGCCTGTTACATCAGGTTTCTAAAATGGATGGCCTAAGAATTTACTGAACTACTAGATCTCTGCTGCAGGTAGTTGTGTTCCATCAGGTCCACCACTGCTACTTTGTTCGACTATAGCCTGTGACTTTTTGAAAATCCCCCTTTGCCCCCTGCCCTCTGATGACATCCCCAAGACAATATATTTTTTAGACCTCAGGTGCATCTACGTGGTTTACTGTCTTCCACATATTAATATGGGTTCATCTAATTCATAACTACTGTTCTGGTCCAGTATCCAGTAGCCTCTATATTCCTGGAGACGCGAATCAATTAGGTCTCGTTTCCCACTCTATTGCTCTATTTCTTCTTCCAACCTAAATGAAATATTATTAAGCATTCCTGTTGCCTTCAATTTTATTACAGCACTAGCAAAATACCCACGCCTCCCAACGGCCTTAAAATTTTTATTAGGAAGAAAAGTAAATCTTTTTAAACTGAGGGAAAATATACCAATAATTATTTGTAATTATTTGTATTCCACGTTGTCAGTTTGGCCCTCCGGTTGTAATATGACCAAGCTGTGCACTGAGCTTACACTTGAGCATGCAACGTACAGTTGGCCATGTGAAAAGCAATCTTGCCTCAAATCTCACAGCTTGGATTGCTGCTGTCATAATCGGTTTGAGTTTCATGGTTTGTTTCAAATACGTTAGTATTTGCTGGACTTGCTGTGTTGAAGTGACAATCGGCATCTGTCAAGCGTTGTAAGCATATAACTGGGTTCATCAATAACTTCACATCCAGTTTTTGAGAGTTTAAACATTCATAAACATCAAAGTGTCCACTACTCACTTCGTCACCTGTGAATCTAAGATGTTTAAGAGGCATTGGCGGTTGTCCAAAGGTGTAAAATATTTGGCCATTTCGGTACACTTGAAAGCGACAACCGAACAATTCAGCGGCAGCCATCAACTCACATGTAGAACCATAGGTGAAGGGCTTAAGCATTTCACTCTTATAGTGCTCCTGTTTAGTATAATTATCTCCTGTACCGTCTGCAGTCCACACCTTGAACCTGTCCCAGTCATTTAATACATAAGACACAACGTTCCTCCGGATATCAAGAGTGAGCCTGATATGGCCGTGCAATATGTAACACAGAGAATGGAAAAGGCAGGCGCCATCTCCGGGCATGGAAACCACTCGGTAAGTGACAGTTCTTTGATCGATGGTGATCAACTCGATAGACATGTTAATTGGGGTACAGTTGGAACGATAAAGGTAGTGGGTACCTGAACAATGTAAACTAAGTCTAAAATACCTATACAATAACTATAATCGTAATAAAAGAACAATAAAACAGCGGAGAAGCTGTAGATTAAAAAGGCTGCGGTTATCAGCAGGAAGACGTGAATACCGTGGTGAAGCAAGGAAGAGAATGAAGAGACCGGAGCGATGGACTGCCTTATACAGGCAGACAGCCAACAACGTGGGAGGTGTGGGGATGGGGGACCCAACGGCGCCTCACACGGTGACCGAGCTGCAGGCTGTGGACGTATATATGTACATAAGTAGGATTCAATTAGCGTTGGGAACCCGCGTACCAAATTTCTTGAAGATGGGCCCTTAGGTAACAAAGACCGTTGGAAAGTTCAATATGGCGGCCAACAATGGCGTCATACCACCGAAATAAGTACGTACATCGGTTTCGGTTAGTGCAGGGAAGCCGCCTACCAAATTTCATGAAGATGGGGCCATAAATAACGTTTAACACGGTGAATGTTGTCGACCGGTATGACCGTTACACGTAGAATTTCGAAATTAAACCTGCTTAACTTTTGTAAATAACCTATAAGGAATGAGCCTGCCAAATTCAGCCTTCTACCTACACGGGAAGTTGGAGAATTAGTGATGAGTGAGTCAGTGAGGGCAACAAAGACCATTGGAAAGTTCAATATGGCGGCCGACAATTACATTCTTAAAGGTGTATATTTATATTAAAATATCAATAGGGTAATAAAATTAAATGTAATCTTTTCTTGTCAAAACTAGTATAAAAGTCATCATAAGTATTAAAAAAATCTTAATGCAGTTATTATGTTATATAAGTTATGAGGATTCATTACCCAGGTTCAGAGGATAAGTCTCTCCTGACTTAACAAGAGCCACCTCCAAATTGAAATGCTGAAGACAAAGTATCTTATCTAAGGTGATGGTCATTTTATCTCTTTTGAAAGTGAAGTTAAGCTTGTTGCCAAGGTAACATACTCCTGTGATACTAAAATCCATAATTTCTTCTGGAAGTGCGGGGTCAAAATTCAGGCTTTCCTTTTTTATCCTGTAAAGAGAAAACGTGAGAGCTAAAGGAAGCTACATCTAATAGATTTTCTCCATAATCTATTTTAAGTATGCCATCATTTGTTACTGCTTATTTTAATTTATTACTTATAACGATTACCTTTTGTTGCAATGCTATGGAATTTTTTTTTTAGCCCTGCAATAAGGGAAATGTCCAGTGACTTAGAGATATATCGGATGTCAATTTTAATAGGAATTCCTTAAAATGATTTAAATCTGTTATGAAAAAATAGCCAAAATGCAAAGGTCCACACAACAAATTTAAAAGAATGGTTTCAAATATATAAAAGGGTACATGCTGAAGGATTATTCCTTCTTTTTTTATTAGGATGATGTGGACGCTTTTTCTGTAGTATCGTTTCTTGTGACTGAAGACAGAGAGATATTAATTAAAGTTAGTAAAAAATCTTTTATTAATACACACCAGGCAAGGGTAAGATGACAGAGAAGCACAGTCCTAGGACACCTGCCCTTCATCTGCCTCGAGGGGTCGGTATCCCAAATCTTTTATAGGGCCTTTGCCTTATGACTTTGGTTGCACAAGAATTTCAAACCGTTACATCTTACAACATTTTGCTTGGATCAGCATTTACCACATCCTTTAAGTTCATCAGTTGGTCACTTGTGGTTTTTTGTTCGTTAGGAGAAACAAGTTTGCACTTGCACTATAAAGACAGGTTCTGCGTGGCTCTATCATGTATACCAGATTGATCAAACTGATCAAACTATTTATTATTTTTCCACAATGACAAAGATGCCTTCTTCATACCTGAAACCAGTGTATCCAAACAGAACAGCCTGGAGAAAGCCTCCCATCCCAGTAAGAAAGTTAACAGCTCCAGTTCCATCAGAATATTCACTCCATACCTTCACATAAAAAGAAAAACAGTTAAAGTTTGAAGTACATACAAATTAAAAACATCAATAGTAGCTCTTTCATTTGTACTGGGATCTTTTTTTTCAGCTTACTTTGTAAGGTTCTTGAATATTGCTGAAACATTTCATTAAATGGGCCTGAGCACGAGTCTTTTGTTTGAGTTCCAGCCAGCCCACAGCAAACATTCCCTGAGAAAAACAATATGGAACTCCATTAATCTTTATTTTTCATTTTATACATACTATAAATAATGGAACTCCTAATACATTACTTTTAAGTAAGTGGTGGTTTCATTCCAGCTCTAATCAACATATAAATTTGCTTTGTTACGTCTGTGCATCACCCTTACTTCTTATTTTGGACGTAAGGCTTTGCTGAAGGTTGTAAAAGAAAAACAATTCATAAAGGTTGTAAAATAAAATCTTTACAACATTAATAATGACATAAAAGCAATATCTTTTAGTACCTGAGGATCAGCGTTAATTAAAATGAATACAAATACATTGTTTCAGCCCAGCATCTTGATAATGGGAATAATGTACCAGCCAGGTCAAACAAACTAAACAGTAGAACAAGTATAAGAACATTGTTTTCTAACATATTTCAAAAATAGGGGCACTTTCTGGATCACGGTACATTAGTCAGACTTAAAACTAGTTGCTGCAGCATGGTAAAAACTGGTTAAAAGCCAAAGGTGAATTTCATAAGAGACAGAACGCATGAAACCATCTACATCAAGTTATACAAATTAAAAACCCAACAAAATGTCCTTTACTGTCTTTGTTGACCCATCTTCTTTTATAAGGTATTTTACAATTGAAAATGTTTAATTTTATTGAAAGATTTGCTTAATTGCCTCATTACTGCAAACAGACTATGCATTTGGAAGATGTCTGTGTTTTTTATTTTATATATCTAAGATACGAAAGAAAAATATGAACTGATTATTTTAACACCATTCATTATCTTT
Source organism: Polypterus senegalus (assembly GCF_016835505.1). Lineage (NCBI taxonomy): Eukaryota > Metazoa > Chordata > Cladistia > Polypteriformes > Polypteridae > Polypterus > Polypterus senegalus. The sequence goes on from NC_053154.1 coordinate 177,828,758, forward strand.
ATTCTAAGTAATTCTCTAATAAGCTGTGTTAGTCTTTTCCTCAAAATCTGATTAATTTGGTATACTGTGCCATTTATGGCATGTAAATTCTGGTGGGGCCATGTGAACCTGGAAAGGAGACTGTCCTAACAAGAAGGGATAAAGACATCCTGCCAAGCTAATCAAGGGTATAGTGTGTATGTGTGTCTTTCTTTAACCTCTGATCTCAAGTGAGCAGTGTGAGACAGAGTTGGCAGGATGAATGTGTTGGCAAGGAACATGACAAAAAATATAATTGTAGTGAAATAAAGGAGCTATGGAAGATCAGTCACATTAGGGAACAAGGGACAGAAATGGCATTTCACAATGCATTACACTACAAGCACCATTAATATTAAACTGTCAGACAAATAATACAAAAAAAAGACATAAAATGAAACTTTATCAACATTTTGTCATACAGTACAAATACCAAAGGACAGTATTAAAAGATACTTCAATATCAACAATTACATTTGTTGTTCAGTGGGCTAAGTGATAATTGGATTGTACGTAAGTAATCAACATGACTCATGATAATGATGAGAACTACTCTAAAACAGTTAGATGCACAAGTTCACACACCCTTTAACCTGCATCACCTAAAAATCAAGAAATTGGTCACTTGACAGAGATAGACAGACAGACAGATAGATAGACAGATAGATAGATACTTTATTAATCCTAAGGGGAAATTCACAAGCATCAAAGGGCACAAGGTTGAACTGAATAGGTTCAGCTGCATGTGTGTATGAGCAAAGGTGTACCTAAAACACTGTTTGGTCAAAGAGTCCAGCCAAGCATCCCAAAAACAGGCTGGTGGCACCAAAGACAAATAAAAAAAAAAAAACTTTAAAAATTAAGTTGAGTTTTCTGGAAACATTTTATAAAACGCACTGAATTACTGATGTTTTAATACTTTTTAATTCTGCATAACAACGGCATCTGCTGGGAGATGAAGGGCCAGAGTCCAACTTGCCATAAATACAGAGATGCCATGTGTATTATAATGCAATAAGGTGTACTTCTCCTGAAATCATTCAGAATGTAAAATACCAACTGTAATACACAGTTAAATTTGTACATTTTGTGAAAGTAAAGAGAAGAAAGAAATTATAGCAAACATAGTGACATTGACTGGCATCCTGTCCAGGGTTGTACTTTGTTTGTGCCCAATGATGCCACAATGTGCTCAACTTTCTGCTGTGCCACTAAAACTGTATTAAGCAGGTTTAATAAAATAAGATGGAGGTTGGAACAGCTTGCTGCACTGCCACTTCTTCTTAAGTGAATTTTAAATCACAGCTTGGATGCAGCTTTGTATCAAAAACATACATCTTATTTATTTGAACTAAATTACTGTGGGCAGAATGGTGGTGCAGTGACAGCGCCGCTGCCTCAGAGCAAGGACACCTGGGATCTCATCTCCAGTTTCCTCCCACAGTCCAGACTCATGCACATTATATGAATTGGCTATGTTAAATTGGGCTTAGTGTAAGTGTGTTCACACTGAGATGGATTGGCATCTTGTCCATGGTTTGTTTATGTCTTACACTCTATGCTTGCTGGGATAGGCTCTAGCAAAGCCCCCCTCCCACCCCCACCCAACCAACCATGCTCAGGATTAGGTGGGCTTAGAAAATGGTATGGTATGTGTTATGGTGTATAAAATCTACAAATTATTCTCCATATTTTTATTATTATATTTTGCTCAATCCCAACAAAATGAATTTTGTTTTTCTCAGCATAGTGCTAAAATGGTTTTACAGCCTGGGAAAGGAAGACTGAGCTGATGCCTCAGGATATTGATTACTTTATGGATGGACAAATGGAACAACAATTTGGTTTACATTCTGGGAAAAGATAGATTTAAAGAGTTTGAGCAAAATTAATCCATCATATTGACAGCCAGCCTATCAGGTGCATGCAACAATCATGTGTTGTGAAACCATGGCATGAAATTTATAATAAATATGCCTCATTTGAAAGCAATGTCAGAAGAAGAGAAACAACGACAACAGATAAGCAGCATCAGAAGAGAAAACAAAGACACGTGTGACAAGTTTTCATCCGATCGTCAGTTAGCATTTTCATGAACATTGATTGCTAAATCAAACGCTGCCCTGGGACATTCATCCTTGTCATTTGTAACTTTTACGTAAGCTTTTTTCTAAAGACTATATATATCCAGACTTTACTATCAGTCCTATTTTCTATTATTCTTTGTTCCAGTGGTATTATTATTCCTGTAATAAATACCAGACTGCTTTTTAACTTTCTATGCTTTGTCTTAATGTCTATAGAGTGACTGAATTAATAAGTTAGATTTCTTTGAGCACCTGGTGCAGCCGGAGATTTGCCATTACCTCTGTGCTGCGAGATTTATAAAGGCTGTGAGTGAGAGCTCCACTCAATAGTAGGGAACAGTACATAAAGTAAGGCATTCTTGGCTGATAAATGGCCTATAGTCAAGAGTGCTGAGCCTTTGTATGTTTAAATGTATTCTTGTAGACCAAAAGTAACATTTAGGTCTGAGATATCATTAAAACACTGTATGTTGTTTGTGCCGATAATACAGTAAGTCAGTCTCTTGAAGTGATGAATGACAGGCTGGGATTTTCCTAAAACACTTGTGTAGTTTAAAGTGCTAAAGGTTAATCAGCGTGTGTGTGTCATTTATGGGGCACTGTTGTGGTTAGGGTCTGTCTATTTTTACTCCTAACCCTTTCCATAATGCTTTGCTAGGACGTGATAATTCAGTAACAAAATCTTCCTCCAAAGTGCACTGCATTAATATTGTAATAACTAACATGTGAAAAACCTAGGCAGTGCGGCATAAATACGAATAACTTAATTACAATTACACCTCTTGATGAAGAATATATTAAAACAGATTATAGATTAAATAAAAAATATGCACAGAGCAGCGCTAATAAAAATAACTTAATTGCTATCTCAAATACACTTAACGCATATACAATTCAGTTCTGCTCTTACGAAATATTAAAAATGGCTTTATTAAATGTTAGAGCATTAACCAACAAGACATTATCCATCAATGATCTTATTAGTGACTAGCAAAACACCTGCACTTCACAGCGGAGAAGTAGTGTGTTAAAGTAGTAATGAAAAAGAAAAGGAAACATTTGGAAAATAACATGACATGATTGTCAATGTAATTGTTTTGTCACCGTTATGAGTGTTGCTGTCATATATATACACACATATACATACATATGCACATATATATACATATACACATATATATATATACATATATACATACATATACATATATACATACATACATACATATACATACACATACAGTGGTGTGAAAAACTATTTGCCCCCTTCCTGATTTCTTATTCTTTTGCATGTTTGTCACACAAAATGTTTCTGATCATCAAACACATTTAACCATTAGTCAAATATAACACAAGTAAACAGAAAATGCAGTTTTTAAATGATGGTTTTTATTATTTAGGGAGAAAAAATCCAAACCTACATGGCCCTGTGTGAAAAAGTAATTGCCCCCTGAACCTAATAACTGGTTGGGCCACCCTTAGCAGCAATAACTGCAATCAAGCGTTTGATAACTTGCAATGAGTCTTTTACAGCTCTGGAGGAATTTTGGCCCACTCATCTTTGCAGAATTGTTGTAATTCAGCTTTATTTGAGGGTTTTCTAGCATGAACCGCCTTTTTAATGTCATGCCATAGCATCTCAATTGGATTCAGGTCAGGACTTTGACTAGGCCACTCCAAAGTCTTCATTTTGTTTTTCTTCAGCCATTCAGAGGTGGATTTGCTGGTGTGTTTTGGGTCATTGTCCTGTTGCAGCACCCAAGATCGCTTCAGCTTGAGTTGATAAACAGATGGCCGGACATTCTCCTTCAGGATTTTTTGGTAGACAGTAGAATTCATGGTTCCATCTATCACAGCAAGCCTTCCAGGTCCTGAAGCAGCAAAACAACCCCAGACCATCACACTACCACCACCATATTTTACTGTTGGTATGATGTTCTTTTCTGAAATGCTGTGTTCCTTTTACGCCAGATGTAACGGGACATTTGCCTTCCAAAAAGTTCAACTTTTGTCTCATCAGTCCACAAGGTATTTTCCCAAAAGTCTTGGCAATCATTGAGATGTTTCTTAGCAAAATTGAGACGAGCCCTAATGTTCTTTTGCTTAACAGTGGTTTGCGCCTTGGAAATCTGCCATGCAGGCCGTTTTTGCCCAGTCTCTTTCTTATGGTGGAGTCGTGAACACTGACCTTAATTGAGGCAAGTGAGGCCTGCAGTTCTTTAGACGTTGTCCTGGGGTCTTTTGTGACCTCTCGGATGAGTCGTCTCTGTGCTCTTGGGGTCATTTTGATCGACCGGCCACTCCTGGGAAGGTTCACCACTGTTCCATGTTTTTGCCATTTGTGGATAATGGCTCTCACTGTGGTTCGCTGGAGACCCAAAGCTTTAGAAATGGCTTTATAACCTTTACCAGACTGATAGATCTCAATTACTTCTGTTCTCATTTGTTCCTGAATTTCTTTGGATCTTGGCATGATGTCTAGCTTTTGAGGTGCTTTTGGTCTACTTCTCTGTGTCAGGCAGCTCCTATTGAAGCGATTTCTTGATTGAAACAGGTGTGGCAGTAATCAGGCCTGGGGGTGGCTACGAAAATTCAACTCAGGTGTGATACACCACAGTTAGGTGATTTTTGAACAAGGGGGCAATTACTTTTTCACACAGGGCCATGTAGGTTTGGATTTTTTTTCTCCCTAAATAATAAAGACCATCATTTAAAAACTGCATTTTGTGTTTACTTGTGTTATATTTGACTAATGGTTAAATGTGTTTGATGATCAGAAACATTTTGTGTGACAAACATGCAAAAGAATAAGAAATCAGGAAGGGGGCAAATAGTTTTTCACACCACTGTACATATATACATACATATACATACATATATATATACATATATATATATATATATATATATATATATATATATATACACATACATATATATATATACATACACATACATATATATACATACACATACATATATACATACATATATATGTATATGTATATGGAGCAGCTGAGGGGGAAGGCGGTCACGTCGGGAGAGACGCCGCGTAAGAAGGAGGATCGGCGCGACGCTGGAGCCTTCGGCAGACAGGACACCACGGGGAAGGTAGGTTGTACCGTCCCCATAAAGCATGAGGGGGGATTCGCCAAACACGGCCGCGACTGTTTAAAGGTAGACCAGCAACAAGTAGGCAATTCCCCAACAGCGGACGCGGCGGTGCAGACGGCCGATCGGGCGAGGAGAGCAAGCACGCAGGCGCTGGCAGGACTGGGGCTGATGAGTGCCCTGGGTCCTAGCGCCCTGCGCTCCAAGCCCGCGGCAGTCTCCTGTCGCTCTGCAGGGACGCAGACGGGATTGGATTTGAGCCGTTGCCATGCTCAGACCCAGACCGTCAAGGCGTCCAAGAGGAGAAGGAGGAACCGAGGGAAGAATGCCGGTTTCTCTGATAGGAAGGGCGTCTCGCTGGGTGCGAGCGTCCGGAGCAAGGCCGTCCTCTGCGGAGGCAGAGGGAATCCCCTGGCGGCTGGGCGAGCCGCCTGTGAGAGCGGTCCCAAGAAGAGCGAGAGGACGGGCGTGGAACCTGCGGCGGAGGAGCCAGTCAGGCAAGTCGTGGGCTGTCGGAAGGGGGAGAGAGCACTGCCGGTATGGAGACCGACAGGACGCTCGGGGTGAGTGTCCTGGCAGTGCTTCTGGCCCTCCCAGGTTGAAGCCCCGACGAGCACTGGAGCCGACGTCATTCGGGACCTGCCCTCCTCAAACGGGCCGCTCCGTGGGAGGGCTCCCCGCCGGGAGGCCGATGGTAACCCAGCTGGTGGGGACGGCGGGGGCGAGAGCGGCGCAGACCAGAGGGGCACGTTGGCGTCAGAGGGGGTGCCGAACTGAGATGTCCCAGGGTGCCATGTTGGACCCTGGGGACATAGTAGGACCCTTTCTGGGGACGTGCTGCCCTGTCGGGAAGTGTCGCTTGGACCCACGTGTTCTCGCTAGCGGTGGGGCACTGTGGTCTCAGGAGGACCAGAGGAGGGCTTGTGCCTCCTCCAGACCGAGAGGGGGCATCCATCCTGGTTATGCTGGAGGCCTCAGGTAGAGGGCTTGAAAGCCCAGCCCTGTAGGGACCCGTGGCCACCGCCAGGCGGCGCCCCAGTGCCTCGGCTGTGGCGGAAGTGCCGGGGGGAAGACGACAGGGGACACCCGGACGGCTTCCGAGTGCGCAGCTGGCACTTCCGCCACACGAGGGTGTGTCCGCGGGAGATTGCCGGGAAGCAGCTGGAGCCCATCCGGGTTCCAATAAAAGGGGCCGCCTCCCTCCAGTCATTAGCGGAAGTCGGGTGGAAGAGGACGGAGCTGGAGTGAGGACTGGAGGTGGCCAGGAGAAAGAGAGGCACAGGACTGTGTGGCCTGGACATTGGGGGAATCGGTGCTTGAGGCACAGGGGTTTGTGAGTGCACTGAACTGTAAATATTGTGTACAATAAACGTGTGTTTATACATTATACACACACACACACACACACACACACACACACACATACATACATACATACACACACATATACAGTGGTGTGAAAAACTATTTGCCCCCTTCCTGATTTCTTATTCTTTTGCATGTTTGTCACACAAAATGTTTCTGATCATCAAACACATTTAAGCATTAGTCAAATATAACACAAGTAAACAAAAAATGCAGTTTTTAAATGATGGTTTTTATTATTTAGGGAGAAAAAAACCAAACCTACATGGCCCTGTGTGAAAAGTAAGTGCCCTCTTGTTAAAAAATAACCTAACTGTGGTGTATCACACCTGAGTTCAATTTCCGTAGTCACCCCCAGGCCTGATTACTGCCACACCTGTTTCAATCAAGAAATCACTTAAATAGGAGCTGCCTGACACAGAGAAGTAGACCAAAATCACCTCAAAAGCTAGACATCATGCCAAGATCCAAAGAAATTCAGGAACAAATGAGAACAGAAGTAATTGAGATCTATCACTCTGGTAAAGGTTATAAAGCCATTTCTAAAGCTTTGGGACTCCAGCGAACCACAGTGAGAGCCATTATCCACAAATGGCAAAAACATGGAACAGTGGTGAACCTTCCCAGGAGTGGCCGGCCGACCAAAATTACCCCAAGAGCGCAGACGCGACTCATCCGAGAGGTCACAAAAGACCCCAGGACAACGTCTAAAGAACTGCAGGCCTCACTTGCCTCAATTAAGGTCACTGTTCATGACTCCACCATAAGAAAGAGACTGGGCAAAAACGGCCTGCATGGCAGATTTCCAAGACGCAAACCACTGTTAAGCAAAAAGAACATTAGGGCTCGTCTCAATTTTGCTAAGAAACATCTCAATGATTGCCAAGACTTTTGGGAAAATACCTTGTGGACTGATGAGACAAAAGTTGAACTTTTTGGAAGATAAATGTCCCGTTACATCTGGCATAAAAGGAACACAGCATTTCAGAAAAAGAACATCATACCAACAGTAAAATATGGTGGTGGTAGTGTGATGGTCTGGGGTGGTTTTGCTGCTTCAGGACCTGGAAGGCTTGCTGTGATAGATGGAACCATGAATTCTACTGTCTACCAAAAAATCCTGAAGGAGAATGTCCGGCCATCTGTTCGTCAACTCAAGCTGAAGCGATCTTGGGTGCTGCAACAGGACAATGACCCAAAACACACCAGCAAATCCACCTCTGAATGGCTGAAGAAAAACAAAATGAAGACTTTGGAGTGGCCTAGTCAAAGTCCTGACCTGAATCCAATTGAGATGCTATGGCATGACCTTAAAAAGGCGGTTCATGCTAGAAAATCCTCAAATAAAGCTAAATTACAACAATTCTGCAAAGATGAGTGGGCCAAAATTCCTCCAGAGCGCTGTAAAAGACTCATTGCAAGTTATCACAAACGCTTGATTGCAGTTATTGCTGCTAAGGGTGGCCCAACCAGTTATTAGGTTCAGGGGGCAATTACTTTTTCACACAGGGCCATGTAGGTTTGGATTTTTTTTTCTCCCTAGATAATAAAAACCATCATTTAAAAATTGCATTTTGTGTTTACTTGTATTATATTTGACTAATGGTTAAATGTGTTTGATGATCAGAAACATTTTGTGTGACAAACATGCAAAAGAATAAGAAATCAGGAAGGGGGCAAATAGTTTTTCACACCACTGTGATATATATATATATACACACACACTAATAAAAGGCAAAGCCCTCACTGACTGACTCACTCACTCGTCACTAATTCTCCAACTTCCCATGAAAGGATCTCTTTGAATACCACATTGTCAGTTCGGCCCTCCGGTTGTAATATGACCAAGCTGTGCGCTGAGCTTACTCTTGAGCATGCAACGTACAGTTGGCCATGTGAAAAGTAATCTTGTTTCAAATCTCACAGCTTGGATTGCTGCTATAATAATCAGTTTGAGTTTCATGGTATGTTTCAATTATGACAGTATTTGCAGGACTGGTGTTGAAGTGACATTCGGCATCTGTCAAGCGTTGTAAGCATACAACCGGTTTCATCGATAACTTTACATCCAGCTTTTGAGAGTTTAAACATTCATAAACATCAAAGTGTCCACTACTGAAATCGTCACCTGTGAATCTAAGATGTTTAAGAGGCATTGTCAGTTGTCGAAAGGTGTAAAATATCTGCCCATTTCAGTACACTTGAAAGCAACAACCGAACAATTCAGCGGCAGCCATCAACTCACATGCAGAACCATAGGTGAGGGGCTTAAGCATTTCACTCGTTTAGTGCTCCTGTGTAGTATAATTATCTCCTGTACCGTCATCAGTCCACACCTTGAACCTGTCCCAGTCCTATGGTTGGAACGATAAAGGAAATGGGTACCTGAACAATGTAAAGTAAGTCTAAAATACATACACAATAACTATAATCGTAATAAATGAACAAGAAAACATTCGAGAAGCCGTGGATTAAATAAAAAGGCTGTAGTTATCAGCAGGGAGACGTGAATCCCGTGGCGAAGGAAGGAAGGCCGCCTCACACGGTGACCAAGCTGCAGGCCATGGACGTATATATATAAGTAATTAGGATTCAGTTCGCGTTGGGAATCCACGTACCAAATTTCTTGAAGATGGGCTCATAAGTAACAAAGACAGTTGAAAAGTTCAATATGGCGGCCGACAGTGGCATCATACCACCAAAATAAGTACGTACATTGGTTTCGGTTAGTGCAGGAAGCCGCCTACCAAATTTCGTGAAGATGGGGCCATAAATAAGAAAGTTCAACGTGGCGGACGTTGTCGACCGTTATGACCGTTACGTGTAGAATTTCGAAATGAAACCTGCTTAAGTTTTGTAAGTAAGCTGTAAGGAATAAGCCTGCCAATTTTCAGCCTTCTACCTACACAGGAAGTTGGAGAATTAGGGATGAGTGAGCCAGTGAGTGAGTGAGTGACAAAACAATTACATTGAAAATCATGTTACGTTATTTTTAAAATGTTTCCTTTTCTTTTTTATACCTTCTTTAACACACTACTTCTCCACTGCGAAGTGCGGGTATTTTGCTAGTAAGAAATAAACTTGATGCATTAGGATTAAAAGTCAAGACAGAGGTAAAGAATTTACGGGTAACTATTGACTCTGACCTGAATGTTGAATCACATATTAATCAGATTACTAGGACAGCATTTTTTCACTTAACAAATATAGCAAAAGTTAGACCTCTTATAACATTTCAAGAGGCTGAAAAATTAGTTCACACTTTTCTTTTCAGTCGGCTAGATTACTGTAATGCACTCCTCTCAGGACTACCCAAAAAAGACATCAATCGATTGCAACTAGTGCAGAATGCAGCTGCTAGAATCTTAACTCGGAAACGAAAATCCGAGCACATCACCCCAGTTTTGATGTCACTACACTGGTTACCTGTGTCATTTAGACTTGACTTTAAAATACTGCTTATGGTTTACAAAGCCTTAATCTTGCTCCATTTTATATTTTGAAAAGTCTTACATCTTACACTCCAAATCGTAACCTTAGATCTTCAAGTGAGTGTCTACTTAGAATTCCAAGAGCTAAACTTAAAAGAAGTGGTGAGGCAGCCTTCTGCTGCTATGCACCTAAAATCTGGAATAGCTTGCCAATAGGAATTAACCAGGCTAATACGGTGGAGCACTTTAAAAAACTGCTGAAAACACATTACTTTAACATGACTTTCTCAAAGCTTCATCTTAGCTAAATCCTGATGCTCTGTATATTCAATTAATTATCATTATTATTCATGATGGCTCCAAAATCTGTATTAACCCCTACTTTCTCTTCTGTTCTTTTTCCGGTTTTCTGTGGTGGTGATCTACGCCACCACCACCTAATCAAAGCACCGTGATGTCCTTACATTGATGGATTAAAGGCCAGAAGTCCACATGACCATCATCATCAAGCTCTTTCATGACAACCCTGAATACAAGGAGAATACTGAGGACTGATTGAGGTCATTTATTTTAGGCAGAATGCCTAGAGGGGGCTGGGTGGTTCCGTGGCTGGAATCCCTACAGATTTTATTTTTTTTTCTCCAGCCATCTGGAGTGTTTTTTGTTTTTTCTGTCCTCCCTGGCCATCGGACCTTACTTTTATTCTATGTTAATTAGTGTTCCCTAATTTTAATTATTTATTTTTGTCTTTTTTCTCTTTCTTCATCATGTAAAGCACTTTGAGATACATTTTTTGTATGAAAATGTGCTATATAAATAATTGTTGTTGTGTATATGCGTATAACTATGTATGTGTGTGTTCATCTTAAAGTGCAACAGTAGACCAACCCGATAATGAACTTGATGAGAACACTTACCCCTGAGAAAACAGGTAAAGGATAAGTAAAGGGAAATACTACGATAATACAGTATGGCAAAATCCTTATGAGTTTAATTGACTATTTGGACTTTTAGCTCTGAGAAGTGAAAAACATCTGTATACTCACACACTTTGTAATGGACTTATTTTAGGCTTGTTACAATAATAATACAAACTTAATATATACTTACATGTATTACCAGACTTAATGTAAAATTAGTGCAGTATTTTAAAAATGATCTTGTCAAAACTGTTTCGTACAAAGTTTGCTTCAGGTATTAAACTAGCTGCTTAGACAATCAGGATCATGACAAGCCACCGTAAAGCATCCAAGAGAGATGAAAACTGCAGTATTCAAGGTCATGCAAAAAGACAATTTCCTCTTGGGATTAACAAAGTATATTAAAAAAAGTACTTTCAATCACATCACAACTGTAGCAAGAGACAAAGATGTGGTAAAGAATGAGGGGAAGACGTTTAGCAAGACAGGGCAAATGTTAATCAAGAAATAAAAATGTGGAACTACTGTGGCTAAATAAAAGCCTTGTTTTCTCCAACGCTTTCAACTTTGAATTGTGAAATTCAGGTTCTAGTTTTGCTTCTATTGTTCAATGCTGGACTGTTACAGCCATTTGTTGGTTTGGAATATATATATGATGTCCAATTTGATTACAGGTTTCTTGCTCCACATGCATTAATAATCAAAATGGGCATCAAGTGTTATTTTTACAAGTTTGACTTTTTGCATATTATTCACTTTTTAGTGTAAATATACACTCACCAGCCACTTAATTAGGTATACCTGATTATCTCCTTATTAACGCAAATATCTATCAACCAATCATATGGCAGCAACTCAATGCATTTAGGCATGTAGACATTGTCAAGACGACCTGCTGAAGTTCAAACTGAGCATCAGAATGGGGAAGAAAGGCGATTTAAGTGACTCTGAATGTGGCATGGTTGTTGTTGCCAGACAGGCTTTTTCTGAGTATTTCAGAAAATGATAATTTACTGGGATTTTAATGCACAACCATCTCTGGAGTTAATAGAAAATGGTCCCAGGGAAAATATCCAGTACGCGGAAGTTCTCTTGGCAAAAATGCTTTGTTGATGTCAGTGGTAAGAGAAGAATGGCCAGAGTGGTATGAGCTGATAGAAAGGCAACTGTGACTCGAATAACCACTGAGGTATGCAGAAGACCATCTTTGAATGTACAACATGTACATTGCTCTGGATAATTGGATTAAGTAAATGGATTGATGGAAGAATAAGTTCAAATATACTCACCGGCCACTTTATTAGGTACACCTTGCTAATACTGGGTTGGACACCCCCCTTTTGCCTTCACAACTGCCGTAATTATTTGTGGCATAGATTCAAAAAGGTGCTGGAAACATTCCTCAGGGATTTTTGTCCATATCAACATGAGAGCATCATGCAGTTGATGCAGATTTATCAGCAGCACATCCATGATGCAAATTTCCCATTTCACCACATCCCAAAAGAGCTCTATTGGATTCAGATCTGGTATCTATGGAGGCCATTTGAGTATAGTGAACTCATTGTAATGTTCAAGGAACCAGTTTGACATGATTAGAGTTTTTTGACATGGCACATTATTCTGCTGAAATTAGACATCAGAAGATGGTACACTGCTGTCATAAAGGGATGGACATGGTCAACAACAATACTCAGGTAGGCTGTGGCATTTAAATGATGTACAGTTGGTACTAAGGGGCCCAAAGTGTGTTAAGAAAATATCCTCCACACCATCACCACCAGCATGAACTGTTGATACAAGGCAGGATGGATACATGCTTTCATATTGTTGTCGCCAAATTCTGATGCTACCATTTGAACGTTCTATTGTCCAATTTTGGTGAGCCTGTGTGAATTGTAGCCTCAGTTGCCTGTTCCTAGCTGACAGGAGTGGCACCTGCTGCTTCAAGTTTGACGTGTTGTGCATTCAGTGATTCTCTTCTGCATACCTCAGTTGTAACAAGTAGTTATTTGAGTTATTGTTACCTTTCTATCAGCTTAAACCAGTCTGCCCATTCTCCTCTGACCACTGGCATCACTAAAGCATTTTTAGTAAGAGAACTACCGCTCACTGAATATTTTTCCTTATTCAGACCATGCTCTGTAAAACCCTAGACATGGTTTCACATGAAAATCCTAGTAGATCAGCAGTTTCTGAAATACTCAGACTTGACCGTCTGGCATCAACAAACAAGTCATGTTAAAAGCCACTTAAATTGCCATTCTTCCCCATTCTGATGCTCGGTTTGAACTTCAGCAATGTCTACATGCCTAAATGCATTGAGTTGCTCCCATGTGATTGGCTGATTAGATATTTGCGTTAACAAGCAGTTGAACAGGTGTACCTAATAAAGTGGCTGGTGAGTGTACATTCTCCTTCACCTAACAGCCTATTAAACTCCCTATGAATCTGACAAAAGCAGCTAAAGTTTTACTTCCATCCAATTGGACATCACCCAAAGTAACCACTTTAATGATTTGGGTATCCTCATTTTATATTGTGATATACTTATCTACATCACATAAAGTAATAATCCAAAAGTAATGTAACGATACACCAAGGCGCAGGAGTTTAATTGATAGTATAACTAAAGCTGTTTTTTATTTTTGAGAACTTAACGATTGTGTTCGATGGATCTCCTCTTCTCAAGGATGTCAAATTACATGAAAAAAAGTCACAAGGGGTGGCAAACTACAGGACTCCATGAACACTTTATAGCAGCTTGTCACATTATACTAGCCAGTTCTGACAGCACTGTTGGCCATATGCATGTCTTCTAGGCTCAACTGAAATCTTGCTCACTTTATAATTTAAACTCCATCATGGTACAACAAACATGAGATATCAGAAAGACATGGCTCTTTTCTGTTTTCGCAATCGACAACACTTGATTTCCCTTACCCTTATGGTCTCCTTGTATGCTTTATATTTCCAGCTGCGCATGAATTGGTTGTCATCTCTCCCACACACAGAAGCCCACTTGTATGATTTAAGACATAATCAGACCAGTTTGATTTTTTTCTGGGTGTGTCACTCATCAAATTACACAAATGAAAATCACTGAAGCCTGATGCACAGCGCCAGACTTGATAAGATTGAGTAACTGAAGTCTACAAATCATTGATGAAAATCATTGGGAGTGTTGTGCAATCTGACAGGGGCTTAAGTTTCTGATTCAAAAGATTAGAAAAAAATACCACTGCTTGGCACACTTTAAAAAAACATTTCTGAATAAAATTTTCTCGTTCATGTCTACTGTCGATTTTCATTTTCTGTTCACAGTTAAAAAAAATTAAAAAAAAATAAAAAATACCCAGGTCATGGAAGGGCCACCTTGATCAGTCAAGGGCTCATAGAACTCCAGGTCATTCCTTCTGACATCTTCAGTCATAGGATATCCCAGGGGAAATCCAAGTAGCACTACATCAGCCTGTTTAACTGTTTCCCCTGATAAGGAAAGAGAAAGCAAGAAGGAGAAGATTTGATTATATTTTTCATCCATCTTTCCATTGGCAGACCCTCTAAATCCAGGGACGCAGTGCCACAGCCAATTCCAAGATCACTAAATGCACAGTTGAAACTTAATTTAACCTGAGAACTGTTCCATAACAGAGTACACTCACCCACTTGTTCATATTGGCCTCCTAAATCATTTTCATATGCAATTTTAGTTATATGATATTTTACATAAAATGTACTTTACTAGAAATAGGACAGACAAATGCAACTTGCCTTTTTGAAATCCATCAAACTCTGGATGGTACTGGTCATCAAGATCAAAGGGCACTTTGATTTTGCTGCCAACTTCCTGCCATTCTTTAGGAACTTTAATCTGTAAGAGTTGCGCCAGTTCAACTGCAAATTCCAGACTGTGGACATAGTAAAACTTTTAACTACAAGTTGATGATAAAAACTTTTCCACCAGATGCTCAAACTATATAGTAAAAAGTAGAATACATACCATCCAAATACTTACAGTTTCTTCTTTGTATACCCCAACAAAACCATTATTTGACCCTACTAGTGAAGAAATCTTTTCACTACCCATTATAGATCATACAATATTATCCTGGACTGAGGATGGGCTCACTGACACAACACATGTTAACACTACCTGTTGTGGCAAGCGGCTGGGGGTGGTACCCAGCTGGGACACCCAGAAGGACTGAAGGAGGGCTTACGCAGCCCTGTGCAGCCCTGGCCCTCAGTACTTCCGCCACACCCGGAGGTGCTGGGGGGAACAAGACCAGGGACACCTGGAGTGCTTTCGGGTGCACAGCCGGCGGCTGGGACCTGGGAGGGCCGGCAGAAGGTTAGGAGGCACCTGAGGCATGTCCGAGTGAGCATAAAAGGGGCCGCCTCCCTCCATTCGATGGCTGGAGTCAGGTGGAAGAGGATGGAGCTCGGATGAGAGGAGTGAAGGCGGACCTGAGAGAGAGAGAGAGAAGAGAGAAGAGAAGAGAGAGAGAGAGAGAGAGACATTGGAAAGGCCTGGACTTTGGGGTGAAAGTGGGTTGTGTGCTGTGTTGCACGTAAATATTCTTGTAAATAAACGTGTTGGTGCTTTGAACGATGTCTACCTGTGTCTGGGCTGTTCCCCACAATAGCATCCCAGATGGGACTCTCCGCCTGGTTCAAGGCGGGGACGCATCATTAAAAATAATTTTGTGGGCAGTCTGGCACAGCAGGTAAGCCCACACACACACGTCGCGGGAGCGGCACATGAACAACCCCGCGGGAGCGATTAACCCAAGGGACCGCCACCGGTCCACAGAAGAGCCAGTTCCACCTGGTGCGGAGTGACAACAACAGGCATAGCCAGAGTGCAGCAGGCTCCTATGAGCGTGCCGTCGCTGAGAACATCCGGGACGGCATCGCATCTAGGAAGGCCATGCTTAGGCAGGCACCTCGGACAGACGGGACCCGGTAGGTAAGTGTCCTGCCCAACAACAGTTAGCCCTAGGGGGGTCAGACTTACATTTTGTGTTGCAGGCAGGGAGGATCTGTGTCAGTGGCAAATGCATGCCAATCTGCTGGGCTTCATCAGCGCGGTAGCAGCAGGAAGAGCTGCGGAGGAGGAGTCTCTGCAGCTCGGAAAGCCGCGGCAGCTGGCGAGTTGCCCGAAGGCACGCCACCACACCAGGAACAGGGGAAACAAGATGGCCTTAGACCTGAAGTCCCTCTCCGAGACAGGCAAGGGATTGGACAGTATGTGTTGCGTGCCCACCGATTATTTGTCAGAGGCGGGACCAACGAATGTCCGTCCCGAGCCGTGGAAGGACCTGATTGGGCTGAGGAGATGGTCCCATGGAAGGCAACCGGCATGTGTGACTGATTGACAGGTAGTCCACCACTGGCTGACTGTTTGTGCTTGACGGCAGCTCTGCGTGAGCTGGGGGAGTTCCTTCAGCCCAGAGTCGATATTGCAGATAATATGTGCCCTCCGAGAGGAATTGAAGAAGCTGGAGGTAAAGATGATCGCGTCCGTACGGATCAACACGACGTTGGATCCTCTGGCCGGAATGGCACGGCGGGACAGGGAAGTGGAACCAGCCCCGTAAAGGATAAGGGAGGCCCCACCGAATAGAACAGGGATGGAAGTGATCGGATTCAAGTGGGGGTGCTCCGATAGTGGATGCGGCGGTGGGAGCTGATCGTGTGGTGAGGGGGGAGAGAACGAGAGGGCAGGCAGGAAGCCAGCTGATGAGTGCCGTGAGTCCTAGTGCCCTATGCCCCGAGCCAGCGGCGGTCTCACGTCGCTCTAAAAGGACACAGACGGGACAGGGTCTAAACCTTACCCATAGGAAGACCCAAACCGCCACAGTGTCCCAGAGAAAGAGGAGGAATCGAAGGAAGAGAGCCGGTTCCTCCGATAAGTGAGGACGTGAGGCAGGCTGCTCACATCCAGAGAAGGGGCGCCCTCTGCCTCCGCACAAACACTATATAAGTCTCATCACTGGTAATTTGTAACTTGATATGTCACCTTTTAAAATGAAGCAACGTGAAGAAATTAAATTTGTTGTAATTGTATTGTAAGACAGGAAAAAAGCACTGGACAGGATGCTGTTTTCATCACTGGGCAAACATGCATCCCTTCCTCAACCATAATATGGGTTAAGGGCCACCAATGTACCTGCTTGCATCAATAAAGAATCACAATGGTACAACATACTAAACATAGCACTTGCCCACATACCTGTATTTGGCCACAACATTGGTATACACAGAATTATCCACGTCAACATGGTACTCATCAGGGGGCATCACACCTAGATTAAACGTAAACAGGATTCAAATGTGAGTAAAACAAAAGCACTAGCTGGACATTTCCATTATGTGCTCTTACCTTTGATCTCATACCACCCATGCTCTGTGTTCCAAGTCACTCGACTGACCCAGTATTCTGCAATGCCCTGCACCAGGGCCCATCCTCCTTCTTCGCGAAAAAGAGACAAATCCTTAAATAAATAAAGTGATTGGAGAGAGTCTCATTAAATTTATGGGTAAAAATAAAAAACTAAACAAAGAGACCATTATCAACTTTTATTTTGCCATATAAAATAGGTCTGTGTATAAAAAATATTACACAAACTAGAAGTTGCTTGCAAAAGTTCAAACATGCCAAATATTTTTGTGAAATGCATATAACATTTATCCATCTATTGCTGAAATGTTCTGGTATTTACTGGACTAGCCAAAGCCAACAGCAGTAGGCAAAAAGTAGGCAGAAACCCACACTGAAATCTATTCAGTCCAATTACAAGATCTACAAAAATACCACACACACACATAGATATACAGACAGCTGTATACCAGGAGTCCTATATTTGACTAGGATCATGGCTCTAAACTTTGGGAGGATGCTAAAGTTTGAAAATTGCATTGCATTGATTGACACTAAGCAGTCACTTAACATGCTGTATCCAAAATACAGTATGAATAGTAAATATTTTGTACTATGCTGGCTGATACTCACTGGAAAAAGACATTATATTAAATAAAATAATATATCATATAAAGATTTTGTTAGAAAGAATGTCATGTAAATAGGCATATTATACACAGAATGCATTACAATCAAACCTAGGACCACAATGCGGTGAGGTGGCAATGTTACCTATTTTGACACCATTTTTTTAAATATAGCTCTATCATAATAGTTATAATAAAATGTAGTCTTAATATTTGACAGCAAGATCATTTCACTGGTAAAAATTTGAGAATATATCCTCATTCACTTTTTTCTGTTATGGAAGCTCCATATTATTTGAAAACAGTAAGTTCTTAATTCTGCTGAATTCCCGTAGATGTCACTGCATACTGTATATCCATAGTTTATTAATATTTGTAATGTCATGCTTGTGACAAGACTAACTTCTTGGTAATAACCCAAAGGAAAGGGAGAATGGTGTATTTACTTCACATGAAGTATAAATAGTGAGGCTGATCCTCTAAACTGTCTCTGTGCAAAACAAATATAATAAACACTAAACACTATCTGAATATTGGGGTTCTGGTTTGCTTTGCACACGTTTACCTCATTTGCTCTTTGCCAGTTTATCTGCATACTGTATATGCTAACTGCAGAATTGTGCAAGAGGCCTAAAGAATGCCCTGTGCTTTTTCCACTGTCACATAACCCACACACTCTTTGCCACCATGCCATTCAGAAAGTTGTAATATTGAATGCTGTACTTGCAGACTCTTAAAAGATTTGACCCACGGAAGATTAAACTCC
Source organism: Polypterus senegalus (assembly GCF_016835505.1). NCBI lineage: Eukaryota > Metazoa > Chordata > Cladistia > Polypteriformes > Polypteridae > Polypterus > Polypterus senegalus. Next base: position 177,847,470 of record NC_053154.1, read on the forward strand.
CATAAAATCAGTTCACCTGTGATCAAGAAGCACCAATTAGTTTGTAGTTGTGATTCAGTTTTACTTTCTTATTGTTCTTTGCTCTGTCTAGCATGTGTTGTATGCTTACATATAATATTTATTTATTTACGTTTTATTTGTAACGTGGAACAGTTATTTCTTTGTTTATTTACTCATTTTCTTTGTAATAGCTCTGTTTATTAATTTGAGTTTGCTATGTATCATATTGCTGTTTCTTCAGCAAGAGGACTAGAAAAAATAGTTTTCATTGCTATGAAAAATATAATGACAGTACCTTGAACTATAAACTTATGTAATTTGAAATTGTATATGAAAATGCTGTGTTAACAATGGTCAGAGATGAAACACAAACTACTAAGTATAAAGAAAAAAAGTTCTGTGAAAATATGTTAAATTATTGTGCAAAAAGCTACTGGTTTTCAGATGTCCCCATTTTCACCTTTCCCCACCACAACCTCCCTCTGTATGTAAGATGGGTCGCAAAGACATAATAATACATAATAGTACATCTCTCATCACATATACAAGGACAGTTCAGAGACAGAAAGGCAGAAAAGAGTTGAATAAACCAAAACAAAACCTGACACTACGGCTAACTTGTTTGAAAGCTAGCACACACTAGAATTGTTTTTATTGAATTTTATCTAACATAGGGATGAGACAGAATGAAACAACCACCATAATTATACTGTCACATCCTATGACATAACTGGCGAGACATGGTCATGTGCCGACTCCTAATACATCACATAAACACAGAATGAGATAAGGGGAAAAAAAAACTTTCTCAAAATAAATTAAAATGAAAACTTTTAAAACTGAATCTGTACAATACAAAACAATAAAATAGTTTAAAATATACATATATACTGCTGTACTAGGGTGTTGTACTGTGTTAGCCATTATGAATGTAGTGAAAAGTCAAGCAAAACTTGACTTTTCACTACATATATACTGCATTAATCAGTACAATCTTCTGAGGGCAATTAAAGGGGTAAGTCTGTCCAACAAAAATGCTTAAGTGTAAAAATGTAATGGCAATATGAAAGTCTTCTATCTTGTTGTTTGATTATCTGATTATGTTGATATAGTAAGTTTTTCAATATCATAGTTTAGATTGGTGATGTATTGATCGATGATTGGACATGCAAGTGAGAATTTCACTGTACTCAGTACATATGACAATACTATTATTACTACTGCTACTACATACTGAAAGTTTCAAACAGGGGTGTGTTGGTGAGCTGTTGAGCACTGCTGCCATCTCTCTATATATAAAAGAAAATCCTGGAATGTAAAAGCCAGGCGACGAGACATGATCTTCTCGGAAGTTCTCGAAAGACATTTTAAAGACCCGTGAGACAAAAAAGACTGACAACGGAGCATCTCGCGGGGCCATGGAACATAAGATTCTTGCAAGACATGCCCTTCTTATCAAATAAGACCATGGACAGCCAGCAAAACATTCAGTCATGTGACTTTAGCAAAGAAGAAAGAGCATCAAGGAGAAAAGACACCCAAGGCACGATACATATGCAGAGAAAGGTACAGAATGTGATAGCAGTAACAGGCGAAAGTATTGTAGCATCCCAGCCAAGCTGAAGCCTTTTTTGTTTTAAGTGACTGTTAGGTCTGCTCGAGGGAGGGCAGAGTACAGCACGGCATACTGATATCTGGGTGCTGATTGATGCGGTAAGGGGGAGGCGACACCCAAGGGAGGAGGGTTTGGAGAGGGTGCTAGAAAGTTGTGTGTGGGGTTATGCAGTCGGTGATTGTTAAAGTAGAACTTTTGTGACATGTTATTACATCAGTTGCTACAGTATCAAAAAAAATAAAAGATAGCACAGATCGCACTGACAAAAAACAAAAGGAAATTATTTTAAGTCAGAGAATTTCAAAAACGGGGTTTAACTCAAATTAATCTATTTATTACTTTGCAAAAAAATTATTAACTGCTGATGATGTGGATCGTTTTGTCTGTGTTGAAATTCCAAACAGAGAAACCTATCCTAAATTATGGTACAAAGTCATTAAACACAAGTCTCACAGACCTCATTTAAAAGATTCAGCATAGTGGGACACGAAAGATTCCAAATATTGTTTTTACAGAAGTAAAAGTTAAACTAATGAAAAGCAATGGGAGGGCAGAGTACAGCACGGAAGACTGATAGCTGGGTACTGATTGATGCAGTCAGGGGGAGGCGAGACCCATGTGAGGAGGGGTTGGAGAGGGTGCTAGACAGTTGTGTTTGGGGTACACATTTGGCAATTGTTAAAGTAGAACATTTGTGCCATTTTATTACGTCAGTCGCCACAGTATTTAAAAAAAAAAAATCACAGATCGCACTGACGCAAACAAAAGGAAATTAGTTTAAGTCAGAGAATTTCATACATGGGGTTTAACTCGCATGCATTTACTGGTTACTTTGCAAAAAAAAAATATTAACTTGCTGATGATATGGATCGTTTTGTCTGTGCTGAAATTCCAAACAGAGAAACCTATCATAAATTATGGTACAAAGTCATTAAACACAAGTCTCACAGACCTCATTTAAAGATTCAGCGTATTGGGACAGGAAAGATTCCAAATATTGGTTTTACAGAAGTTCTGAAATAAAAGTGAAACTAATGAAATAGCAACAATTCAAAGAAAAAAAAAATCTTACAAGTGTGTATCTGGAAAACAAAACACCGGGGTTGACGAGCAAAGCGAGCAGGGGGCAAAGCCCCCTAGTTCTATAAAAGGCCAGAGTTTCAATACTGACAAATTCACTTCCTGTGCAAAGTTGTTTCTATACCTCTTGTGTTGGAATATCATGGATCCCAAAAACATGCAGTTTATATTGACTAGTGTAGGTCAACCTGGATGTGTCCTGCAGTGATGTGCCAATCCATCCTTGGTTTGTTCCTGCTTTGATCCTAAAGCTGCTGGGATAAATCCTGGTCCCTACAATACTATATTTAAATAAATATGTTTTGTAGTACAAACAACTTAATTACTATTCAAACAAGAACAGATTGCACACTTTCATTAGATATTGGCCTGGAGGTGAGCCTTAGCAGTCTTTAAGTGTGAGATGAGATTTGTGCTGTGATTTATATTTTAAGTATATATTTGCTGATAGAATTAAAAGCAGATCTGAACCAGGTCTGCTAGTAAAGGGTCAAGATGAGCTGAAAAATATCTCAGAGGTAATTAGGTGCTGGAATAAACCAATGGGCATATACATGATAATTTTGTTTACTGCTAATAAGCTGATCGTTGCCATGTTATTATTTAAAACGGACTTTTGAATCTTTTCACGTAGCTCTATTAGATTATGCTTTTAGTACACCCAATTAATTTATTCTTTTGTAAACTCAGATTAATACCTCTAGCTGCAATGGATTTTGAAACATGAGATTACTTGCAGATTTGAAAAAACTTAGAATGATCAGTGGGCAATCTGCAATTCTAAGATGACATGCATTCTATTAAATACTTTCTTCAGGGAGCTACAAGACATTTATCCAAAGTAAACCCATCTACCATTCAAAGACTACTAGTATAATGGAAAGTGACAGCAAAAACTCTATTAACCAATACATTTTAATTGCCCAGTATTTTTATTGTAGGGTAGTCTGGACAAATAATAAGAGTGAAAAAACCCCAAAGTGCTGTTATATGCTAGATTTGACCATGTGGAGGGCGTAGACAGACAAGACAGTGCTGCCTCGCAGTAAGGAGATCATGGGTTCATGTCCCAAGTCCTCCCTGCATGCAGAATGCTTTGAGTTGTGAGAAAAGCGCTCTATAACTGTAAAGACTTATTATTAAAAAGAGACTGCAGTCACCTTTCCTTCAGAAAGCAGTAGCAGCCATTAAAAGCCATTGTGTGTAGGATGGGCCAAGCTGGATTCAACAGTTATTCTGAAAGAAGCACTGGGCAGCTATTTTGAAGCGAGTGATGCTAAAATACATACCCCTGTTGCATACAGATACTGCTGAAAGGCAAAGCAGACATCTCCATTGATGTGAATCTCCTTCTGGCCATATATTTCTTCTGGACACATCTCCTCACCAGTTAAAGCACTCTCCCATGCAAACTTGACACCCTGAAGACAAAGTGGGTAGAAAAGCCCAAGCTGAATAGGTAACATTGAGAAGATGCAACTCTGTCAAAAAGCTATCATTGACTTTAGATTTTGATGCCTGTCAAATTAAGATTCAGTCAGCACCTTATATCCTTGACTCAAAGCATTTTTTTTTGCTCCTTTTAGGGTACGAATCCTGTAACTCAGAATGGCATGTGCCATGGCCGGAAGGAGGAGGAGGACATTGGGATATATCCATACATCCTAAACACATAATGCACAAAAGAAGGGTGGTCAAATGCAAAGTATGCATTTCTATGCATACTTTAGCAAAATCAGCAAATTTTACAAAACAAAGCTCACGAGGGATTTACCCACTGCCTTTGAGATATACTTTAAACTTTCAAATTGCATTGATAATCATAAAGGTCTGAAGTGAAAACCTGCAGAATAAAGAATTTCAAAGATGATAGGACATTTTCATCTGCAGGTAATTAAGACATATATGAACTGAGCTCCAAAAATGTTCAGCTATCATAAGTTTTATAAAACTAACACTGAATTGAAAGACACAAGTTAAAACATTTGGAGTACTGGCATGTAAAGTAAGCAGTTCTTCAATATATAATAAGCGTATGCTCTTTAGAGTTGATGGGTTACCTTTCACAAAGGTGTACCCTGTTAGAGGCATTGAGGTTGAGCAATACCCTTCCAGTTGCAGTAGAAGCCAAAAGCTCATTTGCTTAATTATGCAGAAGGAGATTAGTTCTCAAATAAAATCTGGGTATCACTGGGAAGGCTTCTGCTAAAATATTAAAGTTAAAAAATTATATATTTACTGAGTTGTGAATGGCTCAATGATCATCGATCCTCTTACCTGATCCCAGAAGACATGTCCCCAGTAGTCCTCTCCCTTTTTACCATTACTAAGCCCACCTGGGCTAATGCCATTAAACAGGAAGCCTTCTACTTTCAAAGGTGGAAGTGCACTGAGCAGGTAGTAGACACAGCCAATTAGGACCTGGTTTAAAGCAAGAAGACCTGCTACTCTTATACCACAAAGTGACCAAAGTTCTGCCCAGGCACACTTGTGAGAAGAGCACAGTTTGCCACTGGCAATCAGAGCCAGTCCATTAGAATAGCTGTCTTTTGCTTGGTCTGCTGTTTCTGCCACTGCTATTAGAAACACCCAGCTAGCACTCGTCTTCCCCTCAGGCAGAGTTAGGCTTGTGGGAACAGGAGTCCAGATTAAGTGGATGCTTGGTTTTGGGGCATCTTTCACTTCAGGGATTAGTATCTGCCCATAAATGTACCTTAAATAAAGAACAAGATAGTGGTAATATTATTGCATGCTGATTGGACTTATTCACTGGCATTAGTATTACTTTTAGATACTTTAAATGGATTATTGAAAAATAATAAGTCACAATACATATATCAAAAATATAAAATGCGTCCACTATTTTTTTTTAAATGCTGCCGTGGAAGTAATTGTTAATTGAAAAAATGTCACCATGGACAAGATGAAAGACCATTACATATGTAGCCTAAATAAAATTTACAATGCTGGAATCTATACTAATAAAAGGCAAAGCCCTCACTGACTGACTGACTCACTCACTCACTCACTCACTGACTCATCACTAATTCTCCAAGTTCCCGTGTAGGTAGAAGGCTGAAATTTGGCAGACTCATTCCTTACAGCTTACTTACAAAAGTTTGGCAGGTTTCATTTCGAAATTCTACGCGTAATGGTCATAACTGGAAGCTATTTTTCTCCATATACTGTAATGGAGTTGAGCTGGATGGCCGTGGGGGGCGGAGTTTCGTGTGACATCATCACACCTCCCACGTAATCACGTGAACTGACTATCAACGCAGTACGTAGAAAACCAGGAAGAGCTCCAAAAAGCGCTGAAGAAAACATGCATTATATAATTGAGAAGGCAGCGAAACAATAAGAAGCGAGCGACTGACATTTACAACCATATTCATGAGTGCTGCTACTTCGGAAACAAAGCACGGTGTAAACTTAAAGTTTAAATTAAGTTCATAGACAGGCTGCCGCTGGTGTTTGTCATGTCCACGGGTAATGCGGGATACAAGTTTAATGAGAGGACGTAGGATATAAATGAGAGTTTTGATCACTTTGTAACTAAGTTAAAATTGCAGGTGAAGGGCTGTGCTTATGCAAATTCCGAGAGACTGTGTTTGTCGGGGATTGACAGTTAAGGTGGGTGGGGAGTCACGTCATCATCTCCCCTCCCATTCACCTCATTTCGCTCTGAGCTGAGCTCCACGGCTAACGCCGTCTTCTGAAGCAACTTCGTCACACTGCCACCAAATACTCACAGAAAAATCCACAAGTTAATACACACCCTGTCTCTAGAGTTTCTCCACACTCAATGTATTCCTTGCGTCCCCTTTATACCCTCTGATCTCCCATTTCAATTCAGATGCCTCCAATTTCCAGTAAGGCTCTGCTGCACGATGACAAGTAATAAGTCTCAGGGACAGACCCTACAAAATGATGCCATTGATTTCAGGCAAGATTGCTTTTCTCCTGGACAACTATACTTGCATTCTCAAAAGTGACCTCGCGCAGCTTCGTCATATTACAACCAGAGTGCAGCCAGAAACTTTTAAGTTACTTAACATTAAATTAAGCCGTGGACATTGCAACATCACACAAGAGAGCAGCTCACATGAACTTACTGAACGCAGTATGAGTGATCACTTCCATGCATCAAACCTGTTCAAAAAACGCATTACACAATTGACAAGGTGACGGCTTTATATGGCGTTCGTTTATAAAGCAGCGGAGAGGCTGTGTGAACGCAACTACACAAAAAAACAGCAGAGCGCCACACTCTGAATGTATTCCTGGCATCACCGTTATACCCCCTGATCTCCCATTTCAATTGAAATGCCTCAAATTTCCAGTAAGGCTCTGCTTCGCGATGACAATTAATAAGTCTCAGGGACACACCCTACAAAAGGTTGCCATTGATTTGAGGCAACATTGCTTTCCTCCAGAACAAAACTATACGTTGCATTCTCAAAAGTAATATTATATATAATAGACACAGGCACACACACACACACATATATATATATATATATATATATATATACATATATATATATATATATATATATATATATATATAGTGGTGTGAAAAACTATTTGCCCCTTCCTGATTTCTTATTCTTTTGCATGTTTGTCACACAAAATGTTTCTGATCATCAAACACATTTAACCATTAGTCAAATATAACACAAGTAAACACAAAATGCAGTTTTTAAATGATGGTTTTATTATTTAGGGAGAAAAAATCCAAACCTACATGGCCCTGTGTGCAAAAGTAATTGCCCCTGAACCTAATAACTGGTTGGGCCATCTTAGCAGCAATAACTGCAATCAAGCTTTTGCGATAACTTTCAATGAGTCTTTTACAGCACTCTGGAGGAATTTTGGCCCACTCATCTTTGCAGAATTGTTGTAATTCAGCTTTATTTGAGAGTTTTCTAGCATGAACCACCTTTTTAAGGTCATGCCATAGTATCTCAATTGGATTCAGGTCAGGACTTTGACTAGGCCACTCCAAAGTCTTCATTTTGTTTTTCTTCAGCCATTCAGAGGTGGATTTGCTGGTGTGTTTTGGGTCATTGTCCTGTTGCAGCACCCAAGATTGCTTCAGCTTGAGTTGACGAACAGATGGCGGACATTCTCCTTCAGGATTTTTTGGTAGACAGTAAATTCATGGTTCCATCTTTTACAGCAAGCCTTCCAGGTCCTGAAGCAGCAAAACAACCCCAGACCATCACAATACCACCACCATATTTTACTGTTGGTATGATGTTCTTTTTCTGAAATGTTGTGTTCCTTTTACGCCAGATGTAACGGGACATTTGCCTTCCAAAAAGTTCAACTTTTGTCTCATCAGTGCACAAGGTATTTTCCCAAAAGTCTTGGCAATCATTGAGATGTTTCTTAGCAAAATTGAGACGAGCCCTAATGTTCTTTTGCTTAACAGTGGTTTGCGTCTTGGAAATCTGCCATGCAGGCCGGTTTTGCCCTGTCTCTTTCTTATGGTGGAGTCGTGAACACTGACCTTAATTGAGGCAAGTGAGGCCTGCAGTTCTTTAGACGTTGTCCTGGGGTCTTTGTGACCTCTCGGATGAGTCGTCTCTCTGCGTTCTTGGGGTAATTTTGGTCAGCCGGCCACTCCTGGGAAGGTTCACCACTGTTCCATGTTTTTGCCATTTGTGGATAATGGCTCTCACTGTGGTTCGCTGGAGTCACAAAGCTTTAGAAATGGCTTTATAACCTTTACCAGACTGATAGATCTCAATTACTTCTGTTATCATTTGTTCCTGAATTTCTTTGGATCTTGGTATGATGTCTAGCTTTTGAGGTGCTTTTTGTCTACTTCTCTGTGTCAGGCAGCTCCTATTTAAGTGATTTCTTGATTGAAACAGGTGTGGCAGTAATCAGGCCTGGGGTGGCTACGGAAATTGAACTCAGGTGTGAGACACCACAGTTAGGTTATTTTTAACAAGGGGCAATTACTTTTCACACAGGGCCATGTAGGTTTGGATTTTTTTCTCCCTAAATAATAAAAACATCATTTAAAAACTGCATTTTGTGTTTACTTGTGTTATATTTGACTAATGGTTAAATGTGTTTGATGATCAGAAACATTTTGTGTGACAAACATGCAAAAGAATAAGAAATCAGGAAAGGGGCAAATAGTTTTTCACACCACTGTATATATATATATATATATATATATATATATATATATATATATATATATATGTGTGTGTGTGTGTGTCTGTGTCTATATATATATATGCCAGCAACACCCATGACAATGACAAAACAATTACATTAACAATCATCTTACATTATTTTTAAAATGTTTCCTTTTCTTTTTCATAACTTCTTTAACACACTACTCTGCTGCGAAGCACGGGTATTTGGCTAGTGAGTAATATAAATCGTCTAAAATATAGAAATATCAGAAAATACAGTAGTGCATAAGGAATGAGACAATCAAATAAAAGAGAGAACTAAATTAAAAGCTGAAAAAAAAACACTGACCATTGAAATACATAAACATAGTAAATTTTGTTTTTTTAATGCAAGACCCATAAAAAATTAAAATGGAAAACAATATACCTTAGGCTTTTATAAGAATGACAAACCAAGAACAGTTAAGTTAAAGCTAAAAAAAAAAAATTAAAAAAAGAAACCTTATGTAAGACAATGAAAATAAACATTGTGTTGGATGGCCAGGGCCCTTACCTGGCCGGGACGCCTGTGAACCAGAAGGACTATGGGGGAGGTGGGCGAGAATAAACACAGGACAGTACCTCCCTCGGGCCACTAGATGGCAGTCCCCCTGGTAGCAGCGGTGGCCAGAATTCCTACAAGGCACCATGAGACTTGGGGTTTGGGACAGCCCTGTAGGGTTCCATGGGTGCTGCCAGGGGGAGCTACACAGCCATAATTTGCCAGGCTTCCACCACACATGGGAGTACTTCTGGATCTTGCCAGCATTCATCCTAGGACCCAGAATCAGGAGAAGGAGGACAAAGGCAGGCAGAGAAGAAGAGAGACATTGGTGTGTGCCATGTTAATTGTGTTTGAAACTATGCTGTGCAGGTGGGAAAAGTGTGTGCTGAACTTTTGTCCAAGTCTGTTTGTGTAGGGGTTAGGGAGCTGGTGTGCCCCTAGTGGCCACAACATCCTAAAAGATGAGGTTGGGGTGTTGATAAACAGATTAACCACGCACAGATATGCAGATAAAGACCTAGAAAGTGGATAGAAAATGTGCATTGAGGATAATGCTCAAAGAGCTGTTCAATAAATTGGAAGGGACAGTAAGCTGTTCCACAAATATAATGAAATCTGCATTCAAGAAAAATTGCATGATAAAAAACATTCATGGTAATGAAAATTTCATGTGAAAGTATTATTCAGCATGGAAAAGATCAAGTTTCTGACTCAGTGAACTGGATAAAGCTAATACCAAAATACTAAAAATAAACTGGTGGACATAAGAGGCAAATGACTTACTACTAAATTACAGTTACAGTATAGTACAAGAAGTAGTGGTTAATATAGGTGAAAGAGCATCAAACTTCAAATCAAAATCAAACTTTGATGCAGTATGTAAAAAAAGATTATTACTAGCGCTGGGCGGTATGACCAAAATTCTATATCATGGTATTCTTCAAAATTATACCGGTTTCACGGTATTCAACGGTATTTTTTTCCCATGCATGAGTGGATGTTAACCACATTTTCCACTGCAATTACTGGCTAAGAATAACTTATTCCACTGTCATGAGAATTGTACAAAAAAATATTTTAATGTGTACATTAAAAAGTATTAATACATTTTTGCATGGCCCCATAAAGTAATAGTTTTCAAGAGGGTGGCACTAATGAAGAGAAGGAATCACATTGCATGACAGTTGCAGTCAAAATATAGAGCCTTTTTATTAAACAAATTTTGCAAACAACTTTAAAATTTTGACAACATGTTTTCTACCATCCAAAGAGGCATTTAGACTTAGTAAAATATCCAGAGGTGCTTGTCAAAAGTCGTATTGCACTGAACAGGTCTTAGAAAAGAAATAAATAGTAAATATTTTTTGTAAATACACTCTCGACTGCGAGCATCGAACCTCGGATGTTGCCCCTTTACGCTGCGCCACGGTGTGTGGTTCGTTTATTTGACAGCCTGGAGATCGGAGTAATTACATTCATAGTCTGAAACACGATCTGATTGTGTGTGTATATATATATATATATATATATATATATATAAGCAGTAGAAATTTTTCTGTAACCTTCCCTAGATTTGTACCTCAAGACAATCCTGTCTTGGAGGTCTACAGACAATTCCTTTGACTTCATGCTTGGTTTGTGCTCTGACATGAACTGTCAAGTGTGGGACCTTATATAGACAGGTGTGTGCCTTTCCAAATCATGTCCAATCAACTGAATTTACCACAGGTGGACTCCAATTAAGCTGCAGAAACATCTCAATGATGATTAGGGGAAACAGGATGCACCTGAGCTCAGTTTTGAGCTTCATGGCAAAGGCCGTGAATACTTATGTACATGTGCTTTCTTAATTTTTTTATTTTTAATAAATTTGCAAAAAACTCAAGTTAACTTTTTTCACGTTGTCATTATGAGGTGTTGTGTATAGTAGAATTCTGAGGAAAAAAATTAATTTAATCCATTTTGGAATAAGGCTGTAACATAACAAAATGTGGAAAAAGTGATGCACTGTGTATATATATATATATATATATATATATATATATATATATATATACACACACACACACAAGAGGAATCCATTTATTCATCTATTAAACCATTAAACAAGTTGAGGGTCATGTGGAAAAACTTAAAGGTAATTTTTTTGTAAATATGTTTGTTTCACCCCTCCTCGAACCGCCAACTTATTGTGGTGGAGGGGTTTGCATGTCCCAGTGATCCTAGGAGATCTGTTGTCTGGCACTTTATGCCCCTGGTAGGGTCACCCAAGGCAAACTGGTCCTAGGTGAGGGAAGAGACAAAGAACGGTTCAACATAATCTCCTATGAAGAACAAAAAATTTGGACGGCGTTTTCCCACACCTGGACGCGGGTCACAGGGGCCTCCCACTGGGGCCAGGCCTGGAGGTAGGGCTCGATGGAGAGCGCCTGGTGGCCAGGCCTGCACCCATGGGGCTTGGCCGGGCACAGCCCGAAAAGGCAACGTGGGTCCCCCTTTCCATGGGCTCACCACCTATGGGAGGGGCCAAGGAGGTCGGGTGTAGTGTGACTTGGGTGGTGGCCGAAGGCGGGGACCTTGGCGATTCAATCCTCGGCTACAGGAGCTGGCTCTTGAGACGTGGAATGTCACCTCTCTGAAGGGGAAAGAGCCTGAGCTGGTTCGCGAGGTTGAGAGGTTCCAGCTAGATATAGTCAGGCTCACCTCGACATACAGCTTGGACTCTGGACTCTCCTTGAGAGGGGCTGGACTCTCTACCACTTTGGAGTTGACCCCGTTGAGAGGCGCCGAGCGGGTGTGGGCATACTTATTGCCCCCCGACTGGAGCCTGTTCATTGGGGTTTACCCTGGTGGACGAGAGGGTAGCCTCCCTCCGCCTTCGGGTGGGGGGACGGGTCCTAACTGTTGTTTGTGCGTATGCACCGAACAGCAGTTTGGAGAACCCACCCTTTTTGGAGTCCCTGGACGGGGTGCTAGAGGGCATACCTTCTGGGGACTCCCTCGTACTGCTGGGAAACTTCAATGCTCACGTGGGTAATGACAGTGAGACCTGGAAGGGCATGATTGGGAGGAATGGCTCCCCCGATCTGAACCCGAGCGGTGTTTTGTTATTGGACTTCTGTGCTTGTCACGGATGTTCAAGCACGGGGTGTTCAGAGGTGCACTTGGCACCAGGACACCCTAGGCCTCAGTTCGATGATCGACTTTGTGGTCATGTCGTCGGACCTGCGGCCACATGTCTTGGACACTCGGGTGAAGAGAGGGGCGGAGCTGTCAACTGATCACCACCTGGTGGTGAGTAGGCTTCGATGGTGGGGGAGGATGCTGGTCAGGCCTAGTAGGCCCAAATGTGTTGTGAGGGTCTGCTGGGAATGTCTGGCAGAGTCCCCTGTCAGAAGCAGCTTCAACTCCCACCTCTGGCAGAACTTCGACCACGTCCTGAGGGAGGTGGGGGTCATTGAGTCCGAATGTTGCATGTTCCGTGCCTCTGTTGTTGAGTATGGGGTACCGGACCCCCTGATAAGGTACATGACCAATCATAGATGCCTATACAGCCTTTCCCTGTATGCAGCTCAACGTAGTTGGGATATGTGATAAAAGAAGACTAATTCAACTGTAACACACTGTTTAATTTAACTCAGGGCATAACTGTGTAAATCATATATTTTAAAAATGAAAGACAGCAAACAAAAGAAAATCATATAATTCATTTTGCAGAAGAAACCTTTGGATATGTGACAATACCATTATTGCTTTTAATTGACTTGTGGGTTTATTGCATCATATGCAAACAACTTTGAAATATATGCATCAGTGGTTTAAAATTAAAATAAAGTCAAGAGTAGTAACTGCTTCTTAATCCTTCCTCCAAATAGCTATTACACACACAAAATATGTTTGTTTGAAAAAATCCAGAAACACTGATAAATCACATCACCGTCTCAAATGCCATAATGCCCGTGACATCACTACTAGCATGCTAGAAATGTCACATTAACAAAAAACAATCTACCATGGCAATAAGGAAAAACCACAAAATAGTTACCACCATAACCCAAAACAATGGCTGCATTGAGAATCACAAGCATAATAAAAAAATATTTTAACAATAATAAAAGGAAGCCCAAAGCAAGAAATAAACATGAAAATATTAACAAGAATGTTCAAAATGCCAAAATCATGACACTGTCTAGATAGGTTCCAGTTTCTAACATTCCTGTAATAAAAATATGAGGTTCCCGAAAATTGGTGAATGGTTGGAAAACATTCCAGACCACGAAGATATACTGTAACATTTATAGCATTTATCAAAAAATACAGAATTATAAATTATTGTGGGACCTTCCTCTTTTTTATTACCTTGCATCTTGGAAGTCAGGTCCATCTGTGAAAGCGATATCCTGGCTTTGTGGAGAAAATGAGTTCAAAAGTTGCACATTAACTGAAGGGCCAGGAGTCTGCTTCCTCTCCATAATGATCTCCATCACAAGCAAATTCAAGTGCACACGATGTGCTAGGATTTTCTGAGTAACAATGACATCATCTGAAGACAGTGTGTGAGTGAACCAACCTAAAAAAATTGAACAGGACTAAAGTCATGAGGCCAATTAAAGGAGAAGACTAGACAACTACAGTTCTTGAAAATTAAAAAATAGAATGCCATTAGCACAAATTCTTAACAATTAGACAACAATATCTTTAGTTATTAACATTTAATGCCTTGATGTCCACAACTTCTTTAAACTTTGTCTTTAATAAATGGGTTTAATCTTTGAAGAAAATAGTCAGAATTCAGAATTGTAATTGGCTGATTCTCTTTGTTTTAAACCCATAAATACTGTATGTCTCATGCCAAGCACAGGAAGACATTGACCTAACTGGCACCATAAACCCATTTAGCCCACACCCTTAGCAGTGGCAGAACACATTTATTTTCAGCAGCTGAAAATGTTTGGGGCTGATGACTATTTCATTTGACTTTAGAAGTAGTATGGTATGCCACTTTGCAAAGAAGGGCAAGGCCTTGGGGTGATGTAAATATTGGAAAATCCCTGTATGAACATCACATAGGGACATTGTTTCAGTTATCAGTGGTGAGTTATCACTGATGACTAATCCCATAAAGAGAGAGACCAAGAGAGAAGGGTCACAGAGATAGGAGACTAACTGCTTCCAGGTTGGTTGTTCTCAGGCCAGCGCCTGTTATTCATCAAGCATCTCAGAGTAGGAAAACAGTCCTAACTGGCTGAAAATTCTCAAAGTGACACAAATTTGGTTCTACTTTTAGGAGTAGAAGTAAAAGTTGTCACACGCATGCCTTTGGGAGACAGCTCTGGTAATGGTAATTACCCATTAAACCAGGGGTTGGAGCTGTGGTCTAATGCCTTTTTGCAGAACACAAGACTGACAACCTATCAACTGCTGACATCACTTCCATTGTCCAACCTCCTTTACCTGCCCCTTCCTGCCAAGTGCATATATAACCCAGGAACAAGCCATCTGGTTCTCAGTTGTTTTGAACTTGTGTCTGGGAAGACATCTCCACAAATTATTGTGTGTTGCATTTTTGTGCATTCTTTTAAATTATATGGAGTCGCCAAGGTGGTGCCACAACTCTTTAACTTTGTTGTGTCTCATTTTTAAGAAGCATTTTATCAATTTTCCTAATTTAGGAAACTACTCCTAACTTGACCAGGATTTAGGAGCACTCATTAGCTGTCCTAACTCGCTAGGAGCTGTCATAAGATGGTGTTCAGGCATGGATTGGTACACATACTGTATTTTGGCAAAGGCTGAATGTTTTCTAAATGCTTCACAATAATAAACTCATGATGAACTCATAAAAATATATTTGACAGAGATTGAATATCTGTAACATTATTTAATTTTTGTACATTACATGAATAATCCATCTGTGTGAGAAATTACATGTTGTAAGCTGAAATTAAAATGTTACAAACATTATGTTTTTGAAGAAGGTCCCTGAAGAACCCAGTAGCGAGGAGCCAACCAGCACCATCACATGGCCACTGGAAAAAACAGCTTTGCAACAGCGATATTTTGTGTATATGACTGTCACAGAAGGAGCTAAAATAAGTGACAGTTTGTGAAATGTGTAGCTGGGTGGAACAGACTGACAATGTTTAAGTAGCAGGCGTCACAGAATTTGTGAGAAAATGTGTTAATGTTAAAGAAAGCTGCATTCATTCAAATGATCAAACACATACACTCACTTCTCCAAGTTTGAATGAGCACACATTTGTGAAACGCAAGCAATATTATTTTATCAGCACACAGGTGGTCATGGATATTCAACGACATATTGGAAACAGCTGTGAAAAACAGCATGGTAGCAAAACTGAATGACATTATGAAAATTCCCCTCCATCCACTCCAGGAGGCACTCTCTTGTATCACTTTTAGCCAGAAAGTTATTCCTTCACAGTATGCTATGAAGCAATCTTTTCTGCCCACTGCCTTCATGCAATTGTTTCCTCCTGGCATCCCAAACTAAATGTTTATAGTCTTAAGTTAATTTTACAGTATCTGTACAATATACATTAATTATTTATTCATTTATTTATCTATTTATTGATTGATTGTAGTATTTGTTCTGTTAGATTGTACCTTTGTTTTTTATGTTTCTGCTGTTTTATCTTTGTGGTGAAGCCCCAGTGTTAGTATCAGAAGACTACAAGACATCATCATGAGTGTTAAGTTGGTGCTGTAAAATCATGATGTTATTCATCCTCACACATGGTCGCATACACCTTGCTGGAACTGGGAGTAGGATGCTTCGCAACTTCTTCTCATTTCCTACTCTAAGGTAGGACAAATTCTTATCCTAATCAGACTTTCTTAAGCTGAGAACTGACAGGAAGCTAGTCAAAATCCTCCATTCCACTACGTGACAGCCCATGATCCCAAAGTAAACAGTGGGACTGTGTTGCCCCTATAAGGCAGGCAGTTATTATATTTTAGATCTTTTCATTAGATTAGTATCTTATCAGTTCTCATTAATAGTGGGCGAGTTTTCCTAAATGACAATGACAGGGTGTAGCTGAGGCCAGCCATGGATGCTGACCACTAAATCAAAAAAGGCTAGATGATACTTGTACTCAGGATATAATCAAAACCAAAAACTAAAAAATACTGAAAAAATTGCATATTTCTTTATTTTTCTACCAGCTTGTTTTTTTCTGGCAGTTATTTCTTCTCTGAAACCTACATTATTTTATTATCATGACATTAACAAATTGGCCATTGGAAGGCACAAGAGGGTTTGTAACTATCAGGTAAGCCATCACATGCACACTGGCATGTAGCAGTAGTACAGGTAGTAGCACAGCCACAAGCAATCATTACTTCCTTTAAAAGCTTTCGAGACTCATATTAGAACGCCAGATGCCATCCAAGTGACATTTTCCTCCAACTATCATCATTAGCATATTTTTTTGTTCATTTTAATCTTAAACACTTAGGTGAGAATGAATTAAATTTACTTTTTTAATTCTTTTTGATTTGCATGTGCTATTTTTCTTATATTTTTCTCATATTTTTATCGCCACTATTGCCTCAACCTGCACGTGAAGGAACACACAGAGGATTCCACCTCCATATATAAGTCTGGGCTTGACCTGCGATTAAGCGCCTTGAGAATGGGAAAGGTCCTATGTAAACAAAATGTATTATTATTATTATTATGATTCCTAATGAATATTACTTTTTCCATTTTTCATTTTTCATCCAACAGCTTTCATCCCTTATTGCAAAATGTTTAACTTACCTGCAAGGGTGTCAAGGGTGTAGCTGTGTTGTAGGTCCTCCTGGGAGATCTCATTCATATTTATTCTCACAGCGAGTGGGGAAGGTATGTTTGCACGGTGACAGTCTCCCAGACCACCATTATATACTCCATTCACATGGATGAGCTCATCAAAAATTCTGGTACCTACAAAGCCATTGCTAACAGTTGCCATGTAGCGGGGGTCAGAAGGTAGTTTGTCAGAAGTAAAAATGTAGTCATCTTCAGTCATTTTGCCACTATCATAAAAGAACAATGATATCAATGGAGACTGTCCCATCCAAATTCTTTCTTCTGTGGCTACAACTTTACTCATATTAAGGTGCTTCAAATGGGTGAATATTTTCTGTCCACATAGATATTCTGTATATGTTATTTCTGATCTTATCAACATTAGAGTGTAAATAAGGTTAAATGTGTCATGTTGCACTGCACTGTAACATAATCATGTGAATTTCCCCTTGGGATTAATAAAGTATCTATCTATCTATCTATAATCAGTCATACCAAGCAATTGTGATTGATTGGTACATCATGAACAGCAAGCAATAAGCAATAAAAACAAATTTATAAATCATTTGTAACACCTACAGTACAAACTTTCATTTAGTTACAGGTAGGACAGACACAACAGGAAAACAGAACAAAGCCAAGCAGCATAAGCAGCTGTAAAAACGACCTTCTAGGGAAAAATACAAAATCTTAATTTAGAAAGGAAACAAATCATAAACCATTCTAATTATTCGAATAACATAGTCAGGAGGCAAAGAAACTAATAACTGGTTGGAAGAAATGATTGTCAACAATGCTGCCAAACTGTGTTATTGCTTAAATCATTGGTAATACTGATGTATGCTAGGCAATAAATACATATAACTGCCCTATTAAAAACAAACAAGCAAATTATTTCAAGTAAAAACAGGATGCCCCATTTTACCAATCATATTTTATAAACCTCATCATATCATGTGTCGAAATGAAATAGAATTATTTCTCAAGTAACAACTGGACGAAGAAAAACATTACAACATAGTTTACTTTGATTACTTTTATCTGAAACGTGAAAGAGGTATTAAATAGTAAGTTAGAATAAATATTATTAGTTTAATATATAATGCCTCTCATGTCCAGGTATTTCTGTATGTAAAAGGAAACGTAACTTACATTGAACTCCCGCTTAACAACCCCCTCCATGATATCAACTGTTTCCGTCAGATATTTGAAATTTGAAAATGTGTGCTTTAATTCTCCATTATAACAGACGAGGATGGATAGGATTAGGAACGAGTACATTAGAGGGTCAGCTCAGGTTGGACAGTTTGGATACAAAGTCTGACAGGAGAGACTGTGTTGGTTTGGACATGTGCAGAGGAGAGATGTTGGGTATATTGGGAAAAGGATGCTAAGGATAGAGCTGCGAGGCACAAGGAAAAGAGGAAGGCCTAAGAGAAGGTTTATGGATGTGGTGAATGAGGACATGCAGGTGATGGGTGTAGCAGAACAAGTTGCAGAGGACAGTAAGACATGGAAAAAGGTGATCCACTGTGGAAACCCCACCCCCCCAACAGGAGCACTATAAAGAAGTAGTAACAGAAACTTCTAACTGTTCACCATCTTAATGAGGTCCAAAGGAATAGATTCCTAACTAATGGATCAAAAATTAAAAATACCATATTCGTTATCACTGAACTTGAAATAGACTAAAATGATATCACACATACTTGTTTCTGCAATCTGTCATTTTTAACTTTGTTGAAGTGCCTCTTAGAGGGTTGGGACCACCAGTGGAAAAATAAAACACCACAAATATATTCGTGACCAGCAACCTCCAAATGGCTTAAAAAGACACTCCACGGGCCAATATTACCGAATCGAATTGTTTTCATGTTTTATGAAATGGGGTAACTTAGACCCCTCTTATGCCACAGAGGATGAACTTCTGGGGTCAGTTGATGTGGCATGCCTAAGTACTTAACTCGGCTGCTAACTGCGCTACGGTAATGTGCGTCCACTTCATTTATAAAAGTTACAAACCTAATTTCAAACCCAGTCCATCTCAGACTGGACACAGACTATCCGACTGTTATAGCGATCTACGTGCTCGGTTGTTGTTAAGATCCTAACTTCACACTGCAGGTATATGGTGTGCAACAAGAAGGATGGATTTCTACAATAGGTTATTTAAAACTACTAAAATTGCGGAGGGCTGCTTTAGTCCACCCACCTCCCATTCGGATGTAGTCTTATCTTACTGGTCAGCTTACTACATTTGCAAGATCAAACCTTTTGGATAATGCCGATACGTGCACAGTCGTGTAATGGAGTCGAGATCTCCGTAGTATAACTGTGAACCTAAGGGAACTAAAACTTACTTCCACTGCCTCTCTACGCACACCCAGCACTCTTTTTCATCCTTACTCACACGCTCGATTGGACTTACGTAGAACTCTGCCCTCGAATCTCTCCTTGCACCACAGAAAATTGCGCTATTAAAGTCTGTAACTTCTTGGCTTGCTGGAAATGGGGAGGAGAATGTTTGGACTTTGATTAAATTTCCGCACAGCATGCCGGACTCCTTTGCAGAGAGAGAGAGACAAGGAACGGGGTGTTCTATAAAAGTCTAACGATGCAGTACCTGGAAGAGAAAATATAAGACCAGAATTTATCTTGTCTCGAAGACGTACGCTAGTGTCATAAAGTCTGCGTGATGTCCAGTGACCTCTTAATAGTTTTCTTTAATTATGCCAAACCTTTATGCAAAGCGAATGTCAAGGACAAAGTGGCGCTTTTATTCGATTTTCAACAGGCGCCGGTTGGTTAACTAACATGATATTAACATTTGCTTCTTTTGACCCTTTCATCATTTTTTTTTTACAATAATCTGAATTTTCTGTGTAAAAAGTGTTGATGTTTACAGAACTTAGTTTAGAAAAATGTTTCTCAATAATACGCAACATAGCGCTTGTCGAAATCCGATTGGGGGCAGCGAGCTTGACTCTTCAAACTAACCCCGCCCCGTTTGTAAACTCCTCCCTTCCACTTATTCATTCGGTGAACACACAGCAGGCCAAACCAAAGCATTTCTTCTCGTCGTGGGTAGGACTATGGAAGGCCGGGGGCGTGGAAGGCCGAGTCTTCGACCTTAGCCGGACCCTTCTCAACCAAAGCGCGAGTCAAACACCAGGCTCAATAAGTCAAACTATGGGGGGCGATTCATGCCAAAGAAACATAGGCAAAACCTACAGGAACACAGGGAATTTATGGCAGCATCATTTAAATGCAGATCTGTGACCCAAGGCAAATTATTGTTTAAGAAACAGTTTTATGTATCGAATTATATACTTAGTACTGTCTTTTTCATAATGACTATACTATACATGGAACATCATACCACATATTTCTAAAAACATTTGAGACATTTGGCAATAGATTCAGTCAGACATCACAAATACACATCATTCTAATATATGCAGTATACTCTACAGACAGAATTTACCTGATAATTGAAAATTATACTTGTACTGTATTTGGTATTTTCATAAATGATGCAATGTGCTGTTTGTTTTAGGCCTAGATAAAGTGAAGCTAAGCTACGAAACTAATAAACCTTATATTGCATATCCAAAGTAGGCCCTATTAAAAGGTGCTTTAAAACACAGACAAGCTAGCTGCATCATAAGAGGAAGCAGTTAAGTATCAGATGAATAATTGCATTCTCACTAAGCCTAATTCCAACTATAAAGCAAGTGTGCAATATAATAATTTAAACTTTAGAATGAAAAAATGAACCATAAACATATAATATAATGCTAATTCAAACTAAGAAACATCACATTCTTGAAACATCATTTGATGCTTCCTTAGGGTGCATCATCAATGATGTTACCTGGGGTCATCAGGTGTTTTGGGTCTTTTGAACTTTTGAACATCATACACCTATTCCCAAGAGACCCAACTAGGAGTGAATAGTTCTCAGCCTGTCCTCATTTTCCTGTCTTTGGTGATGTGGAGCAACCCTACTACCCCCAGTATTCCTGGTATTCTCGGTTTCACTCCCTCTCTGATGAAACAGATGATATTCTTCACAGGGATCTCATACAAGTTGGTATTCATTGTACTGCAGATTGTGTCATGCTGCCACCAAGACCTTCTGATAAAGGTCAACAGCAGCAGTAGAAAGTGTTCCAGCATTCCCTTCTTTGGGCAGAAGGTGTACTCTGGCATCCAGGCTCCAGCAGTACAGACTGAATGGTGTCAGAAAAACACTGTAAACCGCCTGGATCAGAAACTTCACATGGTGTGGTTCCACCCACCACAAACCATTTCATGTGATCTCATTCTGTCACAATACTTCCATCTTGTCTAGACCCCTTGCTGTTTTAATGTGATTGCTCAGTTGGTCCTTTCCTCATCGACAGCTGTTCAAAACTCCCTCTAGATCAGGTCACACAGCTCATTCCCTCTTGCTTTAGTATAGCAAGGAAACTCAAAGCTACCAAGGCAATTCCCTATATGTTTTTGTGGTGAAGAATGTCCCTTGGTCCATGAGAACTTCTTTAGGAATACTGACCCCTACCAACTCCCATATAATATTTTTTGAATTGGTAAGTCTCATGGGGATTGCCTGAGGGTATCACATAGCCGAGTCTACAATTACTGAAATATATTTTTGACCACGTGCAGAGGGCTCTAGAGGTTCTACAGTATCCACTTCTATTTGCTCAAGTGAGATGTCAATGAGCAGTATAGGCATGAGAGGGGTATGGTTCTTCCTAGGAATCTGCTGCAGTTGACATTCCAGATAAGAAGCACAAAATCGATGGATCGCCTTGCTTTTGCCCAGCCAATAAAATCAGAATTTAATGTGCTCCTTGGTCTTCTTGGTCCACAAATTGACACTTAGGAGGTGGGTGTGAACTAGTTCACAAACACGCTGTCAAAAGGCTTGTGGGACTAGTAACAATGACCTTAAATTTCCCTCATGCTCTGCTACATGATACAATAGATCACTATTAATCATAACATGGGCCTGTGGTGGCATGGGATAGGACATGTGTTGGCCACCAATCAGAACAACTGCATTCTTGGCAAACTTAAAGGAATCATCATTCCACTGTTCTCATTTAAAAGAGGCTGCTGCTTGCCTAAATTGAAAATGTAAAGTAGCGAGCATATACAGATGCCTCACCATCAGTCTCTATGGAGATGTCAGCACAAGACGGCATAACATTACTCACATCGCACTGTCTCCAAGTGATCACACACCATTTTCAGAAAGTTGATGGGATTCTCCATTTATAATCAGGTCCAGACCTTTATCCAGGGTGGTCATGTCACTCCACTTTTTATGTTTGACCAGTCTCTCTCCAGTATCATAGGATAGGTTGGCTTGCACATGACAGACACCCTCAGTTTCCGGGTTATCTCCTAATCAGTAATGACGCAGACAGTGGACCTGTACCGAGTTTCTCCATGAATACAGGACGGATTAGTCACTCCTGGTGCCTGTTGTCACAGAAGCACATAACAGCAAGCAACAATGGAAATGTTATTGCCATAATCTATAAGTGCTGTAAACTTGTGCCAATGTACTGCCACCATCACAGTGAACAGAAGAGACAGACGGTTGGCCATTAGACAGTACCTTTCTCCTTGCCCCCAACTGCAAATCATTGGCTCACTCAAATGGGGACAATAGGTGATTTTGTAACCCTCCCACCTGCACATGGAGCACAGGGGAAGAATGCCACACCTCTCTTGTGGTCCGATTGTCAGACCCATGGTGCTGGGGGCTTGCTTAGGTATGGCAACATGCTTTGTCAGGGTTGACCTGCAGTCAGCAGGCAGTTTTGATTCCTCAATTTGCGAAGCTGTGCGATGTCTCTCGAGGGTTAATACCAGGACCTCCATGGATTTTATTCTGTGCCTACAGATCGTCTAGGTGAGAAAGCTGGGGAGGGCATTCATTAAATAGTTGCATGAAACTATCTCCACAATCTAGATGGGAGAGTTTTTGTCTGGTTTCAACCAGTGCCCATCTCTGCCCCATAAATCAAATGCTTGGGAGCACACTGGCACTCAAGGTCAAAATGCCATTCCCAACATGTCCTTGCCTGCTGGTCCAGGATAATGCAGTATTATACCGACACCTTGGGTTTTAGATGGTCATACTCACCTGCAGTTTGCTTGTTAAGGTTATAATATGCTTGCTGGGCCAGTACCTTCAGAAATGGCACCATTATATAAGCCCATTTCACACATTCCAAGTGATGGCAGGCAGCAGTGTGTTCAAATACTACAATGAAAGTCTCAGTATCGTCATCAGGTTGTAATGGTAATAATAACTGGGACAGACTCTACAGTTGTTCCTGTTGAAGAGTGGCACAGGTTCTCATATGTACCTCTGCCTCAGCAAGCCATTTCCATTCTTCCCCTATCTGAACCTTCAAAGTTTGGATTTCCACCATCATGGAGTGTATCTCTTCATGTTGTTCCATCTGTTAGAAACATTTTTGAAATCCTACTGACTAGACCACTATAACAAAGAGACAAGAGGGGATAATAAATTGTTGAGGCACCACAACGGCTAACTCTGTATGTTCAAATAATAAACAAGGTATAGCAAGTTGAAAAAGAAAAGAAAATAAATGTTTTGACAAAGTGAGTCTCCAGAAAGACTGATTAAGATAGGCTTGTTTCTAGTGATAAAGGTTCTTGGCAGGAAGAGGTGGGTTCAAGACAGTGAAAAACTGGAAGTGATGTCAGAGGTGTCATGGTTGTCAATCTTACGGTCTGCAGAAAGAGGAAAACAAAAGTAATTAGTCCTCTGGCTTTCCGGGGAAAGATTGCTGGTGTGTATGTGTGTGTTGGTGTGCATGTGTTTTTGTCCTGTGATAGACTGGTGCCCTGTCCAGGGGATTGTTCCTGCCTTGCAAACTATGCTATGAATGGCTCCCTCACCCCAGCGACCCTGTTCAGGCCTAAGTAGGTTAGAAAATGAGTGACACTAAATATACTATAAATATATATATATATATATATATATATATATATATATATATATATATATATATATATATATATATATATATATATATATATATATATCCCACAGTCCAAAGACATGCTGGTTAGGCGGATTGGCGATTCTAAATTGGCCGTAGTGTGTGCTTGGTGTGTGGGTGTGTTTGTGTGTGTCCTGCGGTGGATTGGCACCCTGCCTAGGATTGGTTCCTGCCTTGTGCCCTGTGTTAGCTGGGATTGGCTCCAGCAGACCCCCGTGACCCTGTATTCGGATTCAGCGGGTTAGAAAATGGATGGATATATATATAGAGATATAATATATATATATATATATATATATATATATATATATATATATATATAATGTATATATAAACATACATACAGTGCTTCCGGAAAGTATTCGCAGCACATCACTTTTTCCACATTTTGTTATGTTACAGCCTTATTCCACAATGGATTAAATTCATTTTTTTCCTCAGAATTCTACACACAACACCCCATAATTACAATGTGAAAAAAGTTTACTTGAGGTTTTTGCAAATTTATATAAGTATTCACAGCCTTTGCTCAGTACAATCTCTCCAGAGATGTTCAATCGGATTCAAGCCTGGGCTCTAGCTGGGCCACTCAAGGACATTCACAGAGTTGTCCTGAAGCCACTCCTTTGATATCTAGGGTCGTTATCCTGCTGAAAGATGAACCATCACCCCAGTCTGAGGTCAAGAGCGTTCTGGAGCAGGTTTTCATCCAGGATGTCTCTGTACTTTGCTGCAGTCATCTTTCCCTTTATCCTGACTAGTCTCCCAGTTCCTGCCGCTGAAAACCATCCTCACAGCATTATGCTGCTACCATCATGCTTCACTGTAGGGATGGTATTGGCTTGGTGATGAGCGGTGCCTGGTTTCCTCCAAACGTGATGCCTGGCATTCACAATCTTTGTCTCATCAGACCAGAGAATTTTGTTAAACATGGTCTGAGAGTCCTTCAGGTGCCTTTTGGCAAACTCCAGGCGGGCTGCCATGTGCCTTTTACTATGGAGTGGCTTCCGTCTGGCCACTCTTACCATACCGGCCTGATTGGTGGATTGCTGCAGAGATGGTTGTCCTTCTGGAAGGTTCTCCTCTTTCCACAGAGGACCTCTGGAGCTCTGACAGAGTGACCATCAGGTTCTTGGTCACCTCCCTGACTAAGGCCCTTCTCCCCCGATTGCTCAGTTTAGATGGCCGGCCAGCTCTAGGAAGAGTACTGGTGGTTTCGAACATCTTCCACTTATGGATGATGGATGCCACTGTGCTCATTGGGACCTTCAAAGCAGCAGAAATGTTTCTGTAACTTTGCCCAGATTTGTGCCTCGAGACAATCCTGTCTTGGAGGTCTACGGACAATTCCTTTGACTTCATGCTTGGTATGTGCTCTGACATGAACTGTCAACTGTGGGACCTTATATAGACAGGTGTGCGCCTTTCCAAATCATGTCCAATCAACCGAATTTAACACAGGTGGACTCCAAGTAAGCTGCAGAAACATCTCAAGGATGATCAGGGGAAACAGGATGCAGCTGAGCTCAATTTTGAGCTTCATGGCAAAGGCTTTGAATACTTATGTACATGTGCTTTCTCATTTTTTTTATTTTTTAATAAATTTGCAAAAACCTCAAGTAAACTTTTTTCACGTTGTCATTATGGGGTATTGTGTGTAGAATTCTGAAGAAAAAAATGAATTTAATCCATTTTGGAATAAGGCTGTGACATAACAAAATGTGGAAAAAGTGATGTGAATACTTTCTGGATGCACTGTATATACATTGTGCTGCATAAATTCATATTCCAATTATCCTTGGTCAGCCACCTACTGGAAATGTTAATTCCATAGACAAAGAAAAACAACAGCAACATTTATTTATATTGTACATTTTCATACAAACAGTGTAGCTCAAAGTACTTTACAAAATGAAACAAAAGTTCATATATAACATAAACAAACAAGATTAGGCAATAATATTATGCAGTATATAACAAAGAAAAAGGTATTGGCCAGGAGGATAGAAAAAAAAAACTCCAGTTAAGCTGGAGAAAAAAAAATCTGCAGGGGTTCCAAAGCCAAAAGACCACCCAGCCCCGACTGGACAACTACAATTAAAGTAATAAAAACTTAGTAGATTAACTTTCCCAAAATTGTTTTTTCCAAGTGAGAATTGCAGAGAGCTTACTGTATCCATTTCCTGAATCCAATGTTGATGGAGTACCTGAATGTCTTTAAGGAAAGGGTAGCTCAGAGTCCACTTAGAATATTTTGGGAATGTGCAGACTCTGCAACAACTGTGACTAGAGCACAATTTGAATTCAGGTAAACTAATTGTATAATATATGAACACATTTAAAATCTATACCACTTCTTAAAATTCAATCTACGGTTTTTGGATAGTTAGTACTTATAAAATATTTCAAAATGTGCTTTAACTTTAGAATTAATTCATTCCCATTAGACGCTAGAAAGAATTTTTTTTTCAAAAATCCACTGATTGAAACAGGGCTGATTGACCTGTTAAACTGAAGCATCACATGATGCAGTAGTCAGTTTTAAATTCAATTAGTTCAATACAAGGGTTTTTATGAATTCTTTTTTGATCTAAGACTTTTGTTTTCTTTCTTTTTTAGTTTTGGTAGCCTGAACTTTTTGTGTTTTTGTTCTGACCTCTGTCTGCTTTGTTGACTATTTTTCTAGTGTGTGTTTTAATTTCCTGGTCATACTCTTCGCTGACAATAAATCTGAGACTGTGCATATCATTCTTAGCCTGCAAAACTTGCAATATAGGTTTAGCGTTTTTCTGGAAGCCCATTTGGTTCATTACAATTGATACCACCATGAAACAGCTGAAGAATAGTAATTGCATTAGCTTTTATTTCAGACCTCCTTTCCTCGAGCCTCCAAAATCTTTACTACAATTTTTGGCTACTTTTGATTGGGTCTCAAAAAGCACAAATTTTATTTGTTTGAAAAGATTACTCACTTCCTAAGACTTCTCTTTGGAATTTACAAAGTAATTCACCAGGGAAGCATGAGTTTCCTAAAGTAATAAATTTGAATTTGACATGCTTAGTTTGAGTCCAGATTCTGGAACTATTTTCATTTAAAGATAGGCATTCAACTAAACATAAATTTCAAATATCACCTTGAAAGCAAAGTGAAAATGGAACAAGTAAATCAAGACCCATAGACAGATCTTTGATACATGTCTGGCTGATTCAGCCCTACTGGAAAGACGTGATACTTCTGGTGGAATTGTCCATAAATACGGATAAATATTTGACCTTCCAGATATGTATACATATATACTACAATCAATTGAAACTCCTTGACTACACACAGGTAATCGCCATTGAACTAATTATGTAACTTCTAAAACCAATTTGCTGCACCAGTGATGCTTTAAGTGTGTCATAATAAAGGGGGGTGAATACTTATGTGTGCAATTATTTTGTGTTTTTAAGAGTTATTCAATGCTTTGAAATTACTTCAGTTTTTTCTGTCTAGCTCCTCCAGACTCACCAGTATGAGAAAACCACCACCTATATTGACTTGTCTTGATGTTTAGTTGATGTTTAGTTATGCAGGGCATTGGACTTCTTGAGGGCCGCTAATTTTTGGCTGTCTAGACTTGAAAACTCTCATTTTTAGACCATGTTTTATGTAGGAAACACACTGTCATGATAAAGAGTAAACCAATAGGTGTCTTCAATGAAAATGATCAGAAGACCTGAAGTTGTGCATACCACATCAACTGACCTCAGCAGTTCACCCCCTAATGGGATATGAGTGCTCAAAGTTACTCCTTTTCACAAAACTTTGAAAAAAAGGGGATCATTAATATAGATATGTGGAGTGTTATTATATGATATTTTGAGGTTGCTCATTATGAAAATAATTTTGATATGTAATTCTTTACAGGTGCTCCTCGAGGCACTCCCAGAAGGTTAAAAATTCAAAATTTCAAAAATAAGCACATGGTGTATCATTTTGGACTATTCCAAGTTCAGGGATTATGAATATTATGTTTCTTTTTTTTCTATTACCATAAAGAATATTCCATGACTTGAACATTTTAGACTTTATACATATAAATTGAAAGACAGATTTTAATATTTTAAATATTTAGCACAACTGTTCTTGCTTATTATGCACTTTTACCTCAAGATGTAAATCTTTACATCTCTTATGAACACCCCAAATTAGTGCGGCTTATGTAAATTGTGGTAGAAATTTAACATCTTAATTAAAGAAAGAAACTTATCCTCTAATTGAACAAAATCAGTAAGATGCAGAGGACAGAAAGATATGGAAGGAGATGATCCGCTTTAGCAACCCCTAATGTGAGCAGCTGAAAGAAGAAGAAGAAGTAATTAGGCAGGAGAAAAGCTATTCATTATACAGTGCATCCGGAAAGTATTCACAGCGCATCACTTTTTCCACATTTTGTTATGTTACAGC
Source organism: Polypterus senegalus (assembly GCF_016835505.1). NCBI lineage: Eukaryota > Metazoa > Chordata > Cladistia > Polypteriformes > Polypteridae > Polypterus > Polypterus senegalus. The sequence goes on from NC_053154.1 coordinate 177,876,185, forward strand.
CTTATTCCAAAATAGATTCAATTCATTTTTTCCTCAGAATTCTACACACAACACCCCATAATGACAATGTGAAGAAAGTTTACTTGAGATTTTTGCAAATTTATTAAAAATAAAAAAAATGAGAAAGCACATGCACATAAGTATTCAAAGCCTTTGCCATGAAGCTCAAAATTGAGCTCAGGTGCATCCTGTTTCCCCTGATCATCCTTGAGATGTTTCTGCAGCTTAATTGGAGTCCACCTGTGGTAAATTCAGTTGATTGGACATGATTTGGAAAGGCACACACCTGTCTATATAAGGTCCCACAGTTGACAGTTTATATCAGAGTACAAACCATGCATGAAGTCAAAGAAATTGTCTGTAGACCTCCGAGACAGGATTGTCTTGAGGCAAAAATCTGGGTAAGGTTACAGAAAAAATTCTGCTGCTTTGAAGGTCCCAATGAGCACAGTGGCCTCCATCATCCGTAAGTGGAAGAAGTTTGAAACCACCAGGACTCTTCCTACTGCTGGTCGGCCATCTAAACTGAGAGATCGGGGGAGAAGGGCCTTAGTCAGGGAGGTGACCAAGAACCTGATGGTCACTCTGTCAGAGCTCCAGAGGTCCTCTGTGGAGCGAGGAGAACCTTCCAGAAGGACAACCATATTTGCAGCAATCCACCATTCAGGCCTGTATGGTAAGAGTGGCCAGACGGAAGCCACTCCTTATTAAAAGGCACATGGCAGCCCTCCTGAAGTTTGCCCAAAGGTACCTGAAAAATCAGTAAGACTATTATATAACATTATATAACACTATTCTCTGGTCTGATGAGACAAAGATTGAACTCGTTGGTGTGAATGCCAGGTGTCACGTTTGGAGGAAATCAGGCACCGCTCATCACCAGGCCAATACCATCCCTACAGTGAAGCATGGTGGTGGCAGCATCATGCTGTGGGGATGTTTTTCAGTGGCAGGAACTGGGAGACTAGTCAGGATAAAGGGAAAGATGACTGCAGCAATGTACAGAGACATCCTGGATGAAAACCTGCTCCAGAGCGCTCTTGACCTCAGACTGGGGCGACAGTTCATCTTTCAGCAGGACAACAACCCTAAGCACACAGCCAGGATATCAAAGGAGTGGCTTCAGGACAACTCTGTGAATGTCCTTGAGTGGCCCAGCCAGATCCCAGACTTGAATCCGATTTAACATCTCTGGAGAGATCTTAAAATGGCTGTGCAATGACGCTTCCCATCCAACCTGATGGAGCTTGAGAGGTGCTGCAAAGAGTGGTGAGCGAAACTGGCCAAGGATAGGTGTGCCAAGCTTGTGGCATCATATTCAAAAAGACTTGAGGCTGTAATTGCTGCCAAAGGTGCATCGACAAAGTATTGAGCAAAGGCTGTGAATACTTATGTACATGTGATTTCTCAGTTTTTTTATTTTTAATAAATTTTCAAAAACCTCAAGTAAACTTTTTTCACGTTGTCATTATGGGGTGTTGTGTGTAGAATTCTGAGGGAAAAAATGAATTGAATCCATTTTGGAATAAGGCTGTAACATAACAAAATGTGCAAAAAGTGATGCACTGTGAATACTTTCCAGATGCACTGTATCTTTTAATTACTCATCAGCAAAATGCCTTAGAGGGAGCATTCTTCAAAAGCAGCCTATTACAGCATGGTCAGAATGATCAGTGAAACAAAAAATAGAGGTTTATTTTATAAACTATTGAATTTACATACAACTTTAATCAATGTATAAATTTTACTCTGGTTGGTTCATTGGTTTACACCCAAATGACTTATATAAAATAATTATATTCTGATTCTTCGTATACCTTTGAGCTGAGCTACCATCCTTGAAATTTCTGTGCATATAACAACTGTCCATTCTGGTTGATTATAGGACATCTGATGACTTCTTAGTCATCTCTTAGTCATCTTTCACTTGACATTTACCTGAATTCCTAATATGCCTGAAAAAGTTTCTGACATGTATTAACTCTTTATGCTGTTTCTTTATGATAAATGCTGTTACACTTAATTTCTTCTTCCACATAATTCAGACTTATTATATTTGTAATTAATTTGAATCACTTTTTAGAGATCCATTCTTCCTTTGACATTAAAGAGTCTTTTTCTGTTGATCAATGCCAAAAATGACTAATTAAAAGTACTGTAATTTAATACTGTAGAACAATAAAATGTAAAGCTTCCAAGAGGGCAAATTATTTTTATAGCCATTGTAATTAATTGTAATTATTCGATCTGCCTCCTCCATGTTTGTATATAGTCAGTGATCAAAACTGGAAGAAATCCCTTCTTTGCTTATACAATTTTAAAAACAAGACCTTTGGGGCTTACAAGGATTTTTAAATAAAATTGATAATTAGTTGATAGAGAAGGTTCAACATAAGAAATGCCTGTTATTGCATATTTCAAAACATTTAAAGATTTTAATTTTACTGTTTATACTCATAGGGCTAAATTTACAGGTTTTGATTGAGTAGGAAATAATTATTGTATAATTTAGCTTGTTTTTATATTCTTGCAGCTATTTTTTACATTTTGTAAAGCACTTTGAGCTACATTCTGTGTATGAGAATGTGCAACAGTAATAAATCAAAAAGCCCACACAAGAAATGTATAAATTCCTCAACAAAATAATGACAGCTAAAACTGTTAAGCCATACAAAATAATCCTTGTATTTGATCCATTGACTTTTGTAGTGGAGGTTAAAATTTGAACTGATAGTGATGAAGTCTTAGATTTCAATTTGTGGAGAAATAAATAACACACATCCACCTATTGGAATTACTGATGAAGAAGTAAAGGACCAATGGCTGGAAAAAGGTTTAAATTAAAAACAGAATCATAAATGCACTTGAAAGGGAGACTGTGCAAAAATAAATGAGATTCTGGATCAACAGACAGACTCAGAAATAATGAGCCAGATATATGAAGTGTCTGAGGTCCCTGATTCATTATAAAATTTTTCTAAGTACAATACATATGTAAAACTATTCCTCCAAAAAAAACGCTTAAAAGGTTTATTTGAGGATTTAATTCGGAAAGCATAACAAGACTAACTAGTAAGATAACGTCTAAGGAGGAAGAAGAGGAGGAGGAGATTGGGCGCATGCACTGATACAGCGCATAGCCACACTAACCACACGACAAAACACCTCAGGATCGCAAATGAGGACCCGAGGAGATTTAAAAAATATTTCTAGGAAGGTGAACTTCAGCCGGAAGTCAGAGACCCGGAAGGTCTTGGAACCTTCCACAATCCGGAAGAGGAAAACGGCGATTTGGGGGGGGCAGTGTTCACGTCTCTCCTTGCAGTGAGTGGTAGCAACCACGAGGTGTCGGTCTGAACTTGATTTTTTTCCTCCTAGTTCGACTGTTCAGGTGCAATACATTTTATTGAATTTAAAAAAAATATATAGTTGGAAGGACTGAACTCCCAAAATGTCGTATAACTACGTAGTGACGGCCCAGAAACCCACTGCTGTCAATGCATGCATTACAGGTAGGTGCCATTCGTTTTGATCTCATGAACTGCGTACCGGCTTGTGGCGGCCTGTGAGCAGCGCTGGTATTGCAGTTTCTTCTCTCGGCTAGGCTCCTTGCGGCCTTCGCACAATAATGGATAAAGCATATATAGCTAAATCAGATTTTTATTGTTTTTTTTTTTTTGTTTGTATGCGGGAACGTTAAACTGGTGTCAGAATGTAATCGCATCATATTTAATACACTGCGCGTAGCGTGGTGAAAGGCTCCCGAATGGAGTGTGAGAACAAACGTTACCTCGTGAGCACAGTATTTGTGTCACATCTAATGTTAATTGTCAGCCAGCTGTCTGCCTGATAACTTCACGTCGTATTCTGCTGCTTTCAGGTCCTAAAGCTAATCGTACAAGAAGGCGGGAGATCGTTAAAGGTGGCCAGTTAGTCCTCCGCTTGTTTCATTTTTTTTTCTTGGCGGTGAATGCCTCATTCATTAATAACATTCAAGTTAAAAAGTTGATTATTCTAGTTGTAATTTGTTTTGGCCTTGTTCATGTTGATTTTGTTATAAAATGTACCGCTTATTATCTTCTACATACGGCCAGTAACCGTGTAATTCTTTTTGGCCCTTTTACAATTAATAAAATCTTGAACGTGACCATTAATGTTTATGCCCCACAAGCGAACTGTAAGAAATGTTTTTTGGATGATTTGCCTAAACAGTAACTCAACATAAACTCGCGTGTGCATTATGCATTATTCTGAGCAGTTCTTTATACTTAGTTGTAATGCATCAATCAAAGTATACTGTAGTAACTTTTTACGGGGGCAACCAAGTTTATATACAGTGAAATGTGAGTCTAAGAAGATATTTCCAGAGTAGTATCCTGATCAGTTTGTAAGTATTGCTTCAGTGTTACTGCTCTTTCATGCATAGTGGTACAGAACTTAAGGATGTACACATCATTTTGTTGCTGGAGTACATTCTGTAAACAAGGTGCTGCCAGGCAAACATCATACAGAGAAGACCAAAATGTACATTGCAGTGGTATTTACATTAAAGAAAATAGAGTAGTAAACTGGGAAAATTGAATCTGAGAGGCTATCTAATGCATAGAGAGAAACATAACATGTATATGTTGTGTTGCTGAACTTGAAGTGGAAAAGAGATACTCCACTGGGAAAGGGGTGCATTCTGGTCAGGAATTGAAAGAAGCTGCTGTAGAGATATTGGAACTTTACTTTTTGTCCTTTAATTGAAACTGGACACTTCTTGTCTGAGTGTGGAGCGTGAGCGAACTTATGTTTAGTAAACCAGCTCAGATTTTGAATTAGAAGAATAAGAAAAAGAAATTATGTGCCTTTGGTGCATAGTAAACAGGCTAGTTAGCTTAAGAGCCTCGTTGTTTTACAAGTAACCATGTTAGCCTTGTAGTTTCTTAATAATCACTTAATGAACATTTTTTTTTTGTGTGCATGTTTTCTTAAAGTATGTATTTGAAAGAGGTTTTTTTATCATGGTTACTGAACAGCAAGCAGAGAGAATTTCATTTTCTTAATAAAAATGAACCAGAAGCACTCATTATCTGCAGTTGAACTCAAAATATCAAGGATAACACCTTAACATTGAAAATAAGGCATCTACTGTATATGGCTGTTTATGTAGGATTTTAGTGTTAACAAATTAAAAGGATAACAAAAAAAAAAAATCAGAATTTGAATTGGCCAATTCCAGTAACACGAAATCAGTGATCAGTATCATCAATATACCTATTGTTCCCCCATGATGAGTCCTCAATGCTATCAAAACACATTTAACTAATCGGTCAGTAAACTGATTTATACCAGTACAGTTCTGACAGTTTGTTTGAACAAAGTGACACAAAAAAAATTCATGTGCTCAGAACCAGCAATTAGTTTCGATTTGCAGATTAATTATTTTTTTTTAAAGAAAAAGGCATTTGGAGGCGGACAAGAAAAACTTAAATGGGTAACTCTACTGTAGTTTTTTAATATTCTTTCATGTCTCCTATTCATCATCTTACCCTATTTTTTGTTGACTTATTCATCTTATTTTTAGTTGTGAGATTACCTTTTGTGTCTGGATGATAAGGTTCTAAGATTATTTAACTAAAGTCATTTATCTTAAAATTATTAAATTATAAGGTAAATTACAACCCCAATTCCAGTGAAGTTGGGACGTTGTGTAAAACGTAAATAAAAACAGAATACAATGATCTGCAAATCCTTTTCAACCTATATTCAATTGAATACACTATGAAGACAAGATATCTGATGTTCAAACTGATAAACTTTATTGTTGTTTTGCAAATCTTCACTCATTTTGAATTTGATGCCTGCAACACTTTCCAAAAAAGCTGGGACAGGGGCAGCAAAAGACTGGGAAAGTTGAGGAATGTTCAAAAAACACCTGTTTTGAACATTCCACAGGTGAACAGGTTAATTGGAAACAGGTGTTTGTCATGATTGGGTATAAAAGGAGCATCCCTAAAAGGCTCAGTAGTTCACAAGCAAGGATGGGGTGAGGTTCACCACTTTGTTTCTCAACGTAAAATTGCAAGGAATCTAGGGATTTCATCATCTACTGTCCATAATATCATCAAAAGATTCAGAGAATCTGGAGAAATCTCTGGACATAAGTGGCAAGGCCGAATGCCAACACTGGATGCCTGTGACCTTCGATCTCTCAGGTGGCACTGCATTAAAAACTAACATCATTCTGTAAAGGATATTAACACGTGGGGTCAGGAATGCTTCAGAAAACCATTGTCAGTTAACACAGTTCGTCGCTACATCTACAAGTGCAAGTTAAATCTCTACCATGCAAAGCGAAAGCCATATATCAACAACACCCAGAAATGCTGCCGGCTTCACTGGGCCCGAGCTCATCTGAGATGGACTGACGCAGAGTGGAAAAGTGTGCTGTGGTCTGACGAGTCCACATTTCAAATTGTTTTTGGAAATCATGGACGTTGTATCCTCCGGGCCTAAGAGGAAAAGGACCATCTGGATTGTTATTAGCGCAAAGTTCAAAATCCAGCATCTGTGATGGTATTGGGTTGTTTTAGTACCCATGGCATGGGTAACTTGCACATCTTTGAAGGCACCATTAATGCTGAAAGGTACATATAGGTTTTAGAGCAACATATGCTGCCATCCAAGTGACGTCTTTTTCAGGGACATCCCTGCTTATTTCAGCAGGACAATGCAAAGTCACATTTTACATGTGTTACAACAGCGTGGCTTCGTAGTAAAAGAGTGTGGGTACTAGACTGGCCTGCCTGCAGTCCAGACCTGTCTCCCATTGAAAATGTGTGGGGCATTATGAAGTGCAAAATACGACAACGGAGACCCTGGACTGTTGAGCAACTGAAGTTGTACATCAAGCAAGAAGGGGAAAGAATTCCACCTACACAGCTTCAACAATTAGTCTCCGAAGTTCCCAAACGCTTATTGAGTGTTGTTATAAGGAAAGGTGATATAACACAATGGTAAATATGCCCCTGTCCCAGCTTTTTTTGGAACGTGTTGCACGCATCAAATTCAGAATGAGTGAAGATTTGCAAAACAACAATAAAGTTTATAAGTTTAAACATTCGATATCTTGTCTTTGTAGTGTATTCAATTGAATATAGGTTGAAAAGGATTTGCAAATCCTTGTATTCTGTTTTTATTTGTTTTACACAACGTCCCAACTGCACTGGAATTGGGGTTGTATAACTGATGGCGCCATATATGAAAGACCTCTGAAGATTTAGTTTTATTCTCTCTGTTTTTGTTCTTGCCCTGCATAATACTTCTCATATAAGTTGGAATATTACAGCATTTGTAAATAATGCTGTCTGGCTTGACATCTTTATCTGTGTCTATCTCAGTATCCGTAACAAGAGTTTGATACTAGAAATGCACACGATTTGTAAGCACTGGAATTTTGTATAGATATTACTTTATTAGTCCCATTGTAAATTTACAATGTAAAATGTATTTTTATTGTCATTTTGCTCGCCAACCCCCCACCATTTATTTATTAAAAAAAACCTCTTCTTTGCTCGATCAGCTGCTGGTTTGCTGCTGCCATGCCGTGTGATCTGCATTTCGTGTGGCGCTTCAAACTTTTAAAAGCTTGTACAGCCGCTGTCCTTTTCTCTAACTGCCTTGTCTCTCTTTTCCCCCAGACATCCTCAAACACTAGTCGGTCTCTTTTCACTGTTCCGTTATTTCACCAAGTAATATTTTCCATTTTTTTGCGCTAATACGATATTTACTATCTTTTTTTAGACTTTCAAATTTTCCCACTTCCATTATCTCTAACCTGCTCTGCACGTGTATTGCTCCAACGTTTTTGAATTCTTTATGATGTTCTAATTTGTCTTTTTCCGGTCCCGAATTTTTAAGAGTTGAGAGCACAGCAAGTGTGTCTGCCAAAAGCATTCCAACAACTGAGAGGTTAGATGACGGCACTTGCTTCCAGAGGTTCTAAGTATGATGTGACTTGACCGTCTCATGGGATGTGAAAGTGTTTCTCTTTAAAAGTCTCATTTCAGCCCAAGATTTTTTTTATAATGAGAGTTATATATATATACACACACACATATATGTGCATGTATATATATGCATATATAAAAATCCCGTCCATATGTACACGGTTTTTAAAAAAATTTCCATCCACAACATAAACATCCGCTGCTCCAGTTGTCTCAGGTTTGAAGGGTGCCTTTTCCAGATGGCATGTTTCAGCTCTTTCCAAAGATGCTCAATAGGATTGAGGTCAGGGCTCATAGAAGGCCACTTTAGAATAGTCCAATGTTTTCCTCTTAGCCATTCTTGGGTGTTTTTAGCTGTGTGTTTTGGGTCATTGTCCTGTTGCAAGACCCATGACCTGCGACTGAAACCAAGCTTTCTGACACTGGCCAGCACATTTCTCTCTAGAATCCCTTGATAGTCTTGAGATTTCATTGTACCCTGCACAGATTCAAGACACCCTGTGCCAGATACAGCAAAGCAGCCCCAGAACATAACAGAGCCTCCTCCATGTTTCACAGAAGGGACAGTGTTCTTTTCTTGATATGCTTAATTTTTCTGTCTGTGAACAGAGCTGATGTGCCTTGGCAAAAAGTTCAATTTTTGTCTCATCTGTCCATAGGACATTCTCCCAGAATCTTTGTGGCTTGTCCACATGTAGTTTGGCAAATTCCAGTCTGGCTTTTTTATGATTTGTTTTCAACAATGGTGTCCTCCTTGGTCGTCTCCCATGAAGTCCACTTTGGCTCAAACGATGACGGATGGTGCGATCTGACACTGATGTTCATTGAACTTGAAGTTCACCTTGGATCTCTTTAGAAGTTTTTCTGGGCTCTTTTGTTACCATTCGTATTATCCGTCTCTTTGATTTGTCATCAATTTTCCTCCTGCGGTCACTTCCAGGGAGGTTGGCTAAAGTCCCATGGATCTTAAATTTCTGAATAATATGTGCAACTGTAGTCACAGGAACATCAAGGTGCTTTGAGATGGTCTTATAGCCTTTACCTTTGACATGCTTGTCTATAATTTTCTTTCTAATCTCCTGAGACAACTCTTTCCTTCGCTTCCTCTGCTCTGTTGAGTGTGGTACACACCATGTCACCAAACAACACAGTGACTACCTGGAGCCCTATATATAGGACCACTGACTGATTACAAGATTGTAGACACCTGTGATGCTAATTAGTGGACACACCTTGGATTAACATGTCCCTTTGGTCACATTATTTTCAGTCTTTTCTAGGGGTACCATCATTTTTGTCCAGGCCTGTTTCATGAGTTTATTTTTTTAAATAATTCTGTTGAAGCATGGTTGAAAATCAATGTCTGACTTTCATTGGTTAAATTTCATAGAATTTTTATTTATTACTTTTGTCAGATTAAAGTTATTTCTGTGACCATTTTGAGTTTTTCTTTCATTGACTGAAGGTTACCAACAATTTTGTCCACGTGTGTATGTTAAGAGAAAAAAACCCCTCTCTGTTCAAATAATCCATGGAATTTTGTGGATGGCTGCTTTATTTCTACACTAGCAGAATACCCGCGCTTCGCAGCAGAGAAGTAGTGTGTTAAAGAAGTTATGAAAAAGAAAAGGAAAAATTTTAAAAATAACGTAACATGATTGTTAATGTAATTGTTTTGTCAGTGATATGAGTGTTGTTTCTCATATCTTTATAGATATATATACTTATATATATATATAATCTTTTCTTTTTACTTATCCGCTGCCAAGTGCGGGTATTTTGATATGAGATATAGATATAGAGATAAACAGTGGTGTGAAAAACTATTTGCCCCCTTCATGATTTCTTATTCTTTTGCATGTTTGTCACACAAAATGTTTCTGATCATCAAACACATTTAACCATTAGTCAAATATAACACAAGTAAAACAAAATGCAGTTTTAAATGATGGTTTTTTATTTAGGGAGAAAAAATCCAAACCTACATGGCCCTGTGTGAAAAAGTAATTGCCCCCTGAACCTAATAACTGGTTGGGCCACCCTTAGCAGCAATAACTGCAATCAAGCGCTTGCGATAACTTGCAATGAGTCTTTTACAGTGCTCTGGAGGAATTTTGGCCCACTCATCTTTGCAGAATTGTTGTAATTCAGCTTTATTTGAGGGTTTTCTAGCATGAACCGCCTTTTTAAGGTCATGCCATAGCATCTCGATTGGATTCAGGTCAGGACTTTGACTAGGCCACTCCAAAGTCTTCATTTTGTTTTTCTTCAGCCATTCAGAGGTGGATTTGCTGGTGTGTTTTGGGTCATTGTCCTGTTGCAGCACCCAAGATCGCTTCAGCTTGAGTTGACGAACAGATGGCCAGATATTCTCCTTCAGGATTTTTTGGTAGACAGTAGAATTCATGGTTCCATCTATCACAGCAAGCCTTCCAGGTCCTGAAGCAGCAAAACAACCCCAGACCATCACACTACCACCACCATATTTTACTGTTGGTATGATGTTCTTTTTCTGAAATGCTGTGTTCCTTTTACGCCAGATGTAACGGGACATTTGCCTTCCAAAAAGTTCAACTTTTGTCTCATCAGTCCACAAGGTATTTTCCCAAAAGTCTTGGCAATCATTGAGATGTTTCTTAGCAAAATTGAGACGAGCCCTAATGTTCTTTTGCTTAACAGTGGTTTGCGTCTTGGAAATCTGCCATGCAGGCCGTTTTTGCCCAGTCTCTTTCTTATGGTGGAGTCGTGAACACTGACTTTAATTGAGGCAAGTGAGGCCTGCAGTTCTTTAGACGTTGTCCTGGGGTCTTTGTGACCTCTCGGATGAGTCGTCTCTGCTCTTGGGGTAATTTTGGTCGGCCGGCCACTTCTGGGAAGGTTCACCACTGTTCCATGTTTTTGCCATTTGTGGATAATGGCTCTCACTGTGGTTCGCTGGAGTCCCAAAGCTTTAGAAATGGCTTTTTAACCTTTACCAGACTGATAGATCTCAATTACTTCTGTTCTCATTTGTTCCTGAATTTCTTTAGATCTTGGCATGATGTCTAGCTTTTGAGGTGCTTTTGGTCTACTTCTCTGTGTCAGGCAGCTCCTATTTAAGTGATTTCTTGATTGAAACAGGTGTGGCAGTAATCAGGCCTGGGGGTGGCTACGGAAATTGAACTCAGGTGTGATACACCACAGTTAGGTTATTTTTAACAAGGGGCAATTACTTTTCACACAGGGCCATGTAGGTTTGGATTTTTTCTCCTAAATAATAAAACCATCATTTAAAAACTGCATTTTGTGTTTACTTGTGTTATATTTGACTAATGGTTAAATGTGTTTGATGATCAGAAACATTTTGTGTGACACACATGCAAAAGAATAAGAAATCAGGAAGGGGGCAAATAGTTTTTCACACCGATATAGATATAGAGATTATATATAGATATAGAGATATCATATCAAAATACCCGCATTTGGCAGCGGAGAAGTAAAAATGAAAAAGGAAACATTTTAATAATAACGTAACATGATTGACAATGTAATTGTTTTGTCATTGTCCTGAGTGTTGCTGGCATATTTTTATATATATATATATATATATATATATATATATACAGTATATATACATTCAGCAAAAAAGGAAACGTCCCTTTTTCAGGACTGTATTTCAACAATAATGTTTTAAAAATCCAAATAACTTTACAGATCTTCATTGTAAAGGGTTTAAACAATGTTTTCCATGCATGTTCAATTAACCATAATTAATTAACATGCACCTGTGGAATGGTCGTTAAGACCTTAACAGCTTACAGAAATTAGGCATTTAAGGTCACAGTTCTAAAAACGCTTGACACTAAAGAGACTTGTCTACCGACTGTGAAAAACACCCAAAGAAAGATGCCCAGGGTCCCTGCTCATCTGCGTGAACGTGCATTAGGCATGCTGCAGGGAGGCATGAGGACTGCTGATGTGGCTAGGGCAATAAATTGCCATGTCCGCACTGTGAGACGCCTAAGACAGCGCTACAGGGAGACAGGAAGGACAGCTGATCATCCTCGCAGTGGAAGACCACGTGTAACAACACCTGCACAGGATCGGTACATCCGAATATCACACCTGCGTGACAGGTACAGGATGGCCACAACAACTGCCCCTAGTCACACCAGGAACACACAATCCCTCCATCAGTGCTCAGACTGTCCGCAATAGGCTGAGAGAGGCTGGACTGAGGGCTTGTAGGCCTGTTGTAAGGCAGGTCCTTACCAGACATCACCAGCAACAAAGCCGCCTATGGGCACAAACCCACCTTCGCTGAACCAGACAGGAGTGGAAAAAAGTGCTCTTCACTGATGAGTCACGGTTTTGTCTCACCAGGGGTGATGGACGGATTCGTGTTTATCGTCGAAGGAATGATTGTTACACCGAGGCCTGTACCCTGGAGTGGGATCGATTTGGATCGATGGCTAGGGCCATTCCCCCCAGAAATGTCCAGGAACTTGCAGGTGCCTTGGTGGAAGAGTGGGGTAACATCTCACAGCAAGAACTGACAAATCTGGTCCAGTCCATGAGGAGGAGATGCACTGCAGTACTTCACGCAGCTGATGGCCACACCAGATACTGACTGGTACTTTTGATTTTGAGCCTCCCTTCATTCAGGGACACATTGTGAAACATTTTTAGTTTATGTCTTATGGTGTTGACTCTTTTAGTGTTCATACAAATTAAGTTTACTGAAAGTAAAACCAGTTGAAAGTCAGAGGACGTTTCTTTTTTTGCTGAGTGTGTGTGTGTATATGTGTGTGTATATGTATGTGTGTGTGTGTATATGTGTGTGTGTGTATAGCTTTGGTCACTGAGTGCAAGGGAAAAATAATAAAATATAGTCTAAGTTATTAAACAGTAAAATATTAACGTTTTAAGAAGTACAGGTACATTGAGCACTACTGGAGTGGTTGCGGGTAAACTACATTTTAAAGACTGTGTAACACAACAAGTAAGTTGTACTAACAGCAGCTAAAATGTATATGGATCATCTCTCGGTAGTTGATCCCTTTTGAAATGCACTACACGACGGCTGTGGTATAGAAATTACATTTTCTATGTGAACGTTCAAATTTCTGCCTCTGGTAATGTGCCTTACCAGCATTACCAGCAATTAAAGAAAATCAGTTTTGTGTCCTCTGCAGTGTTAAGAGAGAGAGGCTTTGGTTTGGGGATAAAAGGAAAAAAGGTGTAAAGAAAGGAAAGTTGCCTTTTTCTTTTATATAGTACTAGCAAAATACTCACGCTTCGCAGCGGAGAAGTAGTGTGTTAAAGAAGTAATGAAAAAGAAAAGGAAACATTTTGAAAATAACGTAACATGATTGTCAATGTAATTGTTTTGTCACTGTTGTGAGTGATGAGTGTTGCTGTCATATATATATATATATATATATATATATATATATATATATATATATATATATATATATATATATATATATATATATATATATATATATATATATATATATATATATATATAATAAGGCGCTATATAGCGCCTGACCCGGCACAGACCACGCAGAGGCACGTGTTCACACTCGAGGGTTTTTATTTTATTTCTTCAGCCGTGGGCACACGTCTTCCCCGTATCCAACAGAGTCCAAGCATAAAAACCCACACAAACCAAATGCTTCCTTCCTCCACCACTCCTCCCAGGCAACCTCGTCCTCTTCCTCTCGATTCTGGCCCTGATTGCTGGGAGGCAGGCCCTTTTATACCCCACCCGGAAGTGTTCCAGGTGCCTGACCAGCTGATCTTAATTGCACCTCCGGGTGGGGCTGATAAACCGTCCAGTGTGGTGGCTGGTTCTCCGCAGCACCCCCTAGCGGCCACCCCATCTCCCAACCGGTCTGCTGTGGTGGACTCCATGTCCCATGGAGCCACGGGGGAGATTGAGGAGGGATCCACGGCCAAGGAGACTGCCCCCAAGCGCCCCGGGGAAGGTACTGCAATGTCCATAATGGCTCCCCCGGGACGTATGCAGCAGAGGCGTCCCGGCCGGGCATGGGACCCGGGTGTCCGTGTGTGTGTATATATGTGTATGTACAGTCTTTGGGGTGCGATTAACTGTTGCTGGGGGTGCCAGAATCCATGAAGGAAGAAAAATGAAAAACATTATTTGTACAAAATCTTTATTTATCCATTACTAAATAATTAAATGGGCAGGCTATTTCATATCAGTGCAATACGCTGTTTGTTAAAACGGATGACTCCCGCTCTTATGTGCAAGTCTGCCTGGATATTATGAACTATCGTATCTGTTCAAGTTCTATTTAAATTTTAAATAGAAGGAATTTTTATTTAGTCGACAGAATATTATTCCGGAATAAATCAACTCAAACCTTAAATAACTTATAATATTTTGCTCTCCATAAAAATATATCCTGTCAATATTATACAAATTCATATATGAACATGGTGCATAACAAAACCTGGAAATATAAATAAAATGTGTTCTTTTCAGCAATAACAAATCAAATCATTCAGTTGTCTTTGCTCATATGTCATTTTATCAGAGCGGACGCCTGGCATCTTTTTTTGGTAATAAGTTCGTTTATGTTTGGTGTGAGGTTCTGTGTTGTGGAGATTCTCAGGATGGACTGCAGGTGCTCATCAGTGAGGCGACTCCTGTGTGCTGTTTTGTTAGTCTTCATGACTGAGAAGAGCTTCTGACACAGATATGTGCTACCAAACATGCACAAGGTTCGAGCCGCATGTAGACGGAGCTGGAGCATTTGTGCGGGAATGGAGTGAATAAACTGTGCGGGGCGTGCAGTATCGTACTTTGCCTTCAGTGTGCCATTACACTGCCGCTCAATCGCCTCCATCTGAATCTGCACAGGTGCAGTTTCCACATCGACGGCAAATGGGTTGCGAAACAACTCAAAATTCTTTTTTTGTTCTTCAAAGCCACCAAAGCGCTGTGCGAGCTCAGTTTATCAGCAAAGTGCGTATTTGGGAACACCGTAGTGCCGAGTTGGTTCAAGATTACTTGGCAAAAGGGAAAGTGGGGCAAGTTGCACTGGTGCATTTGTGTCTCCCATAAAAGTAGCTTTACTTGAAATCACTTTGTGATTTTGCACGGGTAAAAACGTCTGGTGAAGTGTCAGATTCTTCTTTAACTCTTCTGCTTTCTGTATGTTGTGCATTGCATTCAGGTCTTTCAGGTTATCTTGATGTTTTGTTTCATAGTGCCGTCTTAGATTAAATTCTGTAATTACAGCCACATTAGCTCCACAAATGAGACACACGGGTTTACCGTCAATGTCAGTAAACATATACTCAGCCTCCCATCGGTTTTTAAATGCTCTATGTTTAGAATCACCTTTTCTCTTTGGCATCGTGTGGGCTAGCTTCGCAATAACAATTCAGATCGAGTTGACGCGCACTACAGTACATCGAGCCCGCGTGCTATTGTGGTTTCGCCTGCGTGCCTCAATAAGTCACCCTCCCCTCACTCTTACTTTTTTTACCGTTCATCTAATGATTACACTGAGTATGGCTTTACCAAAACAATCATTGATGGCGAGTAAAGTATCTATTATTCATAAAGCTTCAATTGGTGATCTGTCTTTCTGCGTTAACCGCATATTTTTTTTTTTCATACGTCTCAAACCAAGGGGATGCAAAGACTAAAATGAATCGGGAAGCACTGATATATATGAATGTGTGTGTGTGTATGTATAATAAATAAATAAATAAATATATTAGTTTTACTGTGAAATAATGCAAAGAGTACGCGACACGTGTTTTGCCCTATTTTTGGGGTCATCAGGCGTACATACTCAGTGCATCCCCTCTCGGGAATCGAACCTCGGATGTCTGCGCTAGAGGCGAAGCCTCTTCCATTGCGCCACGGCGTGTGGTTTGTCTATTTGAGAGTATCGCAGCAGAGAAGTAGTGTGTTAAAGAAGTTTTGAAAAAGAAAAGGGAACATTTTAAAAATAACGTAACATGATTGTCAATATACAGTGATTGTTTTGTGAGTGTTATGAGTGTTGCTGTCATCAAGGATTTGATTATCATTATTTCTTTCAATCAGGTTCGTATTTGTAGGATGTGTTGTGTTCAAGTCACATTCCGTGTTTGTCAATCGTTGTAAAGATAACATGTTTCATTCATCGATTCGTTTCTTACTGCATCAATAAACAGCTCGTCTTCCTCTTTATCTGAGACGTGACACACTGCATGCACGGGTTTTTTTTTTACACTGTCTTCCTTTAGCGGGACATTGACTTTTTCCACCGTGTGCTTTGTTTCCGCAGTAGTTGCACTTATGAATATGCTTGTATGTGTCAGACGCTTCATATTTTTGCTGCCTTCTCAATTGTGTAATTCGGTTTTGTTCAGCACTCTTTGGAACTGTTGCTTTTGTCTGTGCACTGCGTCGGTTCACGTGAGCCGCTCGGTGTACATGCATCGAAGGTTCCCAGCTGTGCTGGTGCCATCTCGTGCGATGTCCACGGCTGTATTTAATGTTAGCTAAGACCTGGCACTTAAAAGTTTCTCTCGCAGTTTCGCTGAGTTTGTGCCAAACACCACCCTGACCATCTCATCTTCGTCTGCATGAGTACAGACCTTCACCCGTTAATATTTAGCGGCAGTGTTTCTATTGGATTGCCGCTGACGGACGGCCTTATATGGGCAGACACTAAGTTACGCCTCCCACGGCCATCGAGCAGACGTCTATTATAGCATATGGACGAAAAAATAGGTTCCAGTTATGACCATTACACGTAGAATTTCGAAATGAAACCTGCTCAACTTTTGTAAGTAAGCTGTAAGGAATGAGCCTGCCAAATTTCAGCCTTCTACCTACACGGGAAGTTGGAGAATTAGTGATGAGTCAGTGACTGATTGAGTCAGTGAGGGCTTTGCCTTTTATTAGTATAGATGAATCCTGGTTAAACCCTGCTACAAGTTCCTCTCCCTTGGACTCGGAGACAGGTAATTGAATATACACCGGTCCCAAGTGGACTGTAATTGCTTCACACACTTGCCTTACTATTTTAGAAACCACATGTCTTAAAAACCCAAAGACATTTGCTGTCTTGCGTAATTTCCTCTTGTCTGATCAGTAGTAGAGTGTGCAGGCAACTCTTTTGACAATACTAACAGGCAATCTCATTATAGTTGTCTTTGCTTCGATGTGCGGGCGAAGCAGCTCACTCAAAGACCACAGTGATGTCCATGACAAATGAATATTCTCTTCTGCAACAACCACTTCATTCTCAAAGTTGTCCTGCCAACTGGAGGTCTGTATCTTCAGAACGTTTGATGTAGCAGTGACTTCATAGCACATCCTGATACCTCTGTTGCTCAATATAGTGATTAAAGTATTTGTATGTTTAAATGTAAACATGTAAAAAATTCCGTTAACAAGATTAACAGTACTAGCACTATTTTAGCATCAACTGCAGCCAGGGAAGAGCATAAGTTACTACTTGGACGGGAGGCCTGAGAGAGAAGTTGTGTAGACAACTCTGTGCCCAGCTGGCATGAAATAATGTGTGGACCAGCGAAAGCTGGAACTAGGGAATGGTTCCTTCCCCCATGCGGTAAGTAGCAGTGGTCTTTGTATGAAAACCCAGTTGGGACACCCACAGGGGTGCTTGGGAAATGGAGTCAGGGTGCTGTCAGGGGAGGACCACTCTTCCTTGTCTGTGGCCCAGAAGTGCTTCATAGAGGAGACAGAATGGCACTGGGAGCATTCTTGGGTCAAGCAGAAAAGGAAGCCTGCTGCCACATATCAAGGAGTCAGTCAGGAGGCAGTGGCTGAAATTCAAAGGAGATGGAAAAGAATAATAATTATGTTTTGGTTCATCATTAATTGTATTATTGCGGCTTTTGATTGTGGGAGGATTGAGGATTGAGTGACTGGTAGAAGAATAAAAAAATCCTTTATTTTAGTGTATTTACATGTGGTGTGTTGGATCTGTGGTTTGGGTCTCTCTGGCGCCCTCGTGTGGTCACATTGACATAGTTGGCAGGATTTTCTGGCCATCTTCTTGGCAGAAAATCTGTTTTTTATATTTTCACACACACACACATTATATAAAAAATCTTATAAATGCCTTGTGCATGGGTTAGCAAGCACTTTTTTTTTTTTTGCTGTTACCAGAGCATATTTAAATGCATCTTGGCTCTCATCCTGGTTATCTGTTTTGCTTGTTGTCCTCCACCTCCAGATTGCAGCGGTAAAAACCAAACCTGCTCTTCAATTGTGGTGCTTATGACATTAAGGGGGAATCTACCCCTTGCGTTACAATCTCCAATGCAGAAATGTCCGCCTCAGATAGTGGCACCTGTATCAATAATCAGGAAGTACTCTGTGCTTCTCACTTTTCACGTTAATAGTTATATGTAACACATAGGGTACTGCCACTTATGTATATCCATTTCAAGCTCTCCTTTGCATATTAATTCACATCTGTGGACTTTAAAGGGGTAATACATACAACTGGTTAAAAACATGAAAAATACTGTACTTGAGTGAGCCATGTAAACACATTAATCCTACTGATTACCTGTTTCACTTCAAAAGAGTTCACTTACATGTAAAATTGCGTTTCCCAATGGCCATCAACAAATGCCAAGTGACTTGGAAAAGCCAAAAAAACAGCAATTTATCTAAAGAAGGAATATCTTAGTCATGGCCACTTGTGTATAGCATGTTCGAGAGTAAGCAGCTTAAGTGACCTCAGGCTTCTCGGTCCAAAGCCTTAACCACTTCAACACACTGGCTGCTACTAATTATTAGCCTTTGGTTTTGAAAAAATATTGTGTGCAGATAACCACTTAGCTAGCTTCATAGTACTTCTTATGCAACCGAATAACTGACGGCACTATAACTGACTCTTATTGTCTTCTGAACATGGCTAGTCTTCTATAAACCAGACTTTATCCAGCTTGGAGCTCAGACTGCATCTCTCTGCTCTCTTAATCTGGCAGCATAAGTATGAAGAATCATGTTGGGCTTCCATTCACAAAAGCACCAACATAAAAACTGAAACTAGTCAACAAAATGGATCTTCTCCCCGACCAATACAGCAATCCCTCCTCGATCGTGGGTTGCGTTCCAGAACCCCCTGCGACAGGTGAAAATCCACAAAGTAAAAACCATATGTTTATATGGTTATTTGTATATATTTTAAGCCCTTATAAACTCTCCCACACTATTATAAACATTTCAGTTTACATTTACAGTTATACAGTATAAACCCTTTGCATTCTCTTAGATATTAGGTAAGATTTGTTGAAATTATGTATGTAAACACACTGTTTATATACATTAAAACCTAAATGTTATTTTAAAGATATCGAGCGTCTCCGATATCACATATGTTACAGCCATTATGACAGACAGGCCACCAGCAATAAATACGTACAATACAAGAAAAATTGTATACAGTAAAATGTGTGTACAGTGATACTCAGCGTAGGTACAAGTAATAAGTACTGTACGTAGAAAATTAATTATGGTTACTCACCAACAATGACATGACGACTTGTCCATTAACAATGAGTTTAATTTTACTGCACAACAAAGGAGAGTGTTTACAGCTCTTCTAAAGGAGCCTCTTCAGGTGACTGTGTAGCACTGCTGCTGTTCTTCTTCTGGCAGTCTTTAATCCAAATCCCTAAAGCAGATTCCATCCGGACTACCGCCTTATTACATCCACTTACAATTCATTTTGCACCCTGGTTAAAGGACACTGCGGCCGTAGATCTTATATTCTTCTCCTTTTTAAATAAAAAGAATCATGGACTCATTGATGCTGTAATGGCGTTCTGCAGCTGTGTAGCTGTTCCCTTCCTTCACCATATCCAAAACTTTTACCTTTTCGGCAATTGTTAGCATCTTCCGTTGGCGCTTGGGCACGGCCCCTGAAGCAGTAGCAGGAGCAGATCGCTTTGAAGCCATAGCGAAGGGCTTGTCTATGCACAAAAGAGCACAAAAGTTAGCTCTTTACACATCGAAACACGTTGATGCTGAATGAGCGAGACAAGACTTCCTGGTTAATGCAGCAGAACCAAATTTGATGCTCCATCGCTGAGGAATTTAACTGCGTGCTCTGATTGGGTAGCTTCTCAGTATGAAATCAACTGGGCAAACCAACTGAGGAAGCATGTACCAGAAGTAAAAAGACCCATTTTCCGTAGAAACCCGCAAAGCGCCGAAAAATCTGCGTTATATATTTAGATATGCTTACATACTGTATAAAATCCGCGATAGAGTGAAGCCGCGAAAGTCGAAGCGTGATGTAATGAGGGATTACTGTATTGCCTAAGTAATCATTTCATATGCAACCTCTAACACCCTATTTCCTGCAGAATCCTGCCACTACATGCGCCCCATTGTGGCAAATGAAGCACTGATCAGCAACAGGTTGGGATTTGTATGACACAAGTTACTAAGAAGATGAGCTGAGAGTTACATTGTACATTTTTCTGGAGTTTGAATTGTCAGTCTGGCAACACTGGAATTACCATAGTAGGTGAAAGAAATGTAACATCGCAAACCACACAAGCTTTTCATTTGGTCTTGCAGCTTGGGTGACACAAAGCAAAAAGAGCATGTCCAACCTGATTTCCAGTGATGGTAAAGTAGTAATAACAATTATAACTGCAAGATGGTGACCAAATGCAGTGATGTCCAAAAAGTGGCTGTTCATTTGTTTGTCCAGGATTTTAAATCGCCTGTAGTTCGCAAACCGTTTGACCTATTGACATGAAATTTTGTACACATTTACTATGTGATGTATACTATCTGCTTTCGGGTTAGTCCTGTTTTTATTTTATTTTATTGTAGAATCAATTGTTGGCAGCGGTCAGCAGGGTGGCCGTGGTTCTCATCCCTACCACCTTTGCTGTCACTTCCCCTACCTCTTCATATCTTAAGTCTTCAATCTGCCACAAGAATGATTTAAGTGCCAGCTTAAGTGTAAAAATAAAGAAAATATACTAAGTAATTACAACACAAACACTGACTTAATTACTTTTAATGTGAAAAGATGTAGACAAAAGTTGAGAAGAAGTGGGCCGTTAGGGTAGAGAAAAGAACAGCTGCTCAGGAAACAGCAAGCGTATCAACCTCTGCGCAAACGAATGGTAAACGTATAGAGAGAGTATGAAAACTGAATGCTCAAGTCAAGTGTATTCACTTCACGTTATCGTGCATTGCTCCCTTATGGGTAATATAATTAAACCACATTATGAGGGATGCTGATGGGAAATAAATGTATCTTGTACTCTGGGTAAAATGTACAAGTTCAGAGGCAGCATATATAGAAAAAAATGGAGTATGAAAAGCAGTATGGGACTCAGGCAGAGAAAGGTTACCATTATTAAGAGAAAAGTTCTAGTCCTGACAATTTTCAATAATTTGGAGTCGTCTTTTGTTCATCATCTTTTGTTCCCAGAGGTTTGTAGTGACATACAAAAGAAATGGCTCCAAACTCTTTTCATAAGATCTTTTTATTATGGATGTAAGTGCTATCCTGGCTTGGGCTTATCTAAAGTTGGGTTATGGATAAATTCACTGGCTTTCAAAGGGTAGATTAATGTTTTACAAGCTTCTTTGAGAAGTTGGCAGTCAAAATATTAAAAAAAAAAAAAATAAATAAATAACTCATTAAGGGGACTTAAATTTGATAAAGTCACATTAGGATGAGGTACTTAATGACATAATTCACAGAGATGAATCACATGCCAGGGAAATTTCATCAAAAAGTATATATAATTGAAACACTTTTTTTTTTTTTGTCTCATTTAAATATAAAACACTTTAAATGTACTTTTTAGTTACATTTGGTTAAAAATTGACCTAACAATCCATCACTTTTCTTTCTCGTTTTATCTAATTTTTAAAAACATTTTTAGAATTCTTCAACAAACAAGTTAAAGTGCACCCACAAACACTAAGAGAAGGAAGAACATTATTCATTAGTATCAAAACTGTAACATAATAGAAACTAGTGTGTGAAGTTCCACAGAAAGAAGCTATTGTTTCCACATAAATCTATTAATACAAAATGTATTGGTTATTGTACTGTCACATTATCCTAATGCCCAGCAGGAACTTCATTCAGATTTGAATGAAGTTTCAGATATTCAAATTTTATAGCAAGCTTAAGAGGTTTTATTTCTGAAGTTTATGTCTTCAGCATAGCAATGACCATCATTCACTTATTCACACTATTGGTGTAGGTCATCACAAGCACAAAATACAACGTACAATCTAACGTGCTCAAATGCAAATATATTCTGATACTTAAGGGTTGGACCAGATATGACAAGTTTGAAAAGAAGTAATCTTAAAATAGTATACAAAAATTTAGACTAATAACCAAATAAACTAAAATCCACTGTTTTAGAGAAAGGTGTTGTTACCCAGAGGGCTTGACATTCATTTGTAATGGGAAGAATATATAGCGTGGGTGGCCAACTCAGATCCTGGAGAACTGAAGTGGCTACAGGTTTTTGTTCCAACCCAGTTGCTTAATTAGCTGCCAGTTCCCACCAAAAACAGATCTTATTTAATTGCATGGCTTGCTAGTATTTTAACTCTACCATGTCAGTTCATTCATAAATCATAGATTTTTTTTCCTTTCTTAATAATGCATGTATCATCCAAGTAATTTGAAGCCTAAAACGGATGAGTCGTTTTCAGTTCTTCACTTTCTCTTCAGTTTCCTCCTGAGTAGTTAAACCAAATAGAGAAATGATGAATACACACAGGTAGAACTGCTGGTTTCTTTGTCATTTGCATCTTATTGTTAAAAGGAGCAGTTAAAACAATGAATACGGCTGTTTAAGACTAAAATAAGCAATTAAGGGTTCAAAATCAAAATGTCTAAAGTGAAGCAGTAAAATCTTGCTTAAAAGCAATAAGTGTTTCATCAGCAATGCATAATTCCTCATGAAGCAGTTGGGTTGAAGTAAAAACCCGATGCCACTGTGGCCCTCCCCCTCCAAGACTGACGTTGCTCATCCCTGGTTTAAAGGTTATATAGCAAATAAATTAAGCAGTGTTAATTAGTACAAAAACTAGTCACTAATTAAGAAAATAGTTAGATTGAAAACCTGTAGCCACTGTGTTTTTCTAGGATCGGAGTTGCCCACACCTGTTTGATAGGTTTGTGGGGATTTCAGTTTAGTGTTTAAGTTTTCCATGAGGATGTCCTAAATTTTATTCACTGACATTTTCTGTTCAATAACTGAAAAATAATAAATCAACATAAAAAATACAAATTCAAACAGTAATGTGTTATTGCTAAATGAATTAGTAAAAGCTACAAACCATAGAAACATGGAATAAGTGAGTAAGTAGTGTGGTAGAGAGCTGGACCTTTAAAACTCATCTTAATGTTATTTTGGAGTATCTGGATAAATAGGACTGACACACTGGTCCATCAAAATTATTCTTATTTTCTAGCTTTGTGAAATCAAACACATCAATTTTATATTAATCCATTACTTAGGAATTCATTTAAAACAGTGTTTGGTTTGTTTTCAATTTAGTGTTTGTAGGATCTATGAAGTATTCTGTTTTAGTAACTACTAAGGCTGGGTTACTTTATACTTCACACGACGTGACACATGCTGCAGTGGACGTAAGCGTTGTAGTGTTTATACTTGAGTGTGTACTTTATGTAAATCTGGAGGAATCCACCAGGTGGCAGTGCGTGATATTATCACAGTAAGAACATGTTTGGCTTCTCTGTGTTGTGAATTGCCTAGAACACCCATTAAATTCCGATGAGACCTTACCGCAGTATGTCTGAAAATGATCTTTATTGATTAAATCCATCAATTCAGAGATGTGTCCATTCCAGCAAGCATTGGGCACGAGTGAGAAACAATCCCTGGACGAGGTCTCCAAGAGTCATTGTAAGGAGAATACAAGCACACACATACACTAGCTTCATTTTAGCGGCACCAAATCCCCAAATCTGCATATCTTTGGAAGGAAACTGGAACACAGTGTGGAATCCAAACAGGGGATACCAGCGACATGACTCCCTGCGAGACAGCAGTGCTACTGCTCCGCCACCATGTCACCCCTATGTGTGTAATTATTAACAGTATTCATTATTTAAACGAAATTAACGATTTATCTGTAAAATGTAACATACATACTATAATGCATTTCATCATGAAAGTGATATCAAGTATAAATTTAAAGATTCTAAATGTGTAGAGAGTTGGAATATCATACATTTAATGTGTTCTATGTGGTGATTGATCTATAGCTGCCTGCCTTAGCGATTAAAAACTGGGATGACGTTTATGATGGTCTGCTTTAATGATAAAGTAAACTACGAGGTTAAAGTGGACATTTCGACATTAAAGCCGAAATTTCCACTTTAATCACAAAATACACGTTTTCACCATGTCCTTAATTTTTTTTCTCAGTGGCTCAAATACAGTGCTGTACATTATGTTGCTGTTTTGAAGTTGCAAAAAAATAAAAAGACGGCACAAAACCTGGTATGTGAGACTTTTAAAATGTATTGTGTCATTACGATCGGGAATATGAAACGCTTGAATATAAAAGCACCACGAATGCATCTGTACGTCGGCATTTTGCTTTACCATATCGAATTATTCATCAAACATCGAAGCGCGCACACTGATCTCGTAGGATCCGCAAAGCAGCTTTCTGTCACATGTAGATGGTAACCAGAGACCCTGACGTCACATTCCAACTTTTAGCACACTGTGCCCCCCGACTTTTTGCTGGTACTGCAACCCACACACACGTTGCGTTAATTTGAGGACCTGTTCAGAGGATGTGTGAAATGAACGCTGGGAATGAGTGGCAGCCATGATGCGGGTGCGTACGTGTTCTGACCGTGAAGTATAAACGAGCCCTTAGTGTGCTTCTTTGTGGCTATGTGCTTTGGCTTATGCATTACTGTATATGACCTATAACTATAAAGAGAGAGAGATGCCTCGTGCTTTGAAGCATTATGATGTGAGCTGCACAAGTGATGGGCCAATGTGGAAGTTTTAAAAACATTCATTTAATAAAGTTTATTTGGAATTTTTTGTTGATTTTTACTTATTACAGGCTGGAGTTTCCTCCGGATACTCTGGCTTTCCTCACACATCTTAAATGACATACAGACTGGATTATGTGACCACTCTAATTTGGCCCATTATGAGTATTGTAGGTAGGTGTTTGTGTGTGTGTGTGAGGACACCTGTTCAAGGGTGGATATGGTTTGTATCCAGTGTACCAGACCAGCTATTTCAAAAATGGATGGTTGGTTGAACGTACAACTATAGCCTTGTTCATTATATTCAGATGATGAATGCTAAACCACTGCTGCAATATACAGTCAGGTCCATAAGTATTTGTACAGTGACACAATTTTCATAATTTTGTTTCTCTACACCACCACAATGCATTTGAAATAAAGCCGTTTTTATATGATTAAAGTGTAGACTTTCAGCTTTAATTTAAGGGGTTTATCAAAAATAGTGTATGAGCTGTTTAGGAATGACGGCAATTTTTCTACATAGTTCCCTCTTTCCAGGGGCTCAAAAGTATATGAACATTTGACTGACCACCTGTTCCATTGCCAGGTGGGAGCAGTTCCCTCATTATTTCATCAACTATTAAGCAAGTTAAAGGTCTGGAATTGATTCTAAGTGTGAAATTTGCATTTGGAAGCTGTCGCTGTGAACTCTCAATATGAGGTCCAAACAGATGCAAGTAAAAATAGTCCATTAGGCAGAGAAATCAAAACAAACTCGTTAGAGACTAGACTGCAGAAACACGATAAGTGGCCAAATCAACCATTTAGTAAATTTTTAAAAAGATAAAATACACTGGTGACCTTGGCAACACCAGAAGAAGGTCTGGAAAACCACAAAAGACAAATGTGATGGATGATAGAGAAATTCTGTCCTTAGTTAATAAGAACCCCTACACAACACTTAGCCAAATGAAGACCACACTATGGGAGGGAGACCAATCATTGCCAAAGTCTACAGTCAAGAGAACACTTCATGAAAATAAAGACAGAGGGTTTACCCCAAGGTATAAACCACCGGTAAGCCTCAAGCATAGGAAGGACAGATTAGACTTTGCCAGAAAACATTTTTTTTTTTAAAGCCTTTCCAGCTCTGGAACAATTTTCTTTGGACAGAGGAAAACTAATATCAATTTATACCAGAATGTTGGAAAGCGAAGAGTATGGAAAAGAGAAGAAATGGCCCATGAAATTGCACATCATCTGTGAAACATGGTAGAGGCAGTCTTATGACATGATTATGCATGGTTGCGAATGGAAGCCAGTTATTAGTGTTTATTGGTGACATGACTGTTGGCAGAAGTTGCAGGATGAATTCTGAAGTCTATAGGGCTATACTTCCATCCATCCATTTTCTAACCCGCTGAATCCGAATACAGGGTCACGGGGGTCTGCTGGAGCCAATCCCAGCCAACACAGGGCACAAGGCAGGAACCAATCCAGGGCAGGGTGCCAACCCACCGCAGGACACACACAAACACACCCACACACCAAGCACACACTAGGGCCAATTTAGAATCGCCAATCCACCTAACCTGCATGTCTTTGGAATGTGGGAGGAAACCGGAGTGCCCGGAGGAAACCCACGCAGACACGGGGAGAACAGGCAAACTCCACGCAGGGAGGACCTGGGAAGCGAACCCGGGTCTCCTAACTGCGAGGCAGCAGCGCTACCACTGCGCCACCGTGCTGCCCTAGGGCTATACTATTTGTTTAAATTCAGCCAAATGCTGCACAACTGATAGCACAGTACAGATGGATAATGAGCCAAAACATACTGTACTGCAAAAGCAAATCAAGTGCTTTTCAATTGAATGCAGTGGAATATTCTTCAAAGGACAAGTCAATCATCTGACCTAACCCAGTTGGACGTGCATTTCACTTGCTGAAGACAAAACTGATTGCAGAAAATTCAACAAGCAGCAACTGAAGACCGCTGCAGTAAAGGACCGACAAAGTATCACTAGGGTGGAAACCCAGCACTTGAAGATGGCCATGGGTTCCAGACTTTGGACCTTCATTGACTGTAAAGGATTTCAACCAAATACTGAAAGTGATCATTATATTTATGATTATGGTAGCTTGTCCAAATCCTTTTGAGCCCCTAAAAACAGGGGGACTGTGTATAAAAATGTCTACCTTTTCTAAACGGCTCATACAATATTTTTCTTAACTCCCTTAAATTAAAGCTGAAAGACTATACAGTAATCCCTCCTCGATCGCGGGGTTTGCATTCCAAAACCCCCCGCGATAGATGAAAATCCGCGAAGTAGAAACCACATGTTTGTATGGTTATTTTTATATATATTATGCCCTTATAAACTCTCCCACACTGTTAACATTATTAGAGCCCTCTAGACATGAAATAACATCCTTTAGTCAAAAGTTTAAACTGTGCTCCATGACAAGACAGAGATGACGGTTCTTTCTCACAATTAAAAGAATGCAAACATATCTTCCTCTTCAAAGAATGCGTGTCAGGAGCAGAGAATGTCCGAGAGAGAGAGCGCGAGAGAAAAGCAAACAATCAAAAAATCAATATGTGCTTTTAGGCTTTTAAGTATGCCGAAGCACCGCAATAAGGCGGCATTTCTTCTAAGCAAACAGCCTCTGTGCAAACATGTACCGCTCTCAGATCCGGCACGATTATAATACATCCATCCATCCATCCATTTTCCAACCAGCTGAATCCGAACACAGGGTCACGGCGGTCTGCTGGAGCCAATCCCAGCCAACACAGGGCAGGAATCCAATCCCGGGCAGGGTGCCAACCCACCGCAGGATTATAATACACGCTGCCCTATTTGAGAGGCAGCAAAAAGAAAAAGAAAACAAATAATCCGGGGCGCGAGTGACCAACACTACTTTTCTACTTCACCACTTCAATTATAGAGACACACCAGTGAAAGCAGGGTCAAGCAAAAATGATTATTGGCAGACGATATATAGGATCACTGTAACAACGAACAAACTTTATATACATAATATCGCGCTGCAGCGCTTCCCTTCCCCACACAAATCATAACACCAACACTTGAAAACATACATTACTAATAAAAACTTGAAAATGGAAACACAACAAAAAAAAAAAAAAAACAATGGATTTATAGTCTTTTAAATCTTATCTGTACGGAGTGTAGAGCTCAGTCTGTAGTGCGGAATGAGACGCCGACCATATCTCTTGTTCCGGGAATCGTTCTGATTAACTGTTCCTTGTGCTGGCCCGTCAAGTCCTCTCCCGTATTCCTTCCTCCCGAAAGAAAAAAATAATTTGCTTGGAAATGAACCGGGTTCACCTGGCGATATCAAGAGGTGTTAATCCTTTCCCTCGTGCCTTTTTCTGTTATGGCCTCCTTCTCTCTCCTAGCTCCTTCTCTTCCCTCTTTTCCCGCCACCTATTTACATTCGGATAGCTCCTCCCCGTACAGTCTGTTGGCCCTCCAAGCCAGGTGCTCCCCTCCCTCTGTATAAAGGGCCTGCCCTAAACATAAAGGCATACCACAAAAACAGGTATGGGAAAAGGTACAAACTTACAGGTACATATCCATATTTCATTTGACCGTTACAAACAGCCCCTCTGCTCACACCCCCTTCGCCAGGCGCAGAGAATGTCAGAGAGAGAGAAAAGCAAACAATCAAGCACCGTGCGGGAAGCATATCTTATATCATTGAGGAGTTTTAGTTAATATGTAATACATGCTCTGATTGGGTAGCTTCTAAGCCATCCGCCAATAGCGTCCCTTGTATGAAATCAACTGGGCAAACAAACTGAGGAAGCATGTACCATAAATTAAAAGACCCATTGTCCGCAGAAATCTGCGAACCAGGGAAAAATCTGTGATATATATTTAGATATGCTTACATTTAAAATCTGCGATCGAGTGAAGCCGTTAAAGTCAAAGCGCGATGTAGCGAGGGATTACTGTACTTAAGTCACACCTTTATAGTTTTGATTCAAATCCATTGTTGTGGTCTACAGAGCCAAAAGTATGAAAATTGTCACTGTACAAATACTTATGGACTTGAGTGTATAGTGCAATATTAAAAGTGGTTTAATTTTACAATTTCTACAAGTTATAACAGTTTTCACACTCAGCTGATTAGTTACATCATCGTATTCTAAAAACATGCATGAGCAATGTATTTTTTATGTCTGAAGTAATTCTGTAATAGGGTAAACTGGCCATTATCAGAGCATTTTTTTCTTTAACACTAGAATTCCTGAAATCTACGAAAAAAAACTCGTAAACCTGACCTACCTTAAATCCCTTCACATCCTCTCCATCAGCGTCTTTTGTTTTGTAAATGCATCGATCAGCACAAGAAGCAAGCAGCCTACTGTCCCATCCCCCACATTGACAGAGCTCAGCTTGGGCAAAAAGTTCTCCTAGCTCAAAGCAAGGTTCCTTATATGCTTGTGAGTTTCCTGGACTTGTATAGGGTAAGTAATTCACACATTATACACTTCACGTCATTATTTGTGTAACATGGAAAAAGTTTCTGCTTTAGGTATATATTCAGCATTTCTTGCAATTCTTGCATTTCCTTTCATTCTACATTTACCTAGATCTTTGTAGACACGGAACACACATGAAATGCATGTTTTCCAAATAATGATATGCTGTATTATTTACCCTATAGCTGTGATTCCCAATCACTGTGCTGCGGCACATTAGCGTGCCATGAGATATCATCAGGTGTACCGTGGAAAATTATCCAATTTCATTTAATTGGTCTGAAAATTATTTACTGCAAATAATTTGTCGTCTTTCCTCTGTGCGACAGTGACAGGCAGAACAATTAAATATTCTTCCACTAGGTGGCAGCAGATGGCTAATTAATCTGTGTATCTACCTGTTGCCATTCAAACAGTAGAATTAGTGATGCTTCGGCTGTGACAGCAGTGATAGTGATGGATAAATATCTGAAAAGAAAAAGTACACAATCCAAACTGCGTCCTGGAAAAAAATTGTGACCCAGATGAAGGTCCTAGTATGAGTAGTGGTCAGAAGAAAGCAAAAAAGGTGAGCTCAAGACAATACAATAAAAGTTATTTCTTTTGGATTCACTTTTACCGGGGAACCAACCGAGCTGATTCCATTATGCTTGGTATGTGGGGAAAAGCTGTCTAACAGTGTCATGGTTCTTAGCAAACTTTAACGCCATCTCCAAACAAAGCACCCATCACTTCAAAACAAGAACAGACTGTTTTGTTCAACTTTGTGAATAGACTGAGAAACAGGCAGCTTTAGTGAAAAAATCACAAAGATGAATGAGAGTGTTCTCAAAGCTAGCTACCAAGTTGCTGAACTCCTTGCCAAATCAAAACAGCCACACAGAGACATTAATACTACCTGCCTGCAAAATCATTGTAAATGAGCCCTGGGGCTCTTAAAGAAATAGCCCAAGAAATAGCTCCCAAATAATACAATTGCCAGGTGTATTGATGACATGTCTGCTGACATTGAAAGGATCATTTTGGAAATGTTGCATGTCAGTGTAAAATTTGCAATTCGATGAATCTACGAATATCAGTGGACATGCACAACTTTTGGCAATTGTGCACTTTGTAGACAGAGACACCATCAGAGAAAACTTCCTGTTTTGCAAGGAATTGCCAGAAAGAACAACAGGAGAGGAAATTTTTCAAGGTGTATCAGAGTACCTTGAACAAGGAGGACTTAAGTGGGAAAACTGCATAAGTGTTTGCACTGACGGAGCAGCCGCCATGTTCGGGTGCACCAAAGGATTTGTAAGCAGAGTTTATATCTTGCCTGAAAAAGGGGGCTGAGTTGCCTCGAAAGCTTGCATATTGTAATCTTGTTAGCCAATAAATGGTGTCATTTTGCTTGGCTTTTCTAAGCAGAGTGAAAGAGCAACATCCAGATGTTATTGCGACACATTGTTTTCTGCATCGTGAGGCACTCGTTGCCAAGACATTACCAGCAGACCTAGTTCCTGTATTGGACGATGTTGTGTGCATGAAGACGACCTGTAAAAAGTCACATGTTTGCATCATTGTGTGAGTAAATGAGAATGAAGCATAAAGTGCTATTGCTGCATACGGAGGTCCGGTGGTTGTTCCACGGCAAAGTTTTAACCATTGTATATGAGCTGCGGGAGGAACTAAAAGTGTTTTTGACAAATGAGAGCTGTGATGACGCCAAGTTGCTTTCAAGTGATGAGTGGTTTGCAAGACTGGCATATCTGGCGGATATATGTCAACATTTGAATAAACCTGAACACATGGATGCAGGTCCGAAATGAAAACCTGCTCACAAGTGCAGATAAAATAAATGGATTTCATTCAAAGGTGCTGATCTGGCAACAACATGTGGAAAGTGCCAACCTTGACATGTTCCCACACACACAGAAATGGAAAGATATTAACATTGCTGCACTGTGTGAGACAGTAGGCAAGCATTTGAAAACTCTTGAACAGAAATTGTCATTTTATTTCCCTTCAGTTTCCACTGATAGCCTTGACTGGGTTAGGAACCCATATAGCTCAACCACAGTTGGAAAGGACATGGCTTTGCAGGAGGAAATAACTGTACTGAGACAAAATTGTTTTAAAGCTGAACCTTGCTGATCTACCTTTGAACAGTTTTTGGCTTAGTGCTGCCAAGGAGTTCCACATTCTGGCAAGTAGAGCTGTTTCAGCCCTGCTCCCATCAAATAAGTCAAAAAAAAAAAGGTCAACCTCCAGATAGTACAGTGCCTGTTTGAAAATGGTATAACAAGTTGCCAAAGGAGGCGACACATTGAATTTTGCTAAGAATTTATTCCCTGCTCACCCCCATATCTTAAGAGTTCAGGGCTTAACAGGCTTGAAATGTTTACAGTAAAAATAAGAAAAGTTCAGGTTAATGTATGTTGATAGTTTAAGAAGTTCAAATTCTCACATAGCACAAGTTCACAAATGCTTTCCCAAAGTTCATTTTTTTGAAAACCAAAAAAAAAAACTCATCATTGTGATTCTGTAGAGTGTGATGCAAAATGCCATAGCAAATCGTGTTAATCATCATTGTAGTCTATGTATGGCACACACAGTTTTAGTTGAGGTGTATTTCAGTAACTAGCAAAATACCCGCGCTTCGCAGCGGTGAAATACTGTCTGAATATTTTTATTAATAAAAAAGTAAACATTTTTAGACTGAACGAAAATATGTAAAAAATTAATTGTTAAGGATCTCTCTGTATACCACGTTGTCAGTTCGGCCCTCTGGTTGTAATATGACTAAGCTGTGTGCTGAGCTCACTCTTGAGCATGCAACATACAGTTGGCCATGTGAAAAGCAATCCCTCCTCAAATCAATGCCAACCTTTTGTAGTGTTTGTCCCTGAGACTTATTAATTGTCATTGCGAAGCAGAGCCTTACTGGAAATTGAACGCGTTTGAATTGAAATGGGAGATTAGATGATATAACGGGGATGCGAGGAATAAAAACTGTGTCACCTGAGGCACTGCCAGTAAATATAGTTGCTTCAATTAGGTTGTTTTGTAGAGATGTGACCTGAAGTCTTGTGCCGTTACAAAGTTTCGGTGGTTGTAAGTTTCTGCTTCCTTGGTGAAGGTCGTAAATGAAAGAAGACACCGCAGTGAACACAGAAGAGAACCCGTGGATTAAATAAAACCTACACAATAACTAACAATCGTAACAAATGAACAATAAAATAGAAGAGAACCCGTGAATTAAATAAAAAGGTTGCTTCTTTGGTGAAGCAAGGAAAAAGCACTTTCTTATATGTCGTTCGTTTTTAAAACAGTGCAGAAGCTGTGAGAAAGCTGCTTCCTTGGCGAAGCTCAGTAAACGAAAGAAGACACCGCAGTGAACACAGAAGAGAACCCGTGGATTAAATAAAACCTACACAATAATTATAAAAATCGTAATAAATGAACAATGAAACAGCGGAGAACCCGTGGATTAAATAAAAAGGCTGCTTCGTTGGCGAAGCAAGGAAAAAGGACTTTCTTATATATCGTTCGTTTATAAAACAGTGCAGAAGCTCTGAGAAAGCTGCTTCCTTCGCAAAGTAATAAACGACTGAAGAGACGGCGGTGACACGGTAAGTGTTCGGCAAGGCAGCTGAAGCGCTGCATTATGGGATCTGTAGTTTATTGTGTTACCAGTGCTTCATATCCCCGGGCCATTAATAACAATAATACAGTATATAAAATGATCTCGGGGCGGATATAATTACACGCCGGAAAAGATATATTTTTTGTACATCGAGCCCGCGTGCTATTGTGGTTTTGCTTGCATGCCTCAATAAGTCATCCTCCCCTCGCTCTTACTTTTTTACCGTTCATCTAATGAATACACTGAGTATGGCTTTACCAAAACAATCATTGATGGCGAATAAAGTATTCATTAGATACTTTATTAGATCGGGATATATATATATATATATATATATATATATATATACCGTATCGCAGCGGAGACGTAGTGTGTTAAAGAAGCTATGAAAAGGGAACATTTTAAAAATAACGTAACATGACTGTCAATATACAGTAATTGTTTTGTGAGTTTTACTGAGTGTTGCTGTCATCAAGGATTTGATTATCATTATTTCTTTCAATCAGGTTCGTATTTGTAGGCTGTGTTGTGTTCAAGTTACATTCCGTGTTTGTCAATCGTTGTAAAGATGACAGGTTTCATTCATCGATTCGTTTCTTACTGCATCAATATACAGCTCGTCTTCTTCTTTATCTGAGACCCGACACACTGCATGCACGGGTTTTTTACACTGTCTTCCTTTAGCGGGACATTGACTTTTTCCACCGTGTGCTTTGTTTCCACAGTAGCTGCATTTATGAATATGCTTGTATGTATCAGGCGCTTCATATTTTTGCTGCCTTTTCAATTGTGTAATTCGTTTTTGTTCAGCTCTTTGGAACTGTTGCTTTTGTCTGTGCACTGCGCCAGTTCACGTGAGCCGCTCGGTGTACATGCATCGAAGTTTCCCAGCTGTGCTGGTGCCATGTCGTGCTATGTCCATGGCTGTATCTAATGTTACCGAAGTCCCGGCACTTAAAACTTTCTCTCGCAGTTTCGCTGAGTTTGTGCCAAACACCACCCATACCATCTCATTTTCCTCTGCATAAGGACAGTCCTTCACCCGTGAATATTTACCCTTGGCAGTTTGCTATTGGATTGCCGCTGACGGACGGCCTTATATGGGTAGGCACTAAATTACAAACGCCAGCGACAGCCTGTCTATGAACTTAATTTAAAGTTTAGGTTTACATCGTGCTTTGTTTCCGAAGTAGCAGAACTCATGAATATGGTTGTATATGTCACTTGCTCGCTTCTTATTGTTTCGCTGCCTTCTCAATTATATAATGCATGTTTTCTTCAGCACTTTTTGGGCCTCTTCCTGGTTTTCTACGTACTGCGTGATTAGGTGGAAGGCGTGATGATGTCACACGAAACTCCGCCCCCACGGGTTTCAAGCTCATCTCCATTACAGTAAATGGAGAAAAACAGCTTCCAGTTATGACCATTATGCGTAGAACTTCGAAATGAAACCTGCCCAACTTTTGTAAGGAAGCTGTAAGGAATAACCCTACCAAATTTCAGCCTTCTACTTACACGGGAAGTTGGAGAATTAGTGATGAGTCAGTCAGTCAGTCAGTCAGTCAGTGAGTGAGTCAGTGAGGGCTTTGCCGTTTATTAGTATAGATTTAAGACTGTGGGAGAACAACACTGACCTAATTTCCCTTTCTAAAGATCTAAAGCTAAACTCAGAAATGCATGTTTAAAGGACATTTTGAACTGTGCTTTGTTCCAGATTTAAGTTTGATTCAAAATGTATTGGAAAAGATTTTCCTACTGTATTTTGTGAAAATTCATATATTTGCAGGTACTAAACATTTGAAATAATTAAAATGCACACCTGTTCTGTAACTACAGTCTTTGTTCAGTTTTCTAAACATTTTTTGGAAGGAAAAACTTTTATTTTGTAAAAAATTCAAAGTTATGTATTAGTATCATTTTTGTGTTGGTACTGATGTGCCAAGAATGGTATCAGTACAGAAGTGAAATTTTTAATATTGATCCAACAGTATCTGACACTTTAAGATCTGTGTCCAATATTAATTTCATTGTTTAGAATATTTGGTAAAGATATTTGTTGACTTAACAATTTTGTTTGTTTTAAAAGAGAGCAAGTTATTGTTATTTTAATTTTCATTGTGGTCAAATCAACTATACTGGCATTCTACAAACTACGAGACTGTCTTTCCAACTCCAGCTAATATGAATGTGTGAAGGCCCATTTTTCTTCATTAATTTGATTGTGGTAAAATGAGGTCCGGGCTGTTTTTGGCGTTTTAAATAAATAATGTCCACACTTGCGTCTTTGTGTGTGTGTGTGTGTGTGTGTGTGTATGTGGAGTGGCATGGCAGTGTAGTGAGTGGTTCCCGTGTGCAATACAGGAGCGATTGACCCTGCACTTTTATGAATATTTATTGGGATTATTTTAACCTTCACTTCTTCACTTTTTACCTATTGTTTTTTATGGGGTTATTTATTGAACTATTTTCTAATTACTGCTGTTTTTAAACACTTTTTTTTTATATATAATAGAAGTACTGATCACTTACACCATCCCCTTGCTTCATGAGTGTCTTGTCCTCATCAGCCACGTTCATCCGGGTACGTTATCGACAGTGTTGGGTTCAAGTGGCCCCCATAATAGAAGAGGGAACCTGAACAACCTGCACCATCACATACTAATCCTGGTTAGACAAATTGTTAGTCTGGACTACTAGTTACTGTTTCCAGACAACCAAACTACAGATGTTTTGGATCTTTGACCCATGTGTTTTCCTGGTCAAAAACATATTGATTAAAACAAACAACCTAGTTCTTCATATACAATCCTACCTTGGGTGTCACTTATAAACAAAACAGCTTATAGTGCCAGACTGTTTTTTTTTTTATACTTGCAGTGTGAATTCTGTGCACAGACCACAGCACAAAGCATGCATATTGTCAGAAATCAAATTACATTTATACTTAAGGCATGCTGATATTCTCCTGGTCAGATGATGACAGTGTTTTGTCAGTGTTGCATACCTAACAATTTCACAACAGGGGAACCAAGACTCTTGTGATGGAAGAATAATTGTGCCTCCTGTTTCCGGATTTAAGAGGACCAAAAAAAAAAAAAAGAGGAGACGGTGCCATGTTGGATTCTTTAACCAAAAGTCATAAAGGGAAGGTGGGTCTGTTCTTACAATTGGGTGACTTGTATAATGAACAAATAATTTCTGCATATCTTCCATACACTTTGATGACCTGTTGCGTCATATTCTGCCCTTCGTTTATCCTTTTGTTACCCCCGTATCTAGCTAGTCCTCAAATTCATCATTATGTGTAACACTCCATGTGCGTCACCACTTTTGACCTCATTTTGGTCACGTGTTCCTCACAACCATCACAGACAACGTTAAGTATGCACCAAGTCTGTAAGGCAACCAAGAGAAACAAAAACTTTTGAGGGCAGTATGGGCAAGAATGACAAAGGTTTCTCGTATCCTCTTGATTAAATACGTTGGTTATTCTGCAATGTACTAAAGACTGCTGTACCATTCTGTTTGCAGAGAAAATCAGGAAACTGCATATAAAAATGATCCTTTGTTTATTAGGCCAGATTAATTTTAAGAATGAAAGGTGAGAAAAATTTAATATTAGAATGTTTGCTATGCTAGTCGGCCTGCAAGATCTAAAAAATCCTGATGTAGTACTGAGCAGTGGCATTCTGTTTGGGTGGGTTTGTGTTTACTGACCTTAAACATCCAACCTCTGATCAATCTGAACCCTCTTGCCTACCTGTCAAAGGAACTTGGTCTTTTAGCCTCTGAGCTAGTGCTGGGCGGTATACCGGTTAATACCGAAAACCGTTTTTTATTTTTTTATGATATGGATATTTTTTATCCCGCAACACGGTTTAAATTGCCTAAACGACGTTCAGAACGTGGCGCAGCAGGAAACTGTTCAAGTGGGGACCTTTTTCACTGCTACACCGCTAAACACAGATTTGTTGCACTAGGGCTCTTTTTCACTGCTACACCACCAAATAGTGGGTGGTAGCTTATGTATGCCGCGCGGTGAAAATGGACTAAAAGTAAAGTTGAACATGATGAACAGAAGAACTTTTGCCGAAAAAAGGAGTCACCGTCTATTGCCTGGAGATAACTTTAAAGGTCAGATGTGGAGAAAAGCCAAGCAAAATGACACCTTTTATTGGCTAACTAAAAAGATTACAATATGCAAGCTTTCGAGGCAACTCAGGCCCCTTCTTCAGGCAAGATGTAATCATTACATCTTGCCTGAAGAAGGGGCCTGAGTTGCCTCAAGCTTGCATATTGTAATCTTTTTAGTTAGCCAATAAAAGGTGTCATTTTGCTTGGCTTTTCTCTACATTCATAATGGCTAACACGGTACAACAACCTAGTACTAAGGTCAGATGTGTAAATACTGTTTCTATACTACAAGCCAAGTTATACTTGTTTTATTTGTTTTCAATACAGTGTAATGTACCTGGGTACTGTGTAATAGTGACGACATGTTAACTTTATTCTCGTAATTTGTCATTAAAGTAGACCATCGTAAACTAAACTTCATCGTAAAATGAATATTTAATTTACTAGATTTTCAAAGTCAAGTCATCCCGTCGTAAGTTATATAGCACATTAAATGCTTTGTGTTAAGTGATTCTTAAACTGACGACTTCTTGCACTAAGAGGAGGCGCCGGCAGCGATCGCCGCACAGAAAACATTCACTTCATGATCTTCCTGCTCTCTGAACATTTAGAATGCTAAAATAAATACTTAATACTAGCCAACCCACCATGTACCATACGCCGCATAATCAGGCCAGTTTTTTAATGATTTTTAAGCACAGGGAGAAAATTAACATTTGAAGAAATCGGTAATGTAATAAATCAGCAAGAAAAGCAACATTATAACAATGCACGGAACGAACCAACACAGTAAAACAGTTTGCTATGATGCACACAGTCGTGTGTCGTAACCGAAAACTCAGTTTTTAAACACTGCTTACTTCATTGTGTTTTAACTTCAGTTGTAAAGGATTGTTTTGAGGATCCCATGGGATACCCCTCGCAAACCGTTTAACACGCTGCATATGGCAGTTCACCTCCACGAGAAACATGCCTCTATGAACAGTCAACGTGGCTCGGAGGTGCCAGGAGTTGGTGGGCGTGGCTCCTTCTGCGTGCGCCATACGTGTCTCACTTGTTGGCGGCTCAGTGAGTCCACGCCCCTTCCGCCATGCTTTCCATGGTTGTCTTGCCTTAGTGAATTATATATATAGATAATTTTCATGGTGAAATGCATTAAAGCATGCATTAATCATATGGGGGCACGGCGGCGTGCCTGCCTTGCATTTGCATGTTTTTCTGGTGGGTTTACTCAGTGTGCTTCAGTTTCCTTTCAAAGTCATGTAGGATGTGGGGTTTTGTTGTGCTGTATTGACCCTGCTAGTGTATGTTTTGCTTGTATTCATCCTGCGATGTGCTCGCGACTCGTTCAGAGAAGGGCACAACTCTGAATGGATGGCATAATTAAACATGTATAACGAAGATATTTTTAAAGTTCTGAACACTCCGTGGGCTAAGTTTTTAACTAGTTTTAATTTCACAAAGACGTTTATTGTGTGGTGATTGGTTATGTGGTGAAAGAAAAAGGAAGGAAGGAAAAAGGAATTGGGGTTTTGGTACGTCAGATAGAGACAGCATGCATGCATTAAAGATGGCCCACTCAGAAGAACATGCATTGAATTCTGTGTTTGGTCTCCGACCAGCAGATCAGAAGCCCAACATTTGCACAATATTTAAGTTAAACCTGTGCGATAGCTATTCATACATCCAGTTTTTTGGAGCCTCGTCACACCTGCCATAAAGTTCTCTACACTGAACATACACCTGGGGACCCCTTACTGTGAGGGAGCAGCACTACCACCTCACTACCGTGCATGTGTAATACCTGCTTTAATACATTTCATCATGAAAATGATATCAAGTATTTATCTTAGCATTCTAAATTTTCAGAAAGCAGGGATATCATGAAGTGAATGGATTCTGTATGGTGATTGCTGTCTTCTCTTAGTGCGGAGGAAGTCAGTTTAAGAAGCGTAATGATTAACCACTGGGTTGGGGAACGTAACGCAAAGCATTTAATGTGTTGCATTAATTCATGATGGGGTAAATTAAGTAATTGATTAAACATTGATTTTAGGAAGAAATTTAGTTTACAACATTCTACTTTAATTATGAAGTAAACTATGAGAATAAAGTGGAAATGTCGACTTTAATCTCGACATAAACGGCGAGAATAAAGTGGAAATGTTGACTTTGTTTTCCACATGTAGTTTGTTTTTTTCTTCCCAGTATAGCTTAGCTTGAAGCAAGGTCCATATTAATGCAGTTTGCCTAAATGATGGTTCAGTTGGTAAAGATGTCATCACCAAGTTGCACTTGTTTTATTTTATTTTAATTTGGTGAATACTGTGTAAAGCACCTGGGCTTGAAGTCTTGAAGTAATAGTGCAACTATTAGTAATTATATTATTATTTTTAATTGTTATTATTTATTAGTTTAAATATTATGCAGTTTAATGATGATAAAGTTGTTTAAAAAGTCACTTTAACGTGTCAGTGGACAGTGATTGTTAACATTAACAGAAAGTTTAGTTGGTTTACAAAAAATATTTACTATTTATTCCTTTTCTAAGACATATTCGGTGCAATACAATTTTTGACAACCACTTCTGGATATTTTACTAAGTCTAAATGCCTCTTTGTATGGTTGAAAATATGTTGTCAAAATTATAGTTTGTTTTTGCAAAATTTGTTCAATAAAAAGGTTCTATATTTTGACTGCATCTGTCGTGCAATGTGATACCTTCCCCATTAGTGCCACCCCCTTGAAAATGATCACTTTATGGGGCAATGCAAAACTGTATTAATACTTGTGTGCACATTAAAATGTTTTTTTTTTGTACAATACTCTTGACAGTGGAATAGGTTATTCTTAGCCAGTAATTGCAGTGGAAAATGTGGTTAACATCCACTCATGAATGGGGAAAAAAATACTGTTGGAATACCGTGAAACTGGGATAATTTAATAAAATACCGTGATATAGAATTTTGGTCTTACCGCCCACCCCTACTCTTAGCCAGACCTTGTTTCTCCCATTCAGTATTTTGACAATGCTCGTCCATAGCGTATAAACTGCACCCCCTAACCATTCCCCTGCTTTTTCATTCCTACTTCTATGATAAGATAAATGGCTTTATCAGAGTGAAGGGCGAAGTCCCTAATAAGTGCTAAAGCTAGCAATGCCCCAGTTATGGAATTATTTCATGAAATGTACAACACTGAAACAAAAATGTATACTGATACTACAGTAAACTCTTTTCAACTGACAGAATATTCTATATCTTGTTGATCACGTGTTGGCTTAAATTTTCTAACGATGCTCCTGTCACGTATTTTGAATTTTTCAGCCTTAGAGTTTTGACATTAACTTTACAAAATCAGAGGGCCATAATCCTTTAAAAGCAGATCTTGCTTTATGACGGTGCAGAAAGGGCATGAGAGGAATATCATAAAAAATGATGCTCACCATTAACTAGTTATGTACTCTGAGATCCTAACATTAAAATAACAAATTTCTCTCTGGTATACTGGAGATTTTGAAAATGCTCCTTACTATTAGCCTAAACACTGCAGAATGTGAACATGATTTTTTAGGCCTAAACTTCATTAACCCAGGGCCCTGCTTAATTGTCTAAGTGTGACAGTTTAATGCAGTTCTATACATTGATCACCGGCTGAAGTTAAGTAAAGGCGTAAAACACTATAAAGGATATACAGTAGACCCCGTCGAAGGTTCGTGGGCTCGGTCGTTCGCAGATTTTTCCTTAGAACCTAACTATTGTTAGTGGAAAGGTCAAATATCCTCTGCAATTTGTTTTTTTCGTGGCAATACTGTGTTGTAGAGAGAACAGGAAGCAACCGCTGAGGGAAACGTGGTTTGGGATGGTGAAAGTAGCCAATCCGAGAGCGTTATTCATTTTTCCTTGCTGCTGATTAATTGCTGCCCTTTGATGTGTCTCCAGCTGAGTGTCATCGTGTTTTCCATTTTGTTATTGTATTCATTTTGTTATTCTTAACAATCGTCCTGCAACTTCTAAGGCTTCTGGTACTGAGCCTAAGCGCTGGAAGAAGTTTAAAACATTCCAGGAGAAGGCTGAACTACTAGATTTGCTCCGGGAACTAAAGTTATGCTGCAGTAGCGCGTCACTATGGCATTAATGAAAGCACTGCACTCGACATAAAGAAGAAAGAAGCAGTGATCTGGAGTACCATATCTGTAAGTTTCTGTGCCAAAAAGGTAACGACTGTAAGGAATAAAAATATCGTCAGGATGGAATCTGCCTTGGCATTTTGGATCACCGACTGCAGGAAGAAGAACATCCCCTTGGACGGTAACATCATCCGTGAGAAAGCACGGAAATTGTACCAGCAGTTTGCTACAGGAGACAATGTAGCAACTTCCCATCACAATATTCCTGAAACCTATAAAGAAAAGCCAGCATGAAACCCCACCAGAAGAAGACCTGCCCAAAGATATGACGACTCCTGAAGCGCCTGAAGAAGAGGTGTCACCCGAGGAGTTTTAAATCCTCTGCATCGTACTGCACAGCTACTTCATCATCATCAATATCATTCATCATTGGTGAGTACCCATACATTTTACTGTATTTAATTAAATGAAATAATTATGTATTTACTCTACTTCTACCAAAGAAAACGTGCTTACATGAATTACAGTACGTATAGCGGTAACATCGGTATTTTACTTTCTAGCACCGCGGGAGACATAGCAGTACAGTACTGTACAGTATAAGGGTTTACCTTTACATTCTGTTTTTAGGTAATGTATTAAGGTAATTTTTTAGGTAATGTATTAAGCTGAGTTTGCAATGAAATTCAAGTGCTTTGGGGGCATACTGTATTTGGGGTTTAAACTATAAAAATAAGTATTTAAAAGGCATTTTTAACCACATCCAAAAGTCGTGGTTTTTCACAATTCGCGGGTGCTGTAGGAACGTAACCCCCATGAATTTTAGGGGTGTACTGTATTGCACTTTAGAGGAACCCCAAAGGTTAAACTGATGATGTTTTTGACAGAGAAACTAATTGGTGGGGTCTAAATTAGGTCTGAAAATAATATTTGAGAATATAATGTTAATGCAGTATTTCCATTCATTTTTCTTTATTTTTTGTGTGTAAGTTGGAAAAAGATCTTTTAAAAATAATCTATTTACTAAAATAGTCTTTTCCAAGATCCCAGTTCTGTTTATGTTGTGGTAGAGAGTGTTTTACACAAAAATGCTTTACAAAAAAAACCCCTTATATAAACCTCGGCTACAAGAAAGTGTACCTGAACTACCACTTTTGCAAAGCTGGTAGTCTAGCCAACTACCATATGCATTTACAATTTGTCCTCTACTAATGTGATTAAAGACAATGCTGGGAATCAAAAAACAT
Source organism: Polypterus senegalus (assembly GCF_016835505.1). NCBI lineage: Eukaryota > Metazoa > Chordata > Cladistia > Polypteriformes > Polypteridae > Polypterus > Polypterus senegalus. The sequence continues at coordinate 177,918,848 of NC_053154.1, forward strand.
CAACTGAATTCGCTTGTCACATTAGGCTTCAAAGTATGCACATTTTCTTTGCCCCCACCAAAACTGAACAAATATAATTTACTCATGAGCTGCAACAAAGCTAAATAAGCAAAAGTAAAGAGTGGTGGCTCTTAGGCTTAGGATCTTCGCTATTATCTGGCACTGCCAAAAGTGATCCTCCTCTGCTGGACCCTTGAGCTAGGCCCTTAACCTGCAATTGCAGCGGGGTGCTGTACAATGACTGACCCTGTGCTCTGATTCTGAGCGGTATGCAAAAACTACAAATTCCTAGTTCAAGAAATTGTATATAAAGTGAAGTCAGTATTTGAGAAATTGTGTTGAAAACATTGCTTATGTATGAAGGTTGAATATTTAATTGTGAAAACAGCTTTTTGACCGTCTACATGTACTCAATGGCAGTATACATTTATCTATACAATTTATATGGAGATTTTTGTATATACAGGTTGTATTTTAAAAATATGTGGCACTGCTGCCACACAGTTAAAGTATTCTGGGTTCAAATCAAGTAATCAGTCATTGGCCACGTGGAGTTTCCTTAATTCTATCTACGTTTACGTGTATTTGCTTCTGCATCCCTAAAGATATGTAGGCTAGGTTAATTGATGATCCTAAAGTAAGAACAGTGTAAGTAGTGCTAGTTCAGTTTTCACTGCTTATGATATAATTTTTTTTTCTTAAACACCTCTGTATCTCTTCCTGAACTTCTGGTAAAGGTTTCTTGAGTGGCAGCAGAAATTGATGTGCAGTATGAAGTCTAATTAGAGGTGACAGTAATTTGGGGGGTAGGCTTTGTGGGATAATTGGGGTTTCAGAAAGGGAAGGTTGCTGCAAAGTAAAATGGCTTTAAGTGTTTACTTTGTTACTTTAGACAATGCATCGCTGTGTGAGTCATGGAAATAAAAATTCTCTTTTTTTTTTTGATCAAGGTTGCTCAAGTCTAATTCCAAAGACAATACAGTGATCCCTCGCTAAATCGCACTTCAACTTTCGCGGCATCACTCCATCACGGATTTTTCGCTGGTTCGCAGATTTCTGCGGGCAATGGGTCTTTTAATTTATGGTACATACTTCCTCAGTTTGTTTGCCCAGTTGATTTCATACAAGGGACTCTATTGGCGGATGGCTGAGAAGCTACCCAATCAGAGCATGTATTAAATAAAACTGCTCAATCATATACGATATGCTTCGCACACTTCAAAGCTGTAACAGCCCATATTGATGTTTTGATTGTTTGCTTTTCTCTGTCTCTCTCACTCTCTCTGACATTCTCTGCTCCTGACGGAGGAGGTGTGAGCAGGGAGGCTGTTTGCTTAGAAGATACTGACGCTCTTCTAAAAATTGCTGAAAGACTACCTTTACATTGATCCCTTCATTGCGGCCGCTTTATCGCGGTGCTTTGCATACTTAAAAGCCCAACAGCCTTATTGATTTTTGATTGTTTACTTTTCTCTCTCTCTCCGACATTCTCTGCTCCTGACTCGCATTTCTTTGAAGAGGAAGATATGTTTGCATTCTTTTAATTGTGAGAAAGAACTGTCATCTCTGTCTTGTCATGGAGCACAATTTAAACTTTTGACTAAAGGGTGTTATTTCATGTCTAGGGGGCTCTAATGTTAAAAAACATATTTAGAAGGTCGTAAACAGGTTTTCTATGCTCTAACTGTGAAAATATTAGATTTATAAATAAAGAATCCCACTTCGTAGAAAATTTATTTATCTCTCTGGAGCGGATTAACCGCGATAACCGAGGGTTTACTGTATAACTGTGCGGAGAATATTTATAAACAGTGTGGGAGAGTTTCTAAGGGCTTAAAATATATAAAAGTAACCATACAAACATATGGTTTCTACTTCGCGGAATTTCACCTATCGCTGGGGGTTCTGGAATGCAACCCCTGCGATCGAGGAGGGATTACTGTATCTAATATAATGCTGGTATTGTGGTAGTTCAACACTTATTTATGCAGTCTAGCTTTGATCAGGAAAATGGTCTGTTTTTAAACCACATGTACAAAGAAAAATTGGAAGAAAATGTACCTGGTTGGAAAATATCAATATTTATCATGGGTTTTCTGAAATTGTTACCCTACCTAATTTTCTTCCATATGCCTGCAATATTTCCTGATCTGTATACGTGAGGTAATAGTATTAATCTGTATATATAAAATGCTAAGGGTTGTCTGTGTGTCACACAAAAACTTTCAAATGACTGGGCTTTTGGCCTTAATATCTTGTGATGTGATGCACATAACACTACCCAAGAATTGGAGTAACTTGCTCCCTCATCCTCATAATGGGCTTCTTCCTTCTCACGGCAAGTGAATAAACAGATGCCGTAGCTGACAGGAAGTGAAATACTGCGTTGCCACTTAGCATTGGTGACAGGAGTTTTGACCTTGGTATTGGTTGTAATCAAAAGGTTGGTCTTGTCCATTACGGGAGATGGACGTCTGAAGCGGAGCTCCATTAGCAGCGGCTTTATTTTTTTCTCTTATTTCTTAGTATCCCGAGGTATCCTGTATTTACCCAACCCAGCGAGTTTCTACTACAGTATATAAACATGAGTAACAGGAAAGAGGGTCAGAAGGAAACGGAAAAGAAACCTAAAGCAACCTAAGGCATCAGGTCCAAGTGCAAGGTACGGCCTTTCAGAGACTGACCTGGAACAGGCACGCGAAAGCACAGACTTCCCAGGACACTGCTCCACTGCGTCATCTCCAGTTGAGAGTGAAAATGGGAGCGAAGGTGCAAGTGATGCAGGTCACGATAGCTCGCCGGTCCCATACGATCACTTGAAACGGGAGATGGCCTTGCAGTCTGCACTTTCATATACTCCTTGCGAGCCGGAAGCATCGGCTGTAACGAGGATTGCCACTTCACCTGTGGAGCATGAAAGCCGAAACGATCTGTCCGAACTGAAGGTAGTGATCACCACTGCCATAAATGAGCTGAAGAAAGACATTCAGAAAAATCTAAAGAAAGCGAGAAGACAAACGGGAAGCTGCGGCAGGATAATAAAGACCTGGAAAAACATATATATATATATATATATATATATATATATATATATATATATATATATATATATATAGTCACTTTGGTGCAGCCTTTAAAGGTATGCTGGGGAAAATTGAGGAACACATTTAGGAAAATGCATCCAAACTGAGAGCACTTGTCGATCAGCTGGAAGATGTTAAGTGGACATTCATGACTCAAATTGAAACAGCTGAACAGCTGCAAAAATCTCAGAGACAGACTTGCGGCTCTGGAAGATGGATGCAGAAGGAATAATATTAGAATCCAAGGTCTACCTGAGAATTGTGAAAGCCCTAACCCAGTGAAACTCGTAGCTGAACTATTCTCAAAAATTGGAAAAGACTTTAAATCAGATACCGAGATAGCGGCAGCTTATCACATATGTGGATCAAATATATGTAAACCTAGGACTCTAATTATTCGCTTTGAGAGATTACAATTTAAGCTTAAAGTAATGTCACTTCTCAGAAACAAGAGATTATATTTGAAAATAACCACATTCGTATTTTCATTTTCCCCGATTTCTCACCCTCAACAGCTGCTAAACGTTCCACTTTTTACATAATTAAACAGCGGTTACGGAAAGCCAATATCAGATACAGCCTCTTTTATCCTGCCAAACTGAAAATGGATATTCAAGACAAATATTACACCTTCTCCACCATGGAGGAAGCAGAAAAGTAGTTAAGAAAGCTGATGCCAACACTGTTTTGAAATCGCACCCTGCCATGGTATGGTAAAAAGATATTCCCTGCTATCTGATCCGCTTACAATGATACGGGTACCATAATTATACATCCCTTTTTTCATCTCGGCCACATAGTTTGTTTTAATTATAATCGTACACGTACGTGTGGAAGAAATTAAAGTAGTTTTTTTTGTTCTGAAGGAGACTGTTTAACATCATACCCTTGGTTTATTGTTATTGTTGTTATTGCATTAGGGTTTACTATGCTTATCCAGGGCCACTTTTTAACACCATTACCTGGGTTTATTATCTTAATATTTCAAGACTGTTGAAGATTATATTTTATGCATATAGTATTTAGACATTATCACCAACAGATATCTCTACTTTTAAATCCTCAAATGCCGCTGCTGAGGGGCTTGTTTTGTTTTGTACGTGCTCTGTCTCTAGATATCTCAGAGGACTGGGACTTTGAAGTGGGGTCCAGGCTCACGTGGGAAGGCAGAATGGGGGTGGGGGGTAAGGGGGCAGAGAAACAGAACAAGCTATATCTAATCTATCCTTTTAATGTTTATAATTATCAATTTAACAATAGGCTGCATTGCAATAACTTGTGGAAAAATTGGAAATTAAGGTTAAAGCTGTCTCACTTCCAGTTAAGACTACAAAATGACATCAAACATTCAGAATCAATGTCTCCATGATGGGGCAGTTAACTTTGTGAGCTGGAATGTTAAAGGCCTGAATCATGAATTAAAGAGAGAGAAAGTATTCTGTCACCTAACAGATCTAAATGCCAAAATAGTATTTTTACAGGAGACCCACTTATTAAGCAAGGATCAGTTCCGGCTGCAAAAAGACTGGACTGGCCAAATGTTCTATTCCAGCTTTACAAAGAAAACTAGAGGTGTGGGAATTCTCATACAGAGAACAGTCTCATTTGTAGCATCAGATGTAGTATCTGATCCTGAAGGGAGATATGTGATTGTCATGGGCAATTTATTTAACTGTAAAGTGATTTTGATAAATGTTCATACACCCAATGTCCATGGTAGGGAATTCTTGCAAAATGTATTTACATCCATTCCCAATGTGAACACTCATAAAATTATAATGGCTGGGGACTTAAATTGTGTTTTAAATCCACTCTTAGATAGGTCTCCTGTCACAGGGGTGATGACATCTAACACTGCAAAGACCATTACATAAGTTTTGGTCAGTTAAAAACTGTCAGAACCCTGGAGGTTTCTAACCCCAAAACGAATGTATTCCTTCTACTCACCAGTGCATCATTGCTACTCAAGAATTGATTGTTTCTTTATAGATAACTAGCCAACCAGGGGCGCAGCATATGCCGCATCATTATCAACGTGAACAGTCAACGTTGCTCACAGCTGCATGTGGACTGTAGCACAGACCAAAGCCAGTGAGGATGTGTTTGGTGATGTGTTGGGGGCGGGCACATGAGCAAGCAGTGTGCATGCCTCGAGAGTGAGGGTGGACACTGGAGGAGGGTGAGAGTTAGCGGGTGGGGCTCTGTGGTGTGTTCCCCATGACGCTGTAGGAGGGTTAGAGTGGGCGGTCGGGGCTCTGTCGTGCATACCCTATGGTCGGGCAACTTGGTCGATTATATATACAGTGGGACCTCGGTTCACAACCATAATGTGTTCCAAAGCTCTGGTCGTAAACCGATTTGGTCATGAACCGAAGTATCTTTCCCCATAGGATTGTATGTAAATACAATTAATTCGTACCAGACCGTACGAACTGTATGTGAATATATATTTTTTTAAGTTTTTAAGCACAAATATAGTTAATCATACCATAGAATACACAGCGTAATAGTAAACTAAATGTAAAAACATTGAATAACACTGAGAAAACCTTGAACAGAGAAAATGAACACTGCAAGAGTTCGCGCTATAGTGCTACGAACCGCTCACTAAAAACACTTTTTTTTTTTTAAATGAGTTTTAAGCACAGGTGAAAAAAAATGAACATTTGAAAAATCCGTAATTTAATAAACAAACAAGAAAAGTAACATTGCAACAATGCACGCGCGCGCCTTTGTGTGTGTGTGTGTCTCTCTTGTGCGCCTGTGTGTGTGTGTGTGTGTGTGCGCCTGTGTGTGTGTGTGTGTGTGTTTGGTGAGTTGTTGCGTGTGGGCACATGAGCAGGCAGTGCACATGCCTCAAGAGCGATGGTTGATGCACGAGGAGGGTTACAGTTGGCGGATGGGGTTTTGTCGTGCATATCCCATGACGCGGGAGGAGGGTTAGAGTTGGCAGGCAGGGCTCTGTCTTGCTTGCGCTCGCTGTCTTGTGTGCCCTTATTGAATCTATACTAATAAAAGGCAAAGCCCTCACTGACTCACTCACTCACTCACTGACTCATCACTAATTCTCCAACTTCCCGTGTAGGTAGAAGGCTGAAATTTGGCAGGCTCATTCCTTACAGCTTACTTACAAAAGCTGGGCAGGTTTCATTTGAAATTATGCAGCGTAATGGTCATAACTGGAACCTATTTTTTCCTCCATATACTATAATAGACTTCTGCTCGATGCCCGTGGGAGGAGTTCGCCTCCCGTAATTTAGTGCCTGCCCATATAAGGCCATCCGTCAGCGGCAATCCAATAGAAACACTGTGTGACGATGTGGGTTCTGGCTCCACACTCCCTTTGCTGTTGGAAGCACATGAACCCAACACCGTCGATAATGTTACCGAGTGAGCTAGTCAGTGGAGGCAAATAAACACTTGAGCAAGGGGTGGTGCAAAAAGTGCAACAGTGCTTTTATTAAAAATAAACAAAACAAAAACAGTGTTCATAAATAGTGCAGTACTCCAAGTTCTTCAATAAATAAATAAATAATCCATTAAATGAAAACGAGGAGGTTAAAATCAATAGAAAAACAATCCTTTAAAACCAGAGGTTAAAATGATCAGGAAGCAGTCTTAAAAACCAACAAGTCCGGTGCTCTTCTGTTAGCGTCTCACCTGCTAATCCCGTTTGGGCATCGCAGCAGGCAAGACGCTCTCTGCAGCTGCCCTCCTACATCACACATTCGAGACTGGAGACCTCCGATCCCTGGCTCGGTATGGCACTCATCCCAGTCCCGGAGAACTTGGTTTCCCACAACGGCCAGGTCGCTCACGTTGGGGATTCCCACCACCAAGTCTCCTGACTTCCGCTGCCTTTCAATGGCCTCTCTGCGGCCAGTCGCCTTCCCTGGTCACTCCCGCTACCTGATCGCTCAGCGGAGCGACATCAACACTAGCGTCTGGGTGTCGGCCTAACACCCAGCTTCCACGCAGCTGTCCACGGCCTCGATCGCGCTCACCACACTCACGCACCGCCCGCTTCTTCTCCTGCTCCCGGTAACCTCCGTCCTCTCCTTTCCTTTCTTTCTCCGATCGTTTCTTTCTTTTCTTTAAAACCGACTCGCGCTTCTTTTTAAAATGACGAGGGCCACAGCAGCTGCAGCATTAGCCACGGGACAATCATGAATGTGGGCAGTTCCTCACCTGTGCACTAGGTGAGAAACGCCCACACCCTACGGATCGTCCCGCGGCCCACTATAGCGTCCCTCGCTAAGCCGCGAGCACATTGATTACTTATTTAAAAAATGGCCTTTACTCAACGAGCTGTGGACCCATAACACCACACACTGCCGCTAAATATTCACGGGTGAAGGACTGTGCTTATGCAGAGGAAAATGAGATGGTCTGGGTGGTGTTTGGCACAAACTCGGCGAAACTGCGAGAGAAACTTTTAAGTGCCGGGTCTTAGCTAACATTAAAAGACAGCCGTGGACATCGCACAAGCACAGCTGAGAAGCTTCGATGCATGTATTCCAAGCGGCTCACATGAAATGACGCAGTGCACAGACAAAAAGCAACAGTTTCAAAGAGTGCTGATCAAAAACCAAATTACACAATTGAGAAGACAGCAAAAAAAATATGAAGCGTGTGATACATACAAGCATATTCATAAGTGCAGCTACTGCGGAAACAAAGCACACAGTGGAAAAAGTCAATGTCCTGCTAAAGAAAGACAGTGTAAAAAAAAAAACGTGCATGCAGTGTGTCACGTCTCAGATAAAGAAGAAGACAAGCTGTTTATTGATGCAGTAAGAAACAAATCGATGAATTAAACCTGTTATCTTTACAACGATTGACAAACACGGAATGTAACTTGAACACAACACATCCTACAAATACGAACCTGATTGAAAGAAATAATGATAATCAAATCCTTGATGACAGCAACACTCATAACACAAAACAATTACTGTATATTGACAATCATGTTATGTTATTTTTAAAATGTTCCCTTTTCTTTTTCAAAACTTCTTTAACACACTTATATATATATATATATATATATATATATATATATATATACTCTCAAATAGACAAACCACACGCCGTGGCGCAATGGTAGAGACTTCGCCTCTAGCACCGAGGTTCGATTCCGACAGGAGTGCACTGAGTATGTACGTGCGCTTCCCGATTCATTTTACCCTCGCATCCCCTTGGTTTGAGATGTATGAAAAAATATGCGATTAACGCAGAAAGATAGATCACCAATTGAAATTTTATGAATAATAGATACAAAGCGCGTTCCTAAGACTGATCAGAGGCAAATTTCATTTCAAAAGACTACCCGACGGAAGCCTTGATAAAAGCGTGGTTTTGTGCAAACTGTCCAAATACTGAACCTAATTGAAAGAAATTATAATCAAATCCTTGATGACAGCAACACTCATAACGGTCACAAAACTATTACATTCATAATCATGTTACGTTATTTTTAAAATGTTTCCTTTTCTTAGCATAAGCACAGCTGAGAAGCTTCGATGCATGTACTCCATAACACGTTAAAAAAAAAAAAATAACGCATTTAATCACACTTTCAATTCCAAGCAAAGGGGATCTTTTGTCAATGCATGATTTCCTGGTATATCGATTACACTGATGCACACATCAGAGCTACAAAAATGTTAGAGTCGGAATAAAGCGCGTTCCTACGACTGATCATTTCAACTACCCGAGCGAAGCCTTGATAAAAGCATGGTTTTGTGCACACTGAAAAGCAAGCAAAATTAGATGCATTACAGAAAGCGGACTTTGTGGCTCTTACTGGGGATCATTGGACTTCCGTGACCGTTAGTAATTCTAATTACATCTAATTAAAAAATGTTCAATGATCACACTGTTTTAGCCTAATGTACAAAATAATTTTGGCTAAGGTTACTCAGAGTTTAAAGGTGAAGCTGGTCAAATTACCTTTTTATGTTTCTGCCTTATTTTTTAAGAAGAAAAACTGCACTTTATGTTGAAATTTTGTTATTATTATTTAAAGACAATACCATTCTGAAAATGTACTTAAAGTACTTAAAATACCACTTTATTTTTAAGTCTGCCCAGTTTTAGCCAGGGATGATATTTTTGTTTCTGTTTTGAATTGAAATGCAGTTTAAAAGTACTTTTTTTTTCTTCAGAAATTAAAAGAGCTTGAGTTGACAATATTCATGTCCATGTCTATTATTTGATTCTGTCGCCCACTAAAACCCTTTTAAATTAAAAAAAAAATTGCGATTTGGGGCAAATTTTCATGTGTGATTACATACAATTAATACAATACAGTTTATTTTTGTATACCCCAAAATCACACAGGAAGTGCCACAATGGGCTTTAACAGGCCCTGCCTCTTGACAGCCCCCCAGCCTTGACTCTCTGAGAAGACAAGGAAAAACTCCCAAAAAAACCTTGTAGGGAAAAATGGAAGAAACCTTGGGAAAGGCAGTTCAAAGAGAGACCCCTTTCCAGGTAGGTTGGGCGTGCAGTGGGTGTCAAAAGAAGGGGGTCAATACAACACAATACACAGAACAGAACAAATCCTTAATACAGCATAATAATAAAAATTTTAGAAGTGCAGCAGAATTTAACAGTAGATGATATCACATAATAAGATTTGGATATTTTTAGAGTCCTGGAGACCTCATCCATCAAGCTGCCTCCCCATTTGGCCATTCCACGGCTGAAACATTGCTCTGATGAAAGGACCCCTCTTTCCCATGATTCCTGTGATCCTCCATCAGGGATGACTTTACCATAGGCAGGCAAACAACTTGGCAGGTGGGCCATGGCACCAATTGCCACATTTGGGTACCGAGAACAGAAACAGAATAGGTGAGGGTTAGTATTCAATTCTAACTATCATGTTACTTATGTTTTAGTGCTAATAACTAACAACAGAGATGCAGTCTGTACAGTTAATCAGCAGCTCTAGTCAGGATATGCTAAACTGAAGTAGTGAGTCTTCAGCTGGGATTTAAAGGCTGAGACTGAAGGGGCATCTCTTATAGAAGCAGGAAGACCATTCCACAGTTTAGAGGCCCTGTAACTAAAAGCTCGACCTCCCACTGTTATTTTATTAATCGTTGGAATCCTAAGTAGACCGGCATCTTGAGATCTTAATGCGCTCAGGTTTGTAAGTCATGATAAGTTCAGACAAGTAAGCCGGACCTTGGCCATTTAATGCTTTATATGTTAAAAGGAGGATTTTGAAATCAGCCCTAAACTTAACTGGGAGCCAGTGTAAGGATTTAAGAACTGGAGTTATGTGTTCATATTTTCTTGTTCTTGTAATAATTCTTGCAGCGCATTTTGGATTAACTGGAGGCTGTATAAAGAACAGTTTGAACAGCCAGTGAACACCGCATTGCAGTAGTCAATCATACTAGAGATAAATGCATGAATTAATTTCTCCGAATCCTGTTTATTCCTAGCCTTAATTTCCTAACATTTTTAAGATGGAAGAAACATGTTTTGGACAACTTTGTAATATGTGCTTTAAATGACATGCTAGAATCAAAGATAACTCCTAGATTGCGGGCTGATTCAGTAAAATTAATTGGGATTCCAACTGAGTTAAATGACAACAAAATATTGCTGTGATCAGCGTCATTCCCTCCAACAATTAACATCTCTGTTTTATCTGCATTTAAAGACTAGTAGTTCTCATTCATCCATTCCTTTAATTCATTAACACAACTAAAGACAACATCGGAGAAACTTCATTTGATTTAAAAGAAAGGTATAACTGGGTGTCAGAGCTTGGTCCGCATTGCCGGCAGTAAGTCGAGCCCGTTTCCAGTGAGAGTTGGACTCCGCCAGGGCTGCCCTTTGTCACCGATTCTGTTCATAACTTTTATGGACACCCCTAATATATATATATATGTAGATATATTTATGTAGATTTGTATATACAGTGGTGTGAAAAACTATTTGCCCCCTTCCTGATTTCTTATTCTTTTGCATGTTTGTCACACAAAATGTTTCTGATCATCAAACACATTTAACCATTAGTCAAATATAACACAAGTAAACACAAAATGCAGTTTTTAAATGATGGTTTTTATTATTTAGGGAGAAAAAAATCCAAACCTACAGCTTAGCAATAAGAGGCTGGAAAAAGTAAATTTGAGCATAACGAAGAGCTGGATGACCAATTAACACTACTTAGGTCAATTGGCAACATGATTGGGTATAAAAAGAGCTTCTCAGAGTGGCAGTGTCTCTCTGAAGCCAAGATGGGTAGAGGATCACCAATTCCCACAATGTTGCGCAGAAAGATAGTAGAGCAATATCAGAAAGGTGTTACCCAGCGAAAAATTGCAAAGACTTTGCATCTATCATCATCAACTGTGCATAACATCATCCGAAGATTCAGAGAATCTGGAACAATCTCTGTGCATAAGGGTCAAGGCCGTAAAACCATACTGGATGCCCGTGATCTCCGGGCCCTTAAACGACACTGCACCACAAACAGGAATGCTACTGTAAAGGAAATCACAGAATGGGCTCAGGAATACTTCCAGAAACCATTGTCAGTGAACACAATCCACCGTGCCATCCGCCGTTGCCAGCTGAAACTCTACAGTGCAAAGAAGAAGCCATTTCTAAGCAAGATCCACAAGCTCAGGCATTTTCACTGGGCCAGGGATCATTTAAAATGGAGTGTGGCAAAATGGAAGACTGTTCTGTGGTCAGGCAGAGTCACGATTCAAGTTCTTTTGGAAATCTGGGACGCCATGTCATCCGGACCAAAGAGGACAAGGACAACCCAAGTTGTTATCAACGCTCAGTTCAGAAGCCTGTATCTCTCATGGTATGGGGTTGCATGAGTGAGTGTGGCATGGGCAGCTTGCATGTCTGGAAAGGCACCATCAATGCAAGAAAATATATTCAGGTTCTAGAACAACATATGCTCCCATCCAGACATCATCTCTTTCAGGGAAGACCCTGCATTTTTCAACAAGATAGTGCCATACCACATTCTGCATCAATCACAACATCATGGCTGCGTAGGAGAAGGATCCGGTACTGAAATGGCCAGTCTGCAGTCCAGATCTTTCACCTATAGAGAACATTTGGCATCATAAAGAGGAAGGTGCGACAAAGAAGGCCCAAGATGATTGAACAGTTAGAGGCCTGTGTTAGACAAGAATGGGAGAGCATTCCTATTTCTAAACTTGAGAAACTGGTCTCCTCGGTCCCCAGACGTCTGTTGAGTGTTGTAAGAAGGGGAGATGCCACACAGTGGTGAAAATGGCCTTGTCCCAACTTTTTTGGGATTTGTTGACACCATGAAATTCTGAATCAACATATTTTTCCCTTAAAATTATGCATTTTCTCAGTTTAAACTTTTGTTCCGTGATTTATGTTCTATTCTGAATAAATATATATATATATATATATATATATATATATATATATATATATATATATATATATATATATACACACACAAACACACATGGACAAAATTGTTGGTACCCTTCAGTCAATGAAAGAAAAACTCACAATGGTCACAGAAATAACTTTAATCTGACAAAAGTAATAATAAATAAAAATTCTATGAAATTTAACCAATGAAAGTCAGACATTGATTTTCAACCATGCTTCAACAGAATTATTTAAAAAATAAACTCATGAAACAGGCCTGGACAAAATGATGGTACCCTAACTTAATATTTTGTTGCACAACCTTTTGAGGCAATCACTGCAATCAAACGATTCCTGTAACTGTCAATGAGACTTCTGCACTTCTCAGCAGGTATTTTGGCCCACTCCTCATGAGCAAACTGCTCCAGTTGTCTCAGGTTTGAAGGGTGCCTTTTCCAGACGGCATGTTTCAGCTCTTTCCAAAGATGCTCAATAGGATTGAGGTCAGGGCTCATAGAAGGCC